>NC_086447.1:756556686-756885186 GCF_028390025.1 Pseudophryne corroboree
ACTGCTCAAATAAGGCTAATCAAAGTGCCCAATGGGGTAATCAATCAAGGTCAATGAATATTGTGTGAAGAAAATTTCTAAAATAAAAAAATATATAAAGATCAGAAAGAAGATGGGGAGGAATAGATGACTAATGCCTGGTTTCTGCTTTTGAAGATCTGCTTGGAAAGCATCGAATCCCCAATGAGAGAACCAACTGGAGCATATGTGCACCACTCCCAAGACCTGTATCTGCTGTTAACTCCACCTGCCCTATATGTGGCGGAGTTAATGAGAGTGCAGGGGAGAAGTCCCTAGCCAGTGTTAAATAACTGTGATACTGGCTATTTTCTAGCCCTTAATTCATATCAAATGCAATATTCACTTAGGATATCACCCTATTGTGAATGTTCACAGTAATTTATGTAACATTTAGTGAAAGAACACTCAAAAGAAACAAAATTACTTTTGTATCTATCTGTAACACAACCATTAAGTTGGTTTCTATGAAATACAGCTTTCATATGCAGTGACACCCAGGATGTCTACTGTCCCCAATCTTATCTGATGACATCGAATTGAGGATGAGAGAGTCCTATTAGGTGTGAGTGCAATATGAAAATAGTGTGCTTCTGCTGTCGTTGTCTCAATAAATGAGTCAAGCCGATGAGAGAGCACTTAAATAAGGAAAAAGAGAGAAAAAAATGATGAAAATAAATGAAAAATAGAAAATTAGAAAAGTCTCTTTTTGTGTTTCAAATAGTGCTGTCAGTAAAGTATATTTTTTGAGTGTGTTCGCTACACATCACAAATGTAAAGGGATTAGCTCAGTATCTAACAGATTTCTCCTTCCCATATAATATATATTTATGAACAATTGTGCAAGGGATTAATCTGCCCAATAAATTATGGGTTAATCAATTTAAGTACATGATTTATGTGGTATATTCGGTACCAACACAGTAAAAATTATATCCAATATAAACACCTTTGCATTGTATTTGCACTTATCAAAACAATTTGCATCTTATTTGCAAAAACGGCATTGTGCACGTGGATGTAACCCAAATAGCTCGTCCACAGTAAGAAAACCACCTTACTAATTAATTAATCCACAATGACTCACATTGTACTAATGGTAAACTAATTACTAAATGATTGTGCATATTATTGCTAATAAGTAATCAAGTGAGAGTAAGGAATGTTGTTACTTATCCTCTGTGTATTCTTATCGATAACTCTCTGCTGCTAACGGTGTGCGGCTCCTCATTAATCGTTTGGCTCGAAAGCCGTAATGCCAGGAGATGTAGAGACTGCTGTCACAGACGTGCGCCTCCCTTCAGGATATCCCTGGTCTAAGATGCCCTCGAGATAGCTGGTCACAGTCAAGTGCCTGGCGTCCGAGACCACCGCGGGCAGCGTGCAGCCCGTCGTTGCCGCTGGATCAGTGTATGAAAGCAGGAGAGGCAGTTTGGGTAACATCCACGTGTGCCGTTAACCCAACGTGCACGTTTCACCTGGACGGCTTCGTCAGGGGTAGTGAAGTTCTACCTGCTGGTCGTCTTATTTACCTGAAGAGGTGTAACTCGTTCAACCAATCATAGCTGTCATACGGTCTGCTACAATGTGGATTGAGTTAACTCATTTAACCCTGCTGCATTATGGGATATGTAGTTTTAGGTTCCCATCCATGTTTTGTGATTACTATAATTATAGGTATGCTGCCTGGTCCCGGCAGCTGGATGGAACGTAAATTAAAATATAATACGGTTCATAATGCAGCAATGTAATTATATTAAGAGTGACAAAAAATGTAAATGTATAAAGATACCAACACCTACATTAAATGATATACAAAAAAGAAGAATATTTTATATATATATAAAAAATGATTCTAAAAGCGCAAAATCCAAAACGAAAACCTAACCGCTGCCAAATCATATTGAATATAGTAGGATAAAAAACCCAATTGAGAAGAGAATATTTATTTATTTAATCATATTAATTATCTTATATTTATTATGTATATTTTTGAGACTAATTAATTACAATCTACTAGTATACCTGTACATACATTTACCTATAGATTCACATGCACCTCTTAATTATATATATGATTTTGCTAATTTACATACTGACATAATATAACTGGGGAACAGATCCACAGCAATTAATTGAAAATAACTCAATCATCATGTAGCCAATAGTTCATAACTACTTTGTACATTCTGCTCAATCTTTAAATAATGGAATCTCTGTTTCCAGACACCCCATCAAATATATAGGTCTAAGATTGCACGTTTCCTAAATATTGTGGCATCATCCATGATAAAAGTGTCTCCTGGGATATTGGTATATTAACATTATTTATGCGTATAGTATCACGCTATATCGACTTATTAGATGATCACCCATAAAGGATTAAAGATTAAAGGTATTACTCGGTAGGTTAATAGGGGATTCGAAAAAACGCAGGGAGGATATATACGCATGCACAATGTACAGAGAAGGGGCCATGCCCGTTTATAACTCATTATGTATGGATCCTCCCATATATACACCCATCTACATATACATGCATATGTTTGTGCATGTATATAGCCACCCATATGTAAAGATAATAATCACCATAAAGGGGGGGCACGCACAGAAAAAGAGAGAGGCCAGTGTATATTTAAAGAAAGGCTCCATAGTTTTGACTTTCATTAAGCCCATCCGGACTCAAAGTCCCCAATCTAAATATCCATTTACTCTCCTGCTGAAGAAGAATCCTATTAAGATCTCCTCCCCTAATGCCCAGATGGATCTTTTCCAGGCCAAAGACTTTCAAATTCTTGCCACAGCCTCCATGTTTAATATGCATATGTCTTGCCACAGGGGAAAGTTTTTTCATCTTATTTAGGTCAGTGGTTATGTTCCTTATATTACCGATATGTTCCAGGACTCTCTGTTTCAATGCTCTTGATGTCATTCCGACATATTTCATTCCACATTCACATTGCAGGCAATATATAACTTCCATGGTATTACAATTAATAAAAGATCTAATTTCCACCTTATTTCCTTGCCTATCATGGGTGTATTTCGTCTTAGCCATGTATTGGCACGCCTTACAACTTCCACACGGGAAGGACCCCTCAATTATAGGTTTTTTTCTTGATGCCCTTTCGAAATGGCTGTCTACCAGAATATCTCTCAAATTCTGAGATCTCCTCCAGCTCATAATTGGTTTTAAGGCAAGTTTTTAATCAGATCTCTATCAGTATGTAGGACTGACCAATGTTGTTGTGTGATATTCACTATCTCTTGCCATTCGTGGCAAAAGTCACCCACAAATCTGACCTGATTTGTTGTACTGGGTTTGGCTTTATTCTTGGGGAAGATTAACTCCTCCCTTGGGATTTTGGAAGTAATATACATTGCCTTTTTTATACTCCTGTTACTGTATCCCCTTTCTCTTAGGCGATTGCCCAGTTCTTTGCTCCTACTCTTAAAGGTTTCCATATTAGAGCAGTTCCGGCGTAACCTCAAGAATTCACCTGTCGGTAAATTTTTAATCGTCGGTGGAAAATGACTACTATTTCTATGAAGAACACTATTTGTTGCTGTGGTCTTTCTAAAAAGATCCGTGGTCAGTTCTCCTTCTTCATTTTTATTGATCTTTAAGTCCAAAAATGTAATTGAATTCTTACTGATATCTGATGTTAATCTCAGGTTCAACTGGTTATTGTTGAGATATCCAATAAATTCTCTCAACAATCCCTCTGTGTTGCTCCAAATCATCAGGACATCATCAATGTACCTGAGCCAGACTGTAATGAATCGCGTGTACTTTTCATTGTTCTCTGTAAAAACAACCTCACGTTCCCACCATCCTAGGTAGATGTTCGCGTACGTGGGTGCGCAAGCCGCACCCATCGCGGTTCCACGGGTTTGTAAATAGAAGGCGTCTGCGAAAGTAAAGTAATTTCTCATAAGGACGAATCTCAGCAAGTCAATCAAAAAAATATTGAAGTCCTCTGTATCCTTCATCTCTAGGAAATACTGTACTGCTGCCAAACCGTCCTGATGATTAATGCTCGTATATAACGATTCTACATCAAGGGAAACTAAGAGATGTTCCTGTTCCACTTTGATGTCTTGTATCTTCCGTAGGACATCCGATGTATCCTGAACATAGGATGGTAGGCTTACCACGTGTTCTCTTAAATGAAGATCCAAAAAGACACTAGCTTGTTCGCCCAGTCCACCAATTCCAGATACTATAGGTCGACCTGACGGAAGGTCCCTGTTCTTATGTATCTTAGGGAGCATATAAAAGGTTGGAACTTTTGGGTTTTCAACTGTTAAGAAGATATGTTCTTGTTTAGTAATAGTGCCATCTTTTAAGGCTTTTTCGATCATTCTCTTGTAAAGGTGGAGATAATTATCAGTGGGATTAAAGATCAAACGCGTATAGCATGAGGTATCCTGTAATTGTCTCAAAGCCTCTTTGGTATAATTGTCCTTAGACCAGAGAACTACGTTTCCACCCTTGTCAGATTGTTTTATTATCGTATCATCCCAGGTTCGTATGTCCCTAAGTGCTTCTTTCTCTCTTCTAGTAAGATTATCCCCTAGAATGGGTCTTGTTTTCTGTGACAATTCCAAATTGTCCAAATCCTTGGATACCATTTCTCTGAAGATTTTGACAGCTGGGCACAAGATCTCTTGTGGGTAAAAGGTCGATTTCTTTTTACAGGTCGGGCGACTTTTGCTGCCTTCCTGAGTATCATCCAACAGCCTCTGGCCCTTAGGATCAGACAGTTCTTCTAGATCTGACAATGCCCTCAATTCCAAATCAGTCCATTCACATATCTCTTCGTCTCCTGAGACCAGAGGTAAACTCTCACGGTCTGAATTTTTTCTCTGTTCATGAAACTTTATTAATAACAGCTTTCTACAGAACAGATTAAGATCCTTTTCCCATTTGAATCTATTCATTCTAGATACAGGGGAGAAGGAGAGTCCTTTGCTCAGGACAGACTTGTGATCTTCAGTTAAAATTCTATCAGTCAAATTTATGACTTGGAGAGAGTCGCAAGCACTGTAGGGAATTATTTCCTGAACCTCGGGGATTGTCTCTGTGGAAGTGATGTTCCCCAGTTGTCTTGGTTTCTTCCTCTTCTTTTTACTTCTCCTCGTCCTCCTCCCTGTTTTTTGTACCGACCCCTTTCCGTTCTTGGAAATTCTAATAATATGCACAATCATTTAGTAATTAGTTTACCATTAGTACAATGTGAGTCATTGTGGATTAATTAATTAGTAAGGTGGTTTTCTTACTGTGGACGAGCTATTTGGGTTACATCCACGTGCACAATGCCGTTTTTGCAAATAAGATGCAAATTGTTTTGATAAGTGCAAATACAATGCAAAGGTGTTTATATTGGATATAATTTTTACTGTGTTGGTACCGAATATACCACATAAATCATGTACTTAAATTGATTAACCCATAATTTATTGGGCAGATTAATCCCTTGCACAATTGTTCATAAATATATATTATATGGGAAGGAGAAATCTGTTAGATACTGAGCTAATCCCTTTACATTTGTGATGTGTAGCGAACACACTCAAAAAATATACTTTACTGACAGCACTATTTGAAACAAAAAAAGAGACTTTTCTAATTTTCTATTTTTCATTTATTTTCATCATTTTTTTCTCTCTTTTTCCTTATTTAAGTGCTCTCTCATCGGCTTCACTCATTTATTGAGACAACGACAGCAGAAGCACACTATTTTCATATTGCACTCACACCTAATAGGACTCTCTCATCCTCAATTCGATGTCATCAGATAAGATTGGGGACAGTAGACATCCTGGGTGTCACTGCATATGAAAGCTGTATTTCATAGAAACCAACTTAATGGTTGTGTTACAGATAGATACAAAAGTAATTTTGTTTCTTTTGAGTGTTCTTTCACTAAATGTTACATAAATTACTGTGAACATTCACAATAGGGTGATATCCTAAGTGAATATTGCATTTGATATGAATTAAGGGCTAGAAAATAGCCAGTATCACAGTTATTTAACACTGGCTAGGGACTTCTCCCCTGCACTCTCATTAACTCCGCCACATATAGGGCAGGTGGAGTTAACAGCAGATACAGGTCTTGGGAGTGGTGCACATATGCTCCAGTTGGTTCTCTCATTGGGGATTCGATGCTTTCCAAGCAGATCTTCAAAAGCAGAAACCAGGCATTAGTCATCTATTCCTCCCCATCTTCTTTCTGATCTTTATATATTTTTTTATTTTAGAAATTTTCTTCACACAATATTCATTGACCTTGATTGATTACCCCATTGGGCACTTTGATTAGCCTTATTTGAGCAGTGTTGTGTGATTTGTCAGATTAAGGGAGTAATAAATTGCCTACAGGGGGTAGTCGCATTTAATACAACCAGTTATACCATTAATATCCCCATAAATTGAGTGTTTTATGTCGTATGTTAAATGTGAGTCCGTCTTCAAATAAAAGCTACGTTTTAGATTACTACTAATGAGTGCCCCATAAAAAGGAGTTGTCTTTTCTCTTGCTTATCAACTAATTTGTCTTTAACAACTCAAGGGAGCACCGCCGGGTGTTAGTTATTTTGATAATTTTGAATTTCAACAGGTAATGGTTAACATTGAATATTGTTAAAATAAAAGATTCTTCTTATTCCGGTTTCTGAATTTTGATATACCATTAGACAGGTAGCTCAGTGCGCTATTTCCCCCACAACAAATCTAGTTTCGCTTGTATGTCACTGGGTTGAATCCCAGTTTTCAGGGGGGGCAGCACGAGCATTACTGATACGAGCCTTCGCTTAGGCTCATTGTGCATTTCGTCTGATTATTGTTTCTTCTATTTTTGATTCCGGGCTCAGGTTGACACATACGCATTGTGGTAGATTATTAGAATAACTGAATTAAAAATTCTGTTACCTACGCAGCTTATAAGTTATTAATCCTTGCCTGCCGGGTCTATGATTGGAAGCTAATTTACGAGCAAGAATTCTATTAAGTGCTCTATGAGTAAAAGATATTTATTTATACAAAAATGAGTACATTCAGTTTGAAGAGTGAACTGGTGAACAAACGGAGGACAAATGAGGACTATAGTAATATTTTTCCCAATACAATCTCCGATGCCACGGGGATAACCAGTTGGGAAAAAGATTTTACCAGCCTCAAAAAATTGTTACAGGAACAGAAAAGAACAACATGGGATCAGACAACAATTGAACAATATATAAAACATAAAATTTCCCCTAGAGGACTTAGACCAAGGATTTTTCCAACTTTTGAACTGGCTACACCCTCCCTAAAATCGGAGTGGGAACAAACACTTCATAAGTGCTCTACAGAACTCCTTCATATTCTATTAAAACATGACCTCCTAATCTTGGAAGAGATCGATAAGGAAATTGATGCCCTAGGTAAGAACTTGGAAGTATGGGAAAAAGATGTGCATTTCCAGCAATGTTTTGAGAAAAATAAAAAAGAACTTGAGAGTTATGAACAAATGATAATGGATAGAAAAAAGAACAAATTCATCAGGGATAAGAAGGACTATGCTACTGGCGACATCTTCAAATGGAAAAAGCCATACCAAAGGGAACGACAGAGGGCGGGTAGCTACCAATACTCTTCATCTGAAGCAGACTCCTCTGGTACAGAGGAATATTCAGAGCGATATCAGAAAACAGGAACCCCCTATTCCCAGATGAATGTTTCAGAAGCACATTTTTTAGAATTTCCAAGAACGGAAAGGGGTCGGTACAAAAAACAGGGAGGAGGACGAGGAGAAGTAAAAAGAAGAGGAAGAAACCAAGACAACTGGGGAACATCACTTCCACAGAGACAATCCCCGAGGTTCAGGAAATAATTCCCTACAGTGCTTGCGACTCTCTCCAAGTCATAAATTTGACTGATAGAATTTTAACTGAAGATCACAAGTCTGTCCTGAGCAAAGGACTCTCCTTCTCCCCTGTATCTAGAATGAATAGATTCAAATGGGAAAAGGATCTTAATCTGTTCTGTAGAAAGCTGTTATTAATAAAGTTTCATGAACAGAGAAAAAATTCAGACCGTGAGAGTTTACCTCTGGTCTTAGGAGACGAAGAGATATGTGAATGGACTGATTTGGAATTGAGGGCATTGTCAGATCTAGAAGAACTGTCTGATCCTAAGGGCCAGAGGCTGTTGGATGATACTCAGGAAGGCAGCAAAAGTCGCCCGACCTGTAAAAAGAAATCGACCTTTTACCCACAAGAGATCTTGTGCCCAGCTGTCAAAATCTTCAGAGAAATGGTATCCAAGGATTTGGACAATTTGGAATTGTCACAGAAAACAAGACCCATTCTAGGGGATAATCTTACTAGAAGAGAGAAAGAAGCACTTAGGGACATACGAACCTGGGATGATACGATAATAAAACAATCTGACAAGGGTGGAAACGTAGTTCTCTGGTCTAAGGACAAATATACCAAAGAGGCTTTGAGACAATTACAGGATACCTCATGCTATACGCGTTTGATCTTTAATCCCACTGATAATTATCTCCACCTTTACAAGAGAATGATCGAAAAAGCCTTAAAAGATGGCACTATTACTAAACAAGAACATATCTTCTTAACAGTTGAAAACCCAAAAGTTCCAACCTTTTATATGCTCCCTAAGATACATAAGAACAGGGACCTTCCGTCAGGTCGACCTATAGTATCTGGAATTGGTGGACTGGGTGAACAAGCTAGTGTCTTTTTGGATCTTCATTTAAGAGAACACGTGGTAAGCCTACCATCCTATGTTTAGGATACATCGGATGTCCTACGGAAGATACAAGACATCAAAGTGGAACAGGAACATCTCTTAGTTTCCCTTGATGTAGAATCGTTATATACGAGCATTAATCATCAGGACGGTTTGGCAGCAGTACAGTATTTCCTAGAGATGAAGGATACAGAGGACTTCAATATTTTTTTGATTGACTTGCTGAGATTTGTCCTTATGAGAAATTACTTTACTTTCGCAGACGCCTTCTATTTACAAACCCGTGGAACCGCGATGGGTGCGGCTTGCGCACCCACGTACGTGAACATCTACCTAGGATGGTGGGAACGTGAGGTTGTTTTTACAGAGAACAATGAAAAGTACACGCGATTCATTACAGTCTGGCTCAGGTACATTGATGATGTCCTGATGATTTGGAGCAACACAGAGGGATTGTTGAGAGAATTTATTGGATATCTCAACAATAACCAGTTGAACCTGAGATTAACATCAGATATCAGTAAGAATTCAATTACATTTTTGGACTTAAAGATCAATAAAAATGAAGGAGAACTGACCACGGATCTTTTTAGAAAGACCACAGCAACAAATAGTGTTCTTCATAGAAATAGTAGTCATTTTCCACCGACGATTAAAAATTTACCGAAAGGTGAATTCTTGAGGTTACGCCGGAACTGCTCTAATATGGAAACCTTTAAGAGTAGGAGCAAAGAACTGGGCAATCGCCTAAGAGAAAGGGGATACAGTAACAGGAGTATAAAAAAGGCAATGTATATTACTTCCAAAATCCCAAGGGAGGAGTTAATCTTCCCCAAGAATAAAGCCAAACCCAGTACAACAAATCAGGTCAGATTTGTGGGTGACTTTTGCCACGAATGGCAAGAGATAGTGAATATCACACAACAACATTGGTCAGTCCTACATACTGATAGAGATCTGAGTAAAAAACTTGCCTTAAAACCAATTATGAGCTGGAGGAGATCTCAGAATTTGAGAGATATTCTGGTAGACAGCCATTTCGAAAGGGCATCAAGAAAAAAACCTATAATTGAGGGGTCCTTCCCGTGTGGAAGTTGTAAGGCGTGCCAATACATGGCTAAGACGAAATACACCCATGATAGGCAAGGAAATAAGGTGGAAATTAGATCTTTTATTAATTGTAATACCATGGAAGTTATATATTGCCTGCAATGTGAATGTGGAATGAAATATGTCGGAATGACATCAAGAGCATTGAAACAGAGAGTCCTGGAACATATCGGTAATATAAGGAACATAACCACTGACCTAAATAAGATGAAAAAACTTTCCCCTGTGGCAAGACATATGCATATTAAACATGGAGGCTGTGGCAAGAATTTGAAAGTCTTTGGCCTGGAAAAGATCCATCTGGGCATTAGGGGAGGAGATCTTAATAGGATTCTTCTTCAGCAGGAGAGTAAATGGATATTTAGATTGGGGACTTTGAGTCCGGATGGGCTTAATGAAAGTCAAAACTATGGAGCCTTTCTTTAAATATACACTGGCCTCTCTCTTTTTCTGTGCGTGCCCCCCCTTTATGGTGATTATTATCTTTACATATGGGTGGCTATATACATGCACAAACATATGCATGTATATGTAGATGGGTGTATATATGGGAGGATCCATACATAATGAGTTATAAACGGGCATGGCCCCTTCTCTGTACATTGTGCATGCGTATATATCCTCCCTGCGTTTTTTCGAATCCCCTATTAACCTACCGAGTAATACCTTTAATCTTTAATCCTTTATGGGTGATCATCTAATAAGTCGATATAGCGTGATACTATACGCATAAATAATGTTAATATACCAATATCCCAGGAGACACTTTTATCATGGATGATGCCACAATATTTAGGAAACGTGCAATCTTAGACCTATATATTTGATGGGGTGTCTGGAAACAGAGATTCCATTATTTAAAGATTGAGCAGAATGTACAAAGTAGTTATGAACTATTGGCTACATGATGATTGAGTTATTTTCAATTAATTGCTGTGGATCTGTTCCCCAGTTATATTATGTCAGTATGTAAATTAGCAAAATCATATATATAATTAAGAGGTGCATGTGAATCTATAGGTAAATGTATGTACAGGTATACTAGTAGATTGTAATTAATTAGTCTCAAAAATATACATAATAAATATAAGATAATTAATATGATTAAATAAATAAATATTCTCTTCTCAATTGGGTTTTTTATCCTACTATATTCAATATGATTTGGCAGCGGTTAGGTTTTCGTTTTGGATTTTGCGCTTTTAGAATCATTTTTTATATATATATAAAATATTCTTCTTTTTTGTATATCATTTAATGTAGGTGTTGGTATCTTTATACATTTACATTTTTTGTCACTCTTAATATAATTACATTGCTGCATTATGAACCGTATTATATTTTAATTTACGTTCCATCCAGCTGCCGGGACCAGGCAGCATACCTATAATTATAGTAATCACAAAACATGGATGGGAACCTAAAACTACATATCCCATAATGCAGCAGGGTTAAATGAGTTAACTCAATCCACATTGTAGCAGACCGTATGACAGCTATGATTGGTTGAACGAGTTACACCTCTTCAGGTAAATAAGACGACCAGCAGGTAGAACTTCACTACCCCTGACGAAGCCGTCCAGGTGAAACGTGCACGTTGGGTTAACGGCACACGTGGATGTTACCCAAACTGCCTCTCCTGCTTTCATACACTGATCCAGCGGCAACGACGGGCTGCACGCTGCCCGCGGTGGTCTCGGACGCCAGGCACTTGACTGTGACCAGCTATCTCGAGGGCATCTTAGACCAGGGATATCCTGAAGGGAGGCGCACGTCTGTGACAGCAGTCTCTACATCTCCTGGCATTACGGCTTTCGAGCCAAACGATTAATGAGGAGCCGCACACCGTTAGCAGCAGAGAGTTATCGATAAGAATACACAGAGGATAAGTAACAACATTCCTTACTCTCACTTGATTACTTATTAGCAATAATATGCACAATCATTTAGTAATTAGTTTACCATTAGTACAATGTGAGTCATTGTGGATTAATTAATTAGTAAGGTGGTTTTCTTACTGTGGACGAGCTATTTGGGTTACATCCACGTGCACAATGCCGTTTTTGCAAATAAGATGCAAATTGTTTTGATAAGTGCAAATACAATGCAAAGGTGTTTATATTGGATATAATTTTTACTGTGTTGGTACCGAATATACCACATAAATCATGTACTTAAATTGATTAACCCATAATTTATTGGGCAGATTAATCCCTTGCACAATTGTTCATAAATATATATTATATGGGAAGGAGAAATCTGTTAGATACTGAGCTAATCCCTTTACATTTGTGATGTGTAGCGAACACACTCAAAAAATATACTTTACTGACAGCACTATTTGAAACACAAAAAGAGACTTTTCTAATTTTCTATTTTTCATTTATTTTCATCATTTTTTTCTCTCTTTTTCCTTATTTAAGTGCTCTCTCATCGGCTTGACTCATTTATTGAGACAACGACAGCAGAAGCACACTATTTTCATATTGCACTCACACCTAATAGGACTCTCTCATCCTCAATTCGATGTCATCAGATAAGATTGGGGACAGTAGACATCCTGGGTGTCACTGCATATGAAAGCTGTATTTCATAGAAACCAACTTAATGGTTGTGTTACAGATAGATACAAAAGTAATTTTGTTTCTTTTGAGTGTTCTTTCACTAAATGTTACATAAATTACTGTGAACATTCACAATAGGGTGATATCCTAAGTGAATATTGCATTTGATATGAATTAAGGGCTAGAAAATAGCCAGTATCACAGTTATTTAACACTGGCTAGGGACTTCTCCCCTGCACTCTCATTAACTCCGCCACATATAGGGCAGGTGGAGTTAACAGCAGATACAGGTCTTGGGAGTGGTGCACATATGCTCCAGTTGGTTCTCTCATTGGGGATTCGATGCTTTCCAAGCAGATCTTCAAAAGCAGAAACCAGGCATTAGTCATCTATTCCTCCCCATCTTCTTTCTGATCTTTATATATTTTTTTATTTTAGAAATTTTCTTCACACAATATTCATTGACCTTGATTGATTACCCCATTGGGCACTTTGATTAGCCTTATTTGAGCAGTGTTGTGTGATTTGTCAGATTAAGGGAGTAATAAATTGCCTACAGGGGGTAGTCGCATTTAATACAACCAGTTATACCATTAATATCCCCATAAATTGAGTGTTTTATGTCGTATGTTAAATGTGAGTCCGTCTTCAAATAAAAGCTACGTTTTAGATTACTACTAATGAGTGCCCCATAAAAAGGAGTTGTCTTTTCTCTTGCTTATCAACTAATTTGTCTTTAACAACTCAAGGGAGCACCGCCGGGTGTTAGTTATTTTGATAATTTTGAATTTCAACAGGTAATGGTTAACATTGAATATTGTTAAAATAAAAGATTCTTCTTATTCCGGTTTCTGAATTTTGATATACCATTAGACAGGTAGCTCAGTGCGCTATTTCCCCCACAACAAATCTAGTTTCGCTTGTATGTCACTGGGTTGAATCCCAGTTTTCAGGGGGGGCAGCACGAGCATTACTGATACGAGCCTTCGCTTAGGCTCATTGTGCATTTCGTCTGATTATTGTTTCTTCTATTTTTGATTCCGGGCTCAGGTTGACACATACGCATTGTGGTAGATTATTAGAATAACTGAATTAAAAATTCTGTTACCTACGCAGCTTATAAGTTATTAATCCTTGCCTGCCGGGTCTATGATTGGAAGCTAATTTACGAGCAAGAATTCTATTAAGTGCTCTATGAGTAAAAGATATTTATTTATACAAAAATGAGTACATTCAGTTTGAAGAGTGAACTGGTGAACAAACGGAGGACAAATGAGGACTATAGTAATATTTTTCCCAATACAATCTCCGATGCCACGGGGATAACCAGTTGGGAAAAAGATTTTACCAGCCTCAAAAAATTGTTACAGGAACAGAAAAGAACAACATGGGATCAGACAACAATTGAACAATATATAAAACATAAAATTTCCCCTAGAGGACTTAGACCAAGGATTTTTCCAACTTTTGAACTGGCTACACCCTCCCTAAAATCGGAGTGGGAACAAACACTTCATAAGTGCTCTACAGAACTCCTTCATATTCTATTAAAACATGACCTCCTAATCTTGGAAGAGATCGATAAGGAAATTGATGCCCTAGGTAAGAACTTGGAAGTATGGGAAAAAGATGTGCATTTCCAGCAATGTTTTGAGAAAAATAAAAAAGAACTTGAGAGTTATGAACAAATGATAATGGATAGAAAAAAGAACAAATTCATCAGGGATAAGAAGGACTATGCTACTGGCGACATCTTCAAATGGAAAAAGCCATACCAAAGGGAACGACAGAGGGCGGGTAGCTACCAATACTCTTCATCTGAAGCAGACTCCTCTGGTACAGAGGAATATTCAGAGCGATATCAGAAAACAGGAACCCCCTATTCCCAGATGAATGTTTCAGAAGCACATTTTTTAGAATTTCCAAGAACGGAAAGGGGTCGGTACAAAAAACAGGGAGGAGGACGAGGAGAAGTAAAAAGAAGAGGAAGAAACCAAGACAACTGGGGAACATCACTTCCACAGAGACAATCCCCGAGGTTCAGGAAATAATTCCCTACAGTGCTTGCGACTCTCTCCAAGTCATAAATTTGACTGATAGAATTTTAACTGAAGATCACAAGTCTGTCCTGAGCAAAGGACTCTCCTTCTCCCCTGTATCTAGAATGAATAGATTCAAATGGGAAAAGGATCTTAATCTGTTCTGTAGAAAGCTGTTATTAATAAAGTTTCATGAACAGAGAAAAAATTCAGACCGTGAGAGTTTACCTCTGGTCTTAGGAGACGAAGAGATATGTGAATGGACTGATTTGGAATTGAGGGCATTGTCAGATCTAGAAGAACTGTCTGATCCTAAGGGCCAGAGGCTGTTGGATGATACTCAGGAAGGCAGCAAAAGTCGCCCGACCTGTAAAAAGAAATCGACCTTTTACCCACAAGAGATCTTGTGCCCAGCTGTCAAAATCTTCAGAGAAATGGTATCCAAGGATTTGGACAATTTGGAATTGTCACAGAAAACAAGACCCATTCTAGGGGATAATCTTACTAGAAGAGAGAAAGAAGCACTTAGGGACATACGAACCTGGGATGATACGATAATAAAACAATCTGACAAGGGTGGAAACGTAGTTCTCTGGTCTAAGGACAAATATACCAAAGAGGCTTTGAGACAATTACAGGATACCTCATGCTATACGCGTTTGATCTTTAATCCCACTGATAATTATCTCCACCTTTACAAGAGAATGATCGAAAAAGCCTTAAAAGATGGCACTATTACTAAACAAGAACATATCTTCTTAACAGTTGAAAACCCAAAAGTTCCAACCTTTTATATGCTCCCTAAGATACATAAGAACAGGGACCTTCCGTCAGGTCGACCTATAGTATCTGGAATTGGTGGACTGGGTGAACAAGCTAGTGTCTTTTTGGATCTTCATTTAAGAGAACACGTGGTAAGCCTACCATCCTATGTTTAGGATACATCGGATGTCCTACGGAAGATACAAGACATCAAAGTGGAACAGGAACATCTCTTAGTTTCCCTTGATGTAGAATCGTTATATACGAGCATTAATCATCAGGACGGTTTGGCAGCAGTACAGTATTTCCTAGAGATGAAGGATACAGAGGACTTCAATATTTTTTTGATTGACTTGCTGAGATTTGTCCTTATGAGAAATTACTTTACTTTCGCAGACGCCTTCTATTTACAAACCCGTGGAACCGCGATGGGTGCGGCTTGCGCACCCACGTACGCGAACATCTACCTAGGATGGTGGGAACGTGAGGTTGTTTTTACAGAGAACAATGAAAAGTACACGCGATTCATTACAGTCTGGCTCAGGTACATTGATGATGTCCTGATGATTTGGAGCAACACAGAGGGATTGTTGAGAGAATTTATTGGATATCTCAACAATAACCAGTTGAACCTGAGATTAACATCAGATATCAGTAAGAATTCAATTACATTTTTGGACTTAAAGATCAATAAAAATGAAGGAGAACTGACCACGGATCTTTTTAGAAAGACCACAGCAACAAATAGTGTTCTTCATAGAAATAGTAGTCATTTTCCACCGACGATTAAAAATTTACCGAAAGGTGAATTCTTGAGGTTACGCCGGAACTGCTCTAATATGGAAACCTTTAAGAGTAGGAGCAAAGAACTGGGCAATCGCCTAAGAGAAAGGGGATACAGTAACAGGAGTATAAAAAAGGCAATGTATATTACTTCCAAAATCCCAAGGGAGGAGTTAATCTTCCCCAAGAATAAAGCCAAACCCAGTACAACAAATCAGGTCAGATTTGTGGGTGACTTTTGCCACGAATGGCAAGAGATAGTGAATATCACACAACAACATTGGTCAGTCCTACATACTGATAGAGATCTGAGTAAAAAACTTGCCTTAAAACCAATTATGAGCTGGAGGAGATCTCAGAATTTGAGAGATATTCTGGTAGACAGCCATTTCGAAAGGGCATCAAGAAAAAAACCTATAATTGAGGGGTCCTTCCCGTGTGGAAGTTGTAAGGCGTGCCAATACATGGCTAAGACGAAATACACCCATGATAGGCAAGGAAATAAGGTGGAAATTAGATCTTTTATTAATTGTAATACCATGGAAGTTATATATTGCCTGCAATGTGAATGTGGAATGAAATATGTCGGAATGACATCAAGAGCATTGAAACAGAGAGTCCTGGAACATATCGGTAATATAAGGAACATAACCACTGACCTAAATAAGATGAAAAAACTTTCCCCTGTGGCAAGACATATGCATATTAAACATGGAGGCTGTGGCAAGAATTTGAAAGTCTTTGGCCTGGAAAAGATCCATCTGGGCATTAGGGGAGGAGATCTTAATAGGATTCTTCTTCAGCAGGAGAGTAAATGGATATTTAGATTGGGGACTTTGAGTCCGGATGGGCTTAATGAAAGTCAAAACTATGGAGCCTTTCTTTAAATATACACTGGCCTCTCTCTTTTTCTGTGCGTGCCCCCCCTTTATGGTGATTATTATCTTTACATATGGGTGGCTATATACATGCACAAACATATGCATGTATATGTAGATGGGTGTATATATGGGAGGATCCATACATAATGAGTTATAAACGGGCATGGCCCCTTCTCTGTACATTGTGCATGCGTATATATCCTCCCTGCGTTTTTTCGAATCCCCTATTAACCTACCGAGTAATACCTTTAATCTTTAATCCTTTATGGGTGATCATCTAATAAGTCGATATAGCGTGATACTATACGCATAAATAATGTTAATATACCAATATCCCAGGAGACACTTTTATCATGGATGATGCCACAATATTTAGGAAACGTGCAATCTTAGACCTATATATTTGATGGGGTGTCTGGAAACAGAGATTCCATTATTTAAAGATTGAGCAGAATGTACAAAGTAGTTATGAACTATTGGCTACATGATGATTGAGTTATTTTCAATTAATTGCTGTGGATCTGTTCCCCAGTTATATTATGTCAGTATGTAAATTAGCAAAATCATATATATAATTAAGAGGTGCATGTGAATCTATAGGTAAATGTATGTACAGGTATACTAGTAGATTGTAATTAATTAGTCTCAAAAATATACATAATAAATATAAGATAATTAATATGATTAAATAAATAAATATTCTCTTCTCAATTGGGTTTTTTATCCTACTATATTCAATATGATTTGGCAGCGGTTAGGTTTTCGTTTTGGATTTTGCGCTTTTAGAATCATTTTTTATATATATATAAAATATTCTTCTTTTTTGTATATCATTTAATGTAGGTGTTGGTATCTTTATACATTTACATTTTTTGTCACTCTTAATATAATTACATTGCTGCATTATGAACCGTATTATATTTTAATTTACGTTCCATCCAGCTGCCGGGACCAGGCAGCATACCTATAATTATAGTAATCACAAAACATGGATGGGAACCTAAAACTACATATCCCATAATGCAGCAGGGTTAAATGAGTTAACTCAATCCACATTGTAGCAGACCGTATGACAGCTATGATTGGTTGAACGAGTTACACCTCTTCAGGTAAATAAGACGACCAGCAGGTAGAACTTCACTACCCCTGACGAAGCCGTCCAGGTGAAACGTGCACGTTGGGTTAACGGCACACGTGGATGTTACCCAAACTGCCTCTCCTGCTTTCATACACTGATCCAGCGGCAACGACGGGCTGCACGCTGCCCGCGGTGGTCTCGGACGCCAGGCACTTGACTGTGACCAGCTATCTCGAGGGCATCTTAGACCAGGGATATCCTGAAGGGAGGCGCACGTCTGTGACAGCAGTCTCTACATCTCCTGGCATTACGGCTTTCGAGCCAAACGATTAATGAGGAGCCGCACACCGTTAGCAGCAGAGAGTTATCGATAAGAATACACAGAGGATAAGTAACAACATTCCTTACTCTCACTTGATTACTTATTAGCAATAATATGCACAATCATTTAGTAATTAGTTTACCATTAGTACAATGTGAGTCATTGTGGATTAATTAATTAGTAAGGTGGTTTTCTTACTGTGGACGAGCTATTTGGGTTACATCCACGTGCACAATGCCGTTTTTGCAAATAAGATGCAAATTGTTTTGATAAGTGCAAATACAATGCAAAGGTGTTTATATTGGATATAATTTTTACTGTGTTGGTACCGAATATACCACATAAATCATGTACTTAAATTGATTAACCCATAATTTATTGGGCAGATTAATCCCTTGCACAATTGTTCATAAATATATATTATATGGGAAGGAGAAATCTGTTAGATACTGAGCTAATCCCTTTACATTTGTGATGTGTAGCGAACACACTCAAAAAATATACTTTACTGACAGCACTATTTGAAACACAAAAAGAGACTTTTCTAATTTTCTATTTTTCATTTATTTTCATCATTTTTTTCTCTCTTTTTCCTTATTTAAGTGCTCTCTCATCGGCTTGACTCATTTATTGAGACAACGACAGCAGAAGCACACTATTTTCATATTGCACTCACACCTAATAGGACTCTCTCATCCTCAATTCGATGTCATCAGATAAGATTGGGGACAGTAGACATCCTGGGTGTCACTGCATATGAAAGCTGTATTTCATAGAAACCAACTTAATGGTTGTGTTACAGATAGATACAAAAGTAATTTTGTTTCTTTTGAGTGTTCTTTCACTAAATGTTACATAAATTACTGTGAACATTCACAATAGGGTGATATCCTAAGTGAATATTGCATTTGATATGAATTAAGGGCTAGAAAATAGCCAGTATCACAGTTATTTAACACTGGCTAGGGACTTCTCCCCTGCACTCTCATTAACTCCGCCACATATAGGGCAGGTGGAGTTAACAGCAGATACAGGTCTTGGGAGTGGTGCACATATGCTCCAGTTGGTTCTCTCATTGGGGATTCGATGCTTTCCAAGCAGATCTTCAAAAGCAGAAACCAGGCATTAGTCATCTATTCCTCCCCATCTTCTTTCTGATCTTTATATATTTTTTTATTTTAGAAATTTTCTTCACACAATATTCATTGACCTTGATTGATTACCCCATTGGGCACTTTGATTAGCCTTATTTGAGCAGTGTTGTGTGATTTGTCAGATTAAGGGAGTAATAAATTGCCTACAGGGGGTAGTCGCATTTAATACAACCAGTTATACCATTAATATCCCCATAAATTGAGTGTTTTATGTCGTATGTTAAATGTGAGTCCGTCTTCAAATAAAAGCTACGTTTTAGATTACTACTAATGAGTGCCCCATAAAAAGGAGTTGTCTTTTCTCTTGCTTATCAACTAATTTGTCTTTAACAACTCAAGGGAGCACCGCCGGGTGTTAGTTATTTTGATAATTTTGAATTTCAACAGGTAATGGTTAACATTGAATATTGTTAAAATAAAAGATTCTTCTTATTCCGGTTTCTGAATTTTGATATACCATTAGACAGGTAGCTCAGTGCGCTATTTCCCCCACAACAAATCTAGTTTCGCTTGTATGTCACTGGGTTGAATCCCAGTTTTCAGGGGGGGCAGCACGAGCATTACTGATACGAGCCTTCGCTTAGGCTCATTGTGCATTTCGTCTGATTATTGTTTCTTCTATTTTTGATTCCGGGCTCAGGTTGACACATACGCATTGTGGTAGATTATTAGAATAACTGAATTAAAAATTCTGTTACCTACGCAGCTTATAAGTTATTAATCCTTGCCTGCCGGGTCTATGATTGGAAGCTAATTTACGAGCAAGAATTCTATTAAGTGCTCTATGAGTAAAAGATATTTATTTATACAAAAATGAGTACATTCAGTTTGAAGAGTGAACTGGTGAACAAACGGAGGACAAATGAGGACTATAGTAATATTTTTCCCAATACAATCTCCGATGCCACGGGGATAACCAGTTGGGAAAAAGATTTTACCAGCCTCAAAAAATTGTTACAGGAACAGAAAAGAACAACATGGGATCAGACAACAATTGAACAATATATAAAACATAAAATTTCCCCTAGAGGACTTAGACCAAGGATTTTTCCAACTTTTGAACTGGCTACACCCTCCCTAAAATCGGAGTGGGAACAAACACTTCATAAGTGCTCTACAGAACTCCTTCATATTCTATTAAAACATGACCTCCTAATCTTGGAAGAGATCGATAAGGAAATTGATGCCCTAGGTAAGAACTTGGAAGTATGGGAAAAAGATGTGCATTTCCAGCAATGTTTTGAGAAAAATAAAAAAGAACTTGAGAGTTATGAACAAATGATAATGGATAGAAAAAAGAACAAATTCATCAGGGATAAGAAGGACTATGCTACTGGCGACATCTTCAAATGGAAAAAGCCATACCAAAGGGAACGACAGAGGGCGGGTAGCTACCAATACTCTTCATCTGAAGCAGACTCCTCTGGTACAGAGGAATATTCAGAGCGATATCAGAAAACAGGAACCCCCTATTCCCAGATGAATGTTTCAGAAGCACATTTTTTAGAATTTCCAAGAACGGAAAGGGGTCGGTACAAAAAACAGGGAGGAGGACGAGGAGAAGTAAAAAGAAGAGGAAGAAACCAAGACAACTGGGGAACATCACTTCCACAGAGACAATCCCCGAGGTTCAGGAAATAATTCCCTACAGTGCTTGCGACTCTCTCCAAGTCATAAATTTGACTGATAGAATTTTAACTGAAGATCACAAGTCTGTCCTGAGCAAAGGACTCTCCTTCTCCCCTGTATCTAGAATGAATAGATTCAAATGGGAAAAGGATCTTAATCTGTTCTGTAGAAAGCTGTTATTAATAAAGTTTCATGAACAGAGAAAAAATTCAGACCGTGAGAGTTTACCTCTGGTCTTAGGAGACGAAGAGATATGTGAATGGACTGATTTGGAATTGAGGGCATTGTCAGATCTAGAAGAACTGTCTGATCCTAAGGGCCAGAGGCTGTTGGATGATACTCAGGAAGGCAGCAAAAGTCGCCCGACCTGTAAAAAGAAATCGACCTTTTACCCACAAGAGATCTTGTGCCCAGCTGTCAAAATCTTCAGAGAAATGGTATCCAAGGATTTGGACAATTTGGAATTGTCACAGAAAACAAGACCCATTCTAGGGGATAATCTTACTAGAAGAGAGAAAGAAGCACTTAGGGACATACGAACCTGGGATGATACGATAATAAAACAATCTGACAAGGGTGGAAACGTAGTTCTCTGGTCTAAGGACAAATATACCAAAGAGGCTTTGAGACAATTACAGGATACCTCATGCTATACGCGTTTGATCTTTAATCCCACTGATAATTATCTCCACCTTTACAAGAGAATGATCGAAAAAGCCTTAAAAGATGGCACTATTACTAAACAAGAACATATCTTCTTAACAGTTGAAAACCCAAAAGTTCCAACCTTTTATATGCTCCCTAAGATACATAAGAACAGGGACCTTCCGTCAGGTCGACCTATAGTATCTGGAATTGGTGGACTGGGTGAACAAGCTAGTGTCTTTTTGGATCTTCATTTAAGAGAACACGTGGTAAGCCTACCATCCTATGTTTAGGATACATCGGATGTCCTACGGAAGATACAAGACATCAAAGTGGAACAGGAACATCTCTTAGTTTCCCTTGATGTAGAATCGTTATATACGAGCATTAATCATCAGGACGGTTTGGCAGCAGTACAGTATTTCCTAGAGATGAAGGATACAGAGGACTTCAATATTTTTTTGATTGACTTGCTGAGATTTGTCCTTATGAGAAATTACTTTACTTTCGCAGACGCCTTCTATTTACAAACCCGTGGAACCGCGATGGGTGCGGCTTGCGCACCCACGTACGCGAACATCTACCTAGGATGGTGGGAACGTGAGGTTGTTTTTACAGAGAACAATGAAAAGTACACGCGATTCATTACAGTCTGGCTCAGGTACATTGATGATGTCCTGATGATTTGGAGCAACACAGAGGGATTGTTGAGAGAATTTATTGGATATCTCAACAATAACCAGTTGAACCTGAGATTAACATCAGATATCAGTAAGAATTCAATTAAATTTTTGGACTTAAAGATCAATAAAAATGAAGGAGAACTGACCACGGATCTTTTTAGAAAGACCACAGCAACAAATAGTGTTCTTCATAGAAATAGTAGTCATTTTCCACCGACGATTAAAAATTTACCGAAAGGTGAATTCTTGAGGTTACGCCGGAACTGCTCTAATATGGAAACCTTTAAGAGTAGGAGCAAAGAACTGGGCAATCGCCTAAGAGAAAGGGGATACAGTAACAGGAGTATAAAAAAGGCAATGTATATTACTTCCAAAATCCCAAGGGAGGAGTTAATCTTCCCCAAGAATAAAGCCAAACCCAGTACAACAAATCAGGTCAGATTTGTGGGTGACTTTTGCCACGAATGGCAAGAGATAGTGAATATCACACAACAACATTGGTCAGTCCTACATACTGATAGAGATCTGAGTAAAAAACTTGCCTTAAAACCAATTATGAGCTGGAGGAGATCTCAGAATTTGAGAGATATTCTGGTAGACAGCCATTTCGAAAGGGCATCAAGAAAAAAACCTATAATTGAGGGGTCCTTCCCGTGTGGAAGTTGTAAGGCGTGCCAATACATGGCTAAGACGAAATACACCCATGATAGGCAAGGAAATAAGGTGGAAATTAGATCTTTTATTAATTGTAATACCATGGAAGTTATATATTGCCTGCAATGTGAATGTGGAATGAAATATGTCGGAATGACATCAAGAGCATTGAAACAGAGAGTCCTGGAACATATCGGTAATATAAGGAACATAACCACTGACCTAAATAAGATGAAAAAACTTTCCCCTGTGGCAAGACATATGCATATTAAACATGGAGGCTGTGGCAAGAATTTGAAAGTCTTTGGCCTGGAAAAGATCCATCTGGGCATTAGGGGAGGAGATCTTAATAGGATTCTTCTTCAGCAGGAGAGTAAATGGATATTTAGATTGGGGACTTTGAGTCCGGATGGGCTTAATGAAAGTCAAAACTATGGAGCCTTTCTTTAAATATACACTGGCCTCTCTCTTTTTCTGTGCGTGCCCCCCCTTTATGGTGATTATTATCTTTACATATGGGTGGCTATATACATGCACAAACATATGCATGTATATGTAGATGGGTGTATATATGGGAGGATCCATACATAATGAGTTATAAACGGGCATGGCCCCTTCTCTGTACATTGTGCATGCGTATATATCCTCCCTGCGTTTTTTCGAATCCCCTATTAACCTACCGAGTAATACCTTTAATCTTTAATCCTTTATGGGTGATCATCTAATAAGTCGATATAGCGTGATACTATACGCATAAATAATGTTAATATACCAATATCCCAGGAGACACTTTTATCATGGATGATGCCACAATATTTAGGAAACGTGCAATCTTAGACCTATATATTTGATGGGGTGTCTGGAAACAGAGATTCCATTATTTAAAGATTGAGCAGAATGTACAAAGTAGTTATGAACTATTGGCTACATGATGATTGAGTTATTTTCAATTAATTGCTGTGGATCTGTTCCCCAGTTATATTATGTCAGTATGTAAATTAGCAAAATCATATATATAATTAAGAGGTGCATGTGAATCTATAGGTAAATGTATGTACAGGTATACTAGTAGATTGTAATTAATTAGTCTCAAAAATATACATAATAAATATAAGATAATTAATATGATTAAATAAATAAATATTCTCTTCTCAATTGGGTTTTTTATCCTACTATATTCAATATGATTTGGCAGCGGTTAGGTTTTCGTTTTGGATTTTGCGCTTTTAGAATCATTTTTTATATATATATAAAATATTCTTCTTTTTTGTATATCATTTAATGTAGGTGTTGGTATCTTTATACATTTACATTTTTTGTCACTCTTAATATAATTACATTGCTGCATTATGAACCGTATTATATTTTAATTTACGTTCCATCCAGCTGCCGGGACCAGGCAGCATACCTATAATTATAGTAATCACAAAACATGGATGGGAACCTAAAACTACATATCCCATAATGCAGCAGGGTTAAATGAGTTAACTCAATCCACATTGTAGCAGACCGTATGACAGCTATGATTGGTTGAACGAGTTACACCTCTTCAGGTAAATAAGACGACCAGCAGGTAGAACTTCACTACCCCTGACGAAGCCGTCCAGGTGAAACGTGCACGTTGGGTTAACGGCACACGTGGATGTTACCCAAACTGCCTCTCCTGCTTTCATACACTGATCCAGCGGCAACGACGGGCTGCACGCTGCCCGCGGTGGTCTCGGACGCCAGGCACTTGACTGTGACCAGCTATCTCGAGGGCATCTTAGACCAGGGATATCCTGAAGGGAGGCGCACGTCTGTGACAGCAGTCTCTACATCTCCTGGCATTACGGCTTTCGAGCCAAACGATTAATGAGGAGCCGCACACCGTTAGCAGCAGAGAGTTATCGATAAGAATACACAGAGGATAAGTAACAACATTCCTTACTCTCACTTGATTACTTATTAGCAATAATATGCACAATCATTTAGTAATTAGTTTACCATTAGTACAATGTGAGTCATTGTGGATTAATTAATTAGTAAGGTGGTTTTCTTACTGTGGACGAGCTATTTGGGTTACATCCACGTGCACAATGCCGTTTTTGCAAATAAGATGCAAATTGTTTTGATAAGTGCAAATACAATGCAAAGGTGTTTATATTGGATATAATTTTTACTGTGTTGGTACCGAATATACCACATAAATCATGTACTTAAATTGATTAACCCATAATTTATTGGGCAGATTAATCCCTTGCACAATTGTTCATAAATATATATTATATGGGAAGGAGAAATCTGTTAGATACTGAGCTAATCCCTTTACATTTGTGATGTGTAGCGAACACACTCAAAAAATATACTTTACTGACAGCACTATTTGAAACACAAAAAGAGACTTTTCTAATTTTCTATTTTTCATTTATTTTCATCATTTTTTTCTCTCTTTTTCCTTATTTAAGTGCTCTCTCATCGGCTTGACTCATTTATTGAGACAACGACAGCAGAAGCACACTATTTTCATATTGCACTCACACCTAATAGGACTCTCTCATCCTCAATTCGATGTCATCAGATAAGATTGGGGACAGTAGACATCCTGGGTGTCACTGCATATGAAAGCTGTATTTCATAGAAACCAACTTAATGGTTGTGTTACAGATAGATACAAAAGTAATTTTGTTTCTTTTGAGTGTTCTTTCACTAAATGTTACATAAATTACTGTGAACATTCACAATAGGGTGATATCCTAAGTGAATATTGCATTTGATATGAATTAAGGGCTAGAAAATAGCCAGTATCACAGTTATTTAACACTGGCTAGGGACTTCTCCCCTGCACTCTCATTAACTCCGCCACATATAGGGCAGGTGGAGTTAACAGCAGATACAGGTCTTGGGAGTGGTGCACATATGCTCCAGTTGGTTCTCTCATTGGGGATTCGATGCTTTCCAAGCAGATCTTCAAAAGCAGAAACCAGGCATTAGTCATCTATTCCTCCCCATCTTCTTTCTGATCTTTATATATTTTTTTATTTTAGAAATTTTCTTCACACAATATTCATTGACCTTGATTGATTACCCCATTGGGCACTTTGATTAGCCTTATTTGAGCAGTGTTGTGTGATTTGTCAGATTAAGGGAGTAATAAATTGCCTACAGGGGGTAGTCGCATTTAATACAGCCAGTTATACCATTAATATCCCCATAAATTGAGTGTTTTATGTCGTATGTTAAATGTGAGTCCGTCTTCAAATAAAAGCTACGTTTTAGATTACTACTAATGAGTGCCCCATAAAAAGGAGTTGTCTTTTCTCTTGCTTATCAACTAATTTGTCTTTAACAACTCAAGGGAGCACCGCCGGGTGTTAGTTATTTTGATAATTTTGAATTTCAACAGGTAATGGTTAACATTGAATATTGTTAAAATAAAAGATTCTTCTTATTCCGGTTTCTGAATTTTGATATACCATTAGACAGGTAGCTCAGTGCGCTATTTCCCCCACAACAAATCTAGTTAAGCTAAGATACACTCCCAGAGGGCAGCGGCCTAGCGTTTGCAATGCTGCTAAAAGCAGCTAGCGAGCGAACAACTCGGAATGACCACCAATATGTGGTACAGGAGAGCGTACCTCTACACCACACAGCGTACCTCTAAACCCTGTGAAAATTATTTGGATTAAATATTCATAACCCCTTTCTTTGGAGTAAATAATGTACAGCACAGGACAGCACCACTGAATTTATATGGCAGCACCACTGTACTGGACTTATACGGAATTATATGGATTTATATGGAATTATACGGCAGGATCACTGGATTTATACAGCAGTACAGCTGGACATATACGGCACTATCAATTAACATATACGGCAGTATCACTGGACATATACGGCAGTATCAATGGACATATACGGCAGTATCACTGGACTGGACTTATACGCCAGTACCACTGGAATTATATGGCAGGATCACTGGACTTATACGCCAGTACCACTGAAATTATACGTCAGGATCACTGGAATTTTACAGCAGGATCACTGGATTTATACGGCAGTACTGCTGGACATATATGTCAGTATCAATGGACAAATACGGCAGTATCACTGGACATAGACGGCAGTATTACTGGACTGGACTAATACGCAAGTACCACTGGAATTATACGGCAGGATCACTGGACTTATACGCCAGTACCACTGGAATTATACCGCAGGATCACTGGATTTATAAGGCTTATACCGCAGGATCACTGGATTTATACGGCAGTACCACTGGACATATACGACAGTATCAATAGACATATACGGCAGTATCACTGGACTGGATTTATACGCCAGTACCACTGGAATTATACAGCAGGATCACTAGACTTATATGCCAGTACCACTGGGACTATATGGCAGGATCATTGGAATTATAGGGCAGGATCACTGGATTTATATGGCAGTACCGCTGGACATATACGGCAGTGTCACTGGACTGGATTTATACGCCAGTACCACTGGAATTATATGGCATGATCAGTGGAATTATACGGCAGGATCACTGGATTTTTTCGGCAGTACCGCTGGACATATACGGCAGTATCACTGGACATATACGGCAGTATCACTGGACTGGATTTATATGCCAGTGCCACTGGAATTATACGGCAGGATCACTGGAATTATACCGCAGGATAACTGGATTTATACTGCAGTACCACTAGACATATACGGCAGTATCAATGGACATATACGGCAGTATCACTGGACATATATGGCAGGATCACTGGACATATATGCCAGTACCACTGGAATTATACCGCAGGATCACTGGATTTATACTGCAGTACCGCTGGACATATATGGCAGTATCAATGGACATATACGGCAGTATCACTGGACATATATGGCAGGATCACTGGATATATATGCCAGTACCACTGGAATTATACAGCAGGATCACTGGATTTATACACCAGTATCGCTGGACATATATGGCAGTATCAATAGACATATATACGGCAGTATCACTGGACATATATACGGCAGTATCATTGAAAATATACAGCAGTATCACTGGACTGGATTTATACGCCAGTACCACTGGAATTATACGGCAGGATCACTGGATTTATACACCAGTACCACTGGAATTATACGTCAGGATCACTGGAATTATATGGCAGTATCACTGGACATATACACCAGTACCACTGGAATTATACGGCAGGATCACTGGAATTATATGGCAAGATCACTGGATTTATACGGCAGTACCGCTGGACATATATGGCAGTATCAATGGACATATATACGGCAGTATCACTGGACATATACGACAGTATCACTGGACTGGACTTATACGCCAGTACCACTGGAATTATACGGCAGGATCACTGGACTTATACGCCAGTACCACTGGAATTATATGGCAGGATCACTGGAATTATAGGGCAGGATCACTGGACTGGACTTATACGCCAGTACCACTGGAATTATACAGCAGGATCACTGGACTTATACGCCAGTACCACTGAAATTATACGTCAGGATCACTGGAATTTTACAGCAGGATCACTGGATTTATACGGCAGTACTGCTGGACATATATGTCAGTATCAATGGACAAATACGGCAGTATCACTGGACATAGACGGCAGTATCACTGGACTGGATTTATACGCAAGTACCACTGGAATTATACGGCAGGATCACTGGACTTATACGCCAGTACCACTGGAATTATACCGCAGGATCACTGGATTTATAAGGCAGTACCGCTGGATATATACGGCAGTATCAATGGACATATACGACAGTATCCCTGGACTGGACTTATACGCCAGTACAACTGGAATTATACAGCAGGATCACTGGATTTATACGCCATTACCACTGGAATTATATGGCAGGATCACTGGAATTATATGGCAGTATCACTGAATTTATACGGCAGTACAGTTTGACATATATGGCAGTATCAATGGACATTTACGGCAGTATCCCTGGACATATACAGCAATATCACTGGACATATACGGCAGTATCACTGGACTGGACTTATACGCCAGTTCCACTGGAATTATACGGCAGGATCATTGGAATTATACCACAGGATCACTGGATTTATACGCCATTACCACTGGAATTATATGGCAGGATCACTGGAATTATATGGCAGTATCACTGAATTTATACGGCAGTACAGTTTGACATATATGGCAGTATCAATGGACATTTACGGCAGTATCCCTGGACATATACAGCAATATCACTGGACATATACGGCAGTATCACTGGACTGGACTTATACGCCAGTTCCACTGGAATTATACAGCAGGATCACTGGAATTATACCGCAGGATCACTGGGTTTATATGGCAGTACCGCTGGACATATACGGCAGTATCAATGGACATATACGGCAGTATCACTGGACATATATGACAGTATCACTGGACTGGACTTATACGCCAGTACCACTGGAATTATACGGCAGGATCACTGGATATATACGCCAGTACAACTGGAATTATATGGCAGAATCACTGGAATTATAGGGCAGGATCACTGGATTTATACGGCAGTACCGCTGGACATATACGGCAGGATCACTAGACTGGACTTATACTCCAGTACCACTGGAATTATATGGCAGGTTCACTGGAATTATAGGGCAGGATCACTGGATTTATACGGCAGTAACGCTGGACATATATGGCAGTATCACTGGACTGGACTTATACGCCAGTACCACTTGGAATTATATGGCAGGATCACTGGAATTATACGGCAGGATCACTGGATTTATACGGCAGTACCGCTGGCCATATACTGCAGTATCAATGGACATATACGGCAGTATCACTGGACATATATGGCAGTATCACTGGACTGGATTTATATGCAAGTACCACTGGAATTATACGGCAGGGTCACTGGACTTATACGCCAGTACCACTGGAATTATACGGCAGGATCACTGGATTTATACGGCAGTACTGCTGGACATATATGTCAGTATCAATGGACATATACGGCAGTATCACTGGACATATATGGCAGTACCACTGTACATATACAGCAGCACAGGGACACCACCACTGGGCTGATGCAGGACAGAACAGCATCACTGCAATGGACTGGACTTATACAGCAGCACTGGACATATGGCAGCAGAGGACACCACCACTGTAACTGGACTAATGCAGCACAGCACCACTGGACTGGATTTATACAGCAGCACTGGACATATGGCAGCAGAGGACACAGAGAGTGTAGAGAGAGGACGTGCTGTGTTGCTTCCACCTCTGCATGCAGTAAGAGACTCTCTCTCAGTCCAGTGGTGGTATCTTGTGCTGCATCAGTCCAGTGGTGGTGTATTGTGCTGCATCAGTCCAGTCACAGTGGTGGTGTCCTGTGCTGCCATAAGGCCAGTGCTGCTGTATAAGTCCAGTCCAGTGGTGGTGTCTTGTGCTGCATCAGTCCAGTGGTGGTGTCCTGTGCTGCCATAAGTCCAGTGGTGGTGGCCCGTGCTGCCATAAGTCTAGTACTGCTGTATAAGTCCAGTCCAGTGGTTCTGTCTTGTGCTGCTCCAGTCCAGTGGTGGTGTCCTGTGCTGCCATAAGTCCAGTGGTGGTGTCCTGTGCTGCCATAAGTCCAGTGGTGCTGCTGTATAAGTCCAGTCCAGTGCTGCTGCTGTATAAGTCCAACCCAGTGGTGTTGCTGTATAAGTCCAGTCCAGTGGTGCTGCCCTATAAGTCCAGTGGTACTGCCATATAAGTCCAGCGGTACTGCCATATAAGTCCAGTCCAGTGGTGCTGCCATATAAGTCCAGTCCAGTGATGCTGCTGGATAAGTCCAGCGTTACTGCCATATAAGTCCAGTGGTACTGCCGTATAAGTCCAGGGGTACTGCCGTATAAGTCCAGGGGTACTGTCGTATAAGTCCAGCGGTACTGCTGTATAAGTCCAGCAGTACTGCCGTATAAGTCCAGCGGTACTGCCGTATAAGTCCAGGGGTACTGCCGTATAACTCCTGCAGTACTGCTGTATAAGTCCAGTGGTGCTGTAAAAGTCCAGTCCAGTGGTGCTGTCTTGTGCAGCATCAATCCAGTGGTGGTGTCTTGTGCTGCATCAGTCCAGTCACTCCAATGGTGGTGTCCTGTGCTGCCATAAGTCCAGTGGTGCTGCTGTATAAGTCCAGTCCAGTGGTGCTGCCATACAAGTCCAGTCCAGTGGTGCTGCCGTATAAGTCAAGTCCAGCGTACTGCCATATAACTCCAGCGGTACTGCCGAATAACTCCAGCAGTACTGCCCAGGGGTTTAACCAGAACTTTGTGGGCCCCATAGCAACATTTTGAAGGGCCCCCCATACCAATGCTTCTAGAGAGACACTTCTCTGCTGCGTTGTTAATTTTATGCCCTATAATTTTGCCCTAGTTTATTTTCTGAACCATACAGTATTAGAGCCTTATTTAATGTTATGTCCCATAGTAGTGCCCTAATTTCTTTTATGAATCGCAGTAGTGCTTAAGTTCACCCTATGTCACATTTCAGAGCTGCCAGTACACATTATGCCGCACAGTGCCCCCAATTCACATTATGATATATAGTGCTCCCCATTCATATTGTGCCCAGTGTTCATATTATATAACATTAAAATGACCTCCAGTTCATTTTATACCACACTACAATGAGCAGGTCCAGGGGCATACCTAGATAGATTGCAGGCACCAAGGAAAAAGTTTGAAAGGACCCCTTCGTACCACCCAATGGCAAAAAAAATTATATAACACATGTAACTTTGACAGGGTAGGTGGGCCCCTCTCAGATCTGGGCCCCATAGCAGCTGCACTGCCTGCCCCTATGGTAGCTACACCCTTGGTACTGCCGTATAAGTCCAGTGGTACTGTATAAGACCAGTCCAGTGGTGCTGTCTTGTGCTGCATCAGTCCAGTGGTGGTGTCTTGTGCTGCATCAGTCCAGTCACTCCAGTGGTGGTGTTCTGTGCTGTATAAGTCCAGTCCAGTGGTGCTACCGTATAACTCCATTCCAGTGGTGCTGCCATATAAGTCCCTTGGTACAGCCGTATAAGTCCAGCGGTACTGCCATATATGTCCAGGGATATTGGCGTATAAGTCCAGGGGTACTGCTGTATAAGTCCAGCGGTACTGCCATATAACTCCAGCGGTACTGCCAAATAAGTCCAGTGGTGCTGTCCTGTGCTGTATATTATTTACTCCAAATAAAGGAGTTATTAATATTTATTCCAAATAATTTTTACAGGGTTTGCCCTGTGTGGTGTAGGGGTACGCTGTCCTGTGCTGCATATTATTATAATAACTCCAAATAAAAGGGTTATTATCCAAATAATTTTTACAGGGTTTGCCCTGTATGGTGTAGGGGTACGCTATCCTGTGCTTCATATTATTATAACTCCAAATAAAAGGGTTATTATCCAAATAATTTTTACAGGCTTTGCCGTGGGTGTGTGGTGTAGGGGTATGCTGTCCTCTGCTGCATATTATTATAATAACTCCAAATAAAAGGTTTATTATTATCCAAATAATTTTTACAGGGTTTGCCCTGTGTAGTGTAGGGGTATGCTCTCCTGTGCTGCATATTGTTATATAACTCCAGAAAAATAATGGAGAACAAAAATTTGGAGCATAAAATAGGGAAAGATCAAGAACCACTTGTCAGGAATCAGCTTTCAGTGGCATCTCACTTACCGGCGCGCTGGTGTGCAGGCCTCCGGAGGTCACGGCCTCAGTTTGCGGCTGCGTGAATGCTCTGTCCGCGGGCATGCTGCCCATTGTCATTGTATGCCCCTGAAGTCCATCAAGTGTGTACCCACCATCTGTACAGCATGGTCGCTGCCATGACACTTGCGGTCAGCTGACCTGTAACACACTGTTTCTGCACACATGATTCAAGCATCCAATGCCTGCTGACCAATGGGTATAAATCCAGAACATCGGCTCAGTCTCATTGCGTCGAACAACGCGTCACATCCAGTGTACAGCGTGTCCTGATTCCAGTCTTCTGTCTCCAGTGAATTCCTTGCTCCAGTGTTTCCGTGGAACTACAGGCGCCAGCCATCCAGCTCTGCTACAACTCCTTCCACAGTCAGCTTCCACCTCTGCATGCAGTAAGAGACTCTCTCCAGGTGCTACTTACCATTCTCACCTGTGTGTTTATCTGCGTTCAGCACTGCTATTCCACCTGGCACGTAAAACAACCAGCTTGCTAGTTACAAACTGTCTCCTGCTTTGGCCTTGCTCGGCTTTGTGGACTTGTGCATATATACAGACTGTGTGAATTCATTGCTGATAGTTTCCAGACCAATCATCGGAGTTACTATTGCCTGTGTTCACTGTCATCGGTTGCATTACCATCATCTGCATATTGGATCCAGTTACCATCGACTTCTTAGTCGACCATCGATGTTTGCCATCAGCTTCCAGGTCGGTCATCACTATTGTTTATCTCACTGGTTTACAGACATCACCTGTGACTGTTGTTATACCTCTGTCAACTTCCTTGCTTATACCATCAGTATTGTTATTTTGCTTCAGTGACTGTCATACATCTGTGTGCTAAATAAATATAATTGTGAACATGCACAGGAATCAAGTGAAAGAGGTTCTTCGACAGAATCGTCTTTACGGTAAACTGTCTAAGTGCACATTTGAATCTTCTTCAATGCCCTTCCTAGGGTACATAATTTCTGGTTGTGATCTTCAAATGGACCCAGCCAAATTGGAAGTTATAAAGAACTGGTCTCTTCCCACTACAGAGGGAAAAGGCAGCAGGTGCACTATCTCACACTAGCTCAACCTGTAGTAACCAGAGGCACTTAGAGGCGGTGGGTAAGCTCATAGCCCTGGCCAGGAATATGCTAAGTGCCTCTGGTTACTACAGGTTGAGCTAGCATGAGATAGTGCACCTGCTACCTTTTCCCTCTGTACACTTTACTAAGTCTCAAGCAGAGTAGCACCTCACTACCTAATTAAGGTGTGCAAATTAGGGCCCTTTTCCCTCTTCCCACTACACTCAAGTCGGTTCAGCGATTCATTGGCTTCGCCAACTATTATAGAAAGTTCATCAAAGGATTTTCCACATTGATAGCCCCAATTACTTGCCTCACTCGGAAAGGGGCAAATCCTTCCCAGTGGTCTGAAGAAGCACTGTCTGCCTTTCAAAGAATTAAACAAGCTTTTTTTCAGCTCCTGTGTTACAGCAGCCAGATGTCAACAAGGCTTTCGTTTTAGAGGTGGACGCCTCGACGGTTGGATAATCTTTCCTGCTGCTAATGTTAAACTCTGTCTAACATGGATACAATATGTCATTAGCACCATAAATAAATTGATAGGTAGTGAAATACGTCCCTTCATGCAAGGCGTGTCTCAGCATGTAGTAATGGTCTTTGATTACTTCCTCAGCATCCCTCTCCTTATTCTACGGAGCTCCAAAATGAGGATGTTCCATCTGTATAGAGGCTTGCTCACCAGAAGTCATTGTCAAGTTCAGAAACTTTGGGTAAAGCTAGGTACACACTATACAATTAACTGTCAGATAATCTGCCAGATCTGGCTAGTTGGAATGAAAATCTGGTAATGGATGAGAGCAAATTACACTCTATCATTTGTAGAGATGAGCGGGTTCGGTTCTCAGAGAACCGAACCCCCCCCGAACTTTGGCTTCCGAGTCCGGATCCGAGCCAGGCTCGGATTTTCTTTCTTGACTCTGAAACCCGAACTCGGCAAAACGTCATCATCCCGCTGTCGGATTCTCGCGGGATTTGGATTCCATATATGGAGCCACGCATCACGGCCATTTTCACTCCAGTCTCGGAGAGTGAGAGGACGTGTACTATTCAGTGTGCTCAGTCTCTGTTTATTTGGGCATAAAAGTGGGGTGACAAGTGTTGTGCTGCTCAGTCCAGTCCATATAGCCAGTGTAGCTGTAAAGTGGTGCTGTGTTGTGCAGACCAGTCTAGTGTAGTCACTCAGTTTATTGTGCTGCATCAGTCCAGGCAGTCACAGTGTTGGTGTTCTCTGCTGCCATATATCCAGTGTAGCTGTAAAGTGGGGCTGTGTTGTGCAGACCAGTCTAGTGTAGTCACTCAGTTTATTGTGCTGCATCAGTCCAGGCAGTCACAGTGTTGGTGTTCTCTGCTGCCATATATCCAGTGTAGCTGTAAAGTTGTGCTGTGTTGTGCAGACCAGTGCAGTGTAGTCACTCAGTGTATTGCGCTGCATCAGTCCAGGCAGTCACAGTGTTGGTGTTCTCTGCTGCCATATATCCAGTGTCCTGTGTCATCAGTAATTCCAGTGACGATATACGCTGCTGCTATATATATCCACTGCTGCAGTATAACAAATTACAATTATATTATTATTAAAAAGCTGTAGGGCTGCATCAGACCAGTGGTAGTGTGTGTCCTGTGTAATCAGTAATTCCAGTGACGATGTACGCTGCTGCTATATATAGCCACTGCTGCAGTTTAACAAATTGCAATTATATTATTATTATTAAAAAGCTGTTGGCCTGCATCAGACCAGTGGTAGTGTGTGTCCTGTGTCCTCAGTAATTCCAGTGACGATATACGTTGCTGCTATACAGGGACGGATCCAGAAAAAAAGGATAGGGGAAGCACCATGGAAGGGGCAATTACATTTGTGTGCGGCTTCGGTGCATGTGAGGTGCAGGGTGCAGTGTGCAGGGGGAAGCGTTTGAGGGGCAGGGGGCAGCGTGTGAGGGTCAGGGTGCAGGGGGCAGTGTGTGAGGTGCTGGGTACAGGGGGCAGTGTGTGAGGGGTGGGGGCAGCGTGTGAGGGGCAGGGGGCAGCGTGTGAGGGGCAGGGGGCAGCGTGTGAGCAGCAGGGTATAGAGGTCAGTGTGAGACGCAGGGTTCAGGGGGCAGCGTGTGAGGAGCAGGGGGCAGGGTATGAGGGTCAGGGTGTGAGGGGTCAGGGTGTGAGGGGCAGGGGGCAGCGTGTGAGGTCCAGGGGGCAGGAGGCAGCGTGTGAGGGGCAGGAGGCAGCATGTGAGGGACAGGGTGTGAGAGGCAGGGTACAGTGTGTGAGGGGCAGCGGGCTGTGTGTGTGAGTGTGGAGTTGAAGAGAACTCTCATATGTGGGCTGCAGCCAGGGAAGTGAGTAGTGAATTAGTCACAGGGGCTGCCTCTCAGCAGCAAAAGCTGGCCAGCCCCCCTCCTGCTTACCTAAGCCTGCTTCCTGGCACCAGTGTCCAGGCTCAGCAGCTGAGGTAGGAAGCTGTTTCTCAGCCATCATACCCGCCGCACTCCGCAGCAGCTCCGGTCTTCAATGTGAGGCGCTCCGTGGTAGGTTGGACTAGTACCAGCAGGATGCCGCCCACTATGCAAATACTCCAGCTGCAGCAGCGACTGCCAGCTTGGATATGTGGGATGCCCGGCCCCTCACTGCTCTGGCTGTGCCTGGAGTACTTGCATAGTGGGCGGGCGGCAGTGCTTAAAGTGGTCCTAGAGAGGTGGTGGAACTCACCCCCCTCCCCACGGCGCCCAAGTAATAAGGGTATTGCGTGCGCCGCAAAAAAGGGGCGTGGTCTCCAAAAGAATGGGACGTGGTCACACAATAGTAATAATGCCCCATAGCACCCCGTAATACACATAATGCCCACCACAGTAGCACTTCTTATACAATGCCCACAGTTGTAGTGCTCATTATGCAATGTCCACTGTACTGGTAGTGCCCCTTATATAGACCCCATAGTAGTGGTGCCCCTTATGCAATGCCCGTATTGCCCCCAGTAGTAATGTTGCCTGTAGTAATGACCCCAGTCGTTTAGCACCCTAGTAGTTATGCCCCCAGTGGTAATGCCCCTGCAGTTATGACCCCAGTAGTTTACCCCCCCTTTAGTTTAGACTCCTAGTGGTTATGCCTCCAGTAGTTTGCCTGCTTGCAGTTTAGCCACCAGTAGTAATGCCCCCCTGTAGTTTGCCCCATTGTAGTTTAGCCCCTGTAGTTATGCCTCCAGTAGTTTAGCCCCTGTAGTTATGCCCCCCTTGTAGTTTAGCCCCCTGTAGTTTGGCCCTGTAGTTATGCCCCCATTAGTTTGGCCCCCCTATAGTTTAGCCCCCAAGTAGTAATGCCCCTGTAGTTACGCCGCCAGTAGTAATGCCCTCCTGTAGTTTGCCCCCAGTAGTTAGCCCATTTGTAGTTTGCCCCCTTGTAGCTTACCCCCAGTAGTTTGCCCTCTTGTAGTTGGCCCCCAGTAATAATGTTCCCCAGTAGTTTGCCCCAGTAGATGCCCCCCAGTAATAATGTCCTCCAGTAGTTTGCCCCCAGTAGTAATGCCCCCCCAGGAGTTTGCCCCCAATAGATGACCCCCTCTGTAGTAATGCCCCCAGTAGATGCCCCCCAGTAATAATGCCCCCAGTAGTAATACCCCCAGTAGATGCCACCAGTAATAATGTCCCCCAGTAGTTTGCCCCCAGTAGAGGCCCACCAGTAAAAATGTCCCCCAGTAGCTGCCCCCAGTAGTAATGCCCCAAGGAGTTTGCTCCCAATAGATGACCCCCCAGTAGTAATGCCCCCAGTAGATGCCCCCAGTAATAATGCCCCCAGTTGTAATACCCCCAGTAGATGCCCCCAGTAATAATGTCCCCCAGTAGTTTGCCCCCAGTAGATGCCCCCAGTAAAAATGTCCCCCAGTAGCTGCCCCCAGTAGTAATGCCCCCAATAGATGACCCCCCAGTAGTAATGCCCCCAGTATATGCCCCCCGGCCAGTAATAATGCCCCCAGTAGTTTGCCCCAGTAGTAATGCCCCCCAGTAGTAATGCCACTTGTTGATGCCCCCCAGTAGTAATGTCCCCCCGTAGTTTGCCCCCAGTAGATGCCCCCGCTGCACTAAGGAAGAAAAAAAACATTATACTTACTGAGCCCCGTTCCCGCTTCCAGACCGCTGCAGTCCTCCTCTCTTGGCGTCCGCTCCTGAGCACTATGAGAGAGACATCATGACTGACATCTCTCCCATAGCGCACGCCGCACAGTGACAGCGCCGGAAGCCGGAGCTCAGTACTGAGCTCCTGCCTCCGGCTTTCGGTGAGGAGAGACGGGCTCCCGCTTGTAACACAATCTGAGCGAGCGCCCATCATCTCCCCGTGCGGCGCCGGGGACACACAGGGTTAGAGGGGGGGATGGATGGAGGGAGAACTGCCACAAATGACAGGGGGGGCACGGGCCCGAGTGCCCCCCCCCCCCCCCGGATCCGCCACTGCTGCTATATATATCCACTGCTGCAGTATAACAAATTACAATTATATTATTATTAAAAAGCTGTTGGGCTGCATCAGACCAGTGGTAGTGTGTGTCCTGTGTCATCAGTAATTCCAGTGGCGATATACGCTGCTGCTATATATCCACTGCTGCAGTATAACAATTATAACAACCTGTTAGGCTGCATCAGACCAGTGGTAGTGTCCTGTGTCATCAGTAATTCCAGTCTTTCCTGTGACGCATATTGGGGGTCATTCCGAGTTGTTCGCTCGTTATTTTTTTCTCGCAACGGAGCGATTAGTCGCTAATGCGCATGCGCAGTGTCCGCAATGCGACTGCGCCAACTAAATTTGTTATGCAGTTAGGTATATTACTCACGGCATTACAAGGTTTTTTCTTCGTTCTGGTGATCGCAATGTGATTGACAGGAAGTGGGTGTTTCTGGGCGGAAACTGTCCGTTTTATGGGTGTGTGTGAAAAAACGCAACCGTTTCTGGGAAAAACGCGGAAGTGGCTGGAGAAACGGAGGAGTGTCTGGGCGAACGCTGGGTGTGTTTGTGACGTCAAACCAGGAACGACACTGACTGAACTGATCGCAGATGCCGAGTAAGTCTGGAGCTACTCAGAAACTGCTAAGAAGTGTCTATTCGCAATTCTGCTAATCTTTCGTTCGCAATTTTGATAAGCTAAGATTCACTCCCAGTAGGCGGCGGCTTAGCGTGTGCAAAGCTGCTAAAAGCAGCTTGCGAGCGAACAACTCGGAATGACCCCCTCAGTCTATTCTCTGAAGGTCACCTTGCTAAGACTGACTGAGACCTGGATCCGTGAGCGCTTGCGAACAAACGTATGTATTATTGGTTGTAGCTCTTCTCTGTAATATTGTTGTATCTTTTATCTGTATGTTTTGAGTAAATACTGTTGATACGTTAGACCACAACATTACATTTAACTACTGGTGTCGCATTCCATTCTTGTTTGGGGGATAAGGTGTATTCAGCCACACGTGTCGCTGAATTGCGAAAAGACTTCTCTGTGCAGTTTCTGAGTAGCTCGAGACTTACTCTTCCAGTGCGATCAGTTCAGTGCTTGTCGTTCCTGGTTTGACGCTACAAACACACCCAGCGTTCGGCCAGACACTCCCCCGTTTCTCCAGCCACGCCCGCGTTTTTTCCAGAAACGGTAGCGTTTTTTCACACACTCCCATAAAACGACCAGTTTCCGCCCAGAAACACCCACTTCCTGTCAATCACACTCCGATCTCCAGAATGAAGAAAAAAACCTTGTAATGCCGTGAGTAAAATACCTAACTGCATAGCAAATTTACTTGGCGCAGTCGCAGTGCGAACATTGCGCATGCGCAGTTAGCAGAAAATCGCTGCGATGCGAAGAAAATTACCGAGCGAACAACTCGGAATGAGGGCCCTTGTCTCTTATAACTCCCAAAAAATAATGGAGAACAAAAATTTCGAGGAGAAAATAGGGAAAGATCAAGAGGAACCACTTCCTCCTAGTGCTGAAGCTGCTGCCACTAGCCATGACATAGACGATGAAATACTATCAACGTCGTCTGCCAAGGTTGATGACCAATGTGATAGTAGAGGGCGCGTAAAATCCAAAAAGCCAAAGTTCAGTGAAAAGAACCAAAAAAAGAAATTTAAATCGTCTGAGGAGAAACGTAAACCTGCCAATATGCCATTTACGACACGGAGTGGCAAGGAACGGCTGAGGCCATGGCCTATGTTCATGGTTAATGGTTCAGCTTCACATGACGATGGAAGCCCTCATCCTCCCGCTAGAAAAATTAAAAGAGTTAAGCTGGAAAGAGCACAGAAAAGAACTGTGCGTTCTAAAATGGTATCACAAATCCCCAATAGAGTCCAATTTTGTCGGCGGTTGCGATGTCTGACCTTCCCAACACTGGACAGGGAGAGGTGGCTCCTTCCACCATTTGCACGCCCCTTGCAAGTGCTGGAAGGAGCACCCACAGTCCAGTTCCTGATATTCAAATTAAAGATGTCACTGCAGAAGTACATCAGGATGAGGATATGGATGTTGCTGGTGCTGAGGAGGAAGTTGACAATGAGGATTCTGATGGTGATGTGGTTTGTTTAAGTCAGGCACCGGGGAAGACACCTGTTGTCCTTGGGACAAAGAAGCCCATTGTGATGCCTGGGCAAACTACCAAAAAAGCCACCTCTTCGGTGTGGAATTATTTCTCCTCAAATCCGGACAACAGGTGTCAAGCCATCTGTTGCCTCTGTCAATCTGTAATAAGTAGGGGTAAGGATGTTAACTAGCTAGGAACATCCTCCCTTATACGTTACCTGCTGCGCATTCATCAGAAGTCACTGTCAAGTTCAGAAACTTTGGGTAAGAGCGTAAGCAGTCCACTGACATCTAAATCCCTTCTTCCTCCTGTACCCAAGTTCCTGCAAGTCACACCACCAACTCCCTCAACGTCAACTTCTTCCTCAGTCAGGAACGTCCGTAGTCCTGCAGGCCATGTCACTGTCAAGACTGAGGAGTCCTCTCCTAACCAGGATTCCTCCGTAGGATCCTTGAGTGGTACGCCTGCTGTTGCTGCCGCTGCTGTTGTTGCTGCTGGGAGTCGATCATCATCCCAGAGGGGAAGTCGGAAGACCACTTGTACTACTTCCGTAAGCAATTGACTGTCCAACAGTTTTTTGTGAGGAAGATGAAATATGACAGCAGTCATCCTTTTGCAAAGCGGATAACTGAGGCCTTGACAGCTATGTTGGTGTTAGAGGTGCGTCCGGTATCCACCATTAGTTCAGAGTCACTTAAAGATTTGTTTCAGTTACTGTGTCCCCGGTATCAATTCCCATCTAGGTTCCACTTCTCTAGGCAGGCGATACCGAGAATGTACACAGACGTCAGAAAAAGAGTCACCATGGTCCTAAAAAATGCGGTTGTATCCAATGTCCACTTAACCACGGACATGTGGACAAGTGGAACAGGGCAGACTAAGGACTATATGACGGTAACAGCCCACTGGGTAGATGTATGGCCTCCCGCAGTGACACCAGTAGCAGCATCTTGCAAACGCCAACTCATTCCTAGGCAGGCTACGCTATGTATCACCGCTTTCCATAAGAGGCACACAGCTGACAACCTCTTACGGAAACTGAGGAACATCATCGCAGAATGGCTTACCCCAATTGGACTCTCCTGGGGATTTGTGATATCGGAAAACGCCACCAATATTGTGCGTGCATTACAACTGGGCAAATTTCAGCACGTCCCATGTTTCTGCATTACCATTTGGTGGTGCAGATTTTTTTTTAAAATGAGAAGGGTGTGCAGGAGATGCTGTCGGTGGACCGAAAAATTGCGAGCCACTTTCTGCATTCTTCCACTGCGTGCAGAAGACTGGAGTGCCAGCAAACACTCCTGAACCTGCCCCGCCATCAACTGAAGCAAGAGGCAGTAACGAGGTGGAATTCAACACTCTATATGCTTCAGAGGATGGAGTAGCAGCAAAAGGCCATTCAAGCCTATACATCCACCTATGATATAGGCAAAGGAGGGGGAATGTACCTGCCTCAAGCGCAGTGGAGAATGATTTCCATCTTGTGCAAGGTTCTCCAACCCTTCAAACTTGCCACACGTGAAGTCAGTTCAGACACTGCCAGCTTGAGTCAGGTCATTCCCCTCATCAGGCTTTTGCAAAAGCAGCTGGAGAAATTGAAGGAGGAGCTATGATGGAGCGATTCCGCAAAGTATGTGGGACTTGTGTATGAACCCTTCATTTGCTTTGCCAGGATTCAAGGGTGGTCAATCTGTTGAAATCAGAGCACTACATTTTGGGCATCGTGCTCGATCCTAGGTTTAAAGCCTACTTGTATCTCTCTTTCCAGCAGACACAAGTCTGCAGAGGTGCAAAGACCTGCTGGTGAGAAAATTGTCAACTCAAGCGGAACGTGACCCATCCACAGCTCCTCCTTCAATTTCTCCCGCAACTGCTGCTGCAAGGAAAAGGATCAAATTTCCTAGCCCACCCTCTGGCAGTGATGCAGGGCAGTCAGGAGCAAGTGTTGACATCTGGTCTGCACTGAAGGACCTGCCAACGATTACTGACATGTCTACTGTCACTGTATGTGATGCTGTGACCATTGAAAGAATGATGGAGGATTATTATACGGTGACAGCATCCAAGTAGGCATGTCAGACAGTCCGTATGTAGACTGGCAGGATAAAGAGGCAATTTGGAGGCCCTTGCACAAACTGGCTTTATTTTACCTAAGTTGCCCAGCCTCCAGTGTGTACTCCGAAAGAGTGTTTAGTGCAGCTGGTAACCTTGTCAGCAATTGGTGTAGGAGATTACTTCCACAAAATGTGGAGAAGATGATGTTCATCAAAATGAATTATAAATTCCTCCAGGAAGACATTTACCAGCAATTGCCTCCAGAAAGTACACAGAGACCTGTGATGGTGGATTCCAGTGGGGACAAATTAATACCCTTTGGGGAGGAGGATGTACACAGTGAAAGGGGTGAGGAATCGGAGGATGAGGACGACATCTTGCCTCTGTAGAGCCAGTTTGTGCAAGGAGAGATTACTCACTTCTTTTTTTGTGGGGGCCCAAACAAATCAATCATTTCAGCCACAGTCGTGTGGCAGACCCTGTCGCTGAAATGACTGGTTTGTAAAAGTGTGCATGTCCTGTTTATACAACATAAGGGTGGGAGGGAGGGTTCAAGGACAATTCCATCTTGCACCTCTTATTTTTTTTCTTTGCATTAAGTGCTCTTTGGGGCCTAGGTTTTAAAATGACATCCTGTCTGACACTGCAGTGCCACTCCTAGATGGGCCAGGTGTTTGTGCCGCTCACTTGTGTCGCTTATGTTAGTCATCCAGCTACCTCATTGCACCTCTTTTTTTTCATTGCATTATATCTAGATATCAATTCTTCAGCTGAGACCACTGTCTTTGACTTCGAATGCACTCTTCAGGTGGTGACCGGGGTACGGCCATTCAAACTGGGGCTTCATTTACAAGGCATGCTGCCTAATCCCAATTGGATTTGGAAATTAAGCTTCAAGATGTTGAAGACCACAATAAAACACATCCTTCTGAGGCTCAGACATTGTTGATGGCCCGAACCCGGATTGCCCTTAATAAAATGTGCCAGTACTATTCTGTTGGAAATAGTTCAGGGACTATGTTAGAGCGGAAATTGACATCCTGACAAGATAGGAATAGGATTAAACATATTCTCTCCCCTTCAGACATTTAAGTAGTGAATCCTGCGGCTATAGACAACCAATTTGCTGAATACTACGTTGAACTATACAACTTGTCTTTTCTCAAAGGCTTAGATATCCCTTCCCTCTCTATAGACCAAATGCATTCGCTGAATGCTCCTTGGACAACTCTTCCATTCTGGCAAGGCTCCCGGCACCAATGGCTTTATTAATTATTTTTATAAAACCTTCCAGGACCTTCTCCTCCCCGTAATCAAGGTCATGTTCAATGAGGTCACTGACTTTCCATATAAGATGTTAGAGGTGCAAATTGTGCCTAAGCCAGGGGAAAGAACCAACTTAATGCAAAAATTACCGCCCTATTGCACTTTTAAATGGTGATGTCAAAGTATACGCAAAGATGTTTGCCAACATTCTTAGTTCATTTCTTCCTTTCTTAATCCACACCATTCAGGTGGTATTCATTGCAGACAGACACACCTCAGATAAGATCTAAAAAAGTCTTTCATTTAATTGATTTTATTTCACTATCTAAGACAGGTTATGTACTTTTATGTCTTGATGCTAAGAAGACATTCAATAGGATTAAATGACTATTTATGTGAACTGTGCTATCTAAGGGCCCGATTCAGCATGATTTGTAGTTGTGCGAAAAAATGCACAGCTACAACCCTTTACACTAACATGCTGGGGGCGCCCAGCACAGTGTAAGGATAGCCACCTGCCAGGCTGTGTAGGCAGATGGAGGGCCACTATCTTTTGGGTCGCAGTGGCTGCGTGTGACATCATGTAGCACCACGGCCGCCTCACAAACGGTCCAGTCACGCCTGCGTTGTCTGGACCGTGCCCCCCAAATGGTGTGTCAGCGCCCACAAAACGTAGCATCGATAGATACCCCATCACTGCTCCCGACAAGACATAGACTGCAGACTGCATGCACAAGAGAAAGCAGTTTAAGACCTTGCACATGTGCGGACCGGCGTGTGTGCATGCGCACATGTGCTGAAATCAGTTTATAGCTATTTCAGCACAATTGCATACCATACTGAATCAGAGCCTAAGTTTGGGTTTTAAGATCAAATCCTTGCCTCTGTTTTAGCTCTATATAGTGCTTCAGCCAAGGTATTAAGTAATGTTTTACTGTCTGATACGCTTCCCATCTCTAATGGTACACGGTAGGGATCAGTGGCGGAACAAGCAAGCGGTGGGCCCAGGTGCAACAAAATGCTTTGGGCCCCCCCCCCATCCCATCCAAGTCCACCCCACGGGCAGTGCGCGCCGTAGGCGCGCGCAAAAATACATAGTGGCGTGGCTTCGTGGGGAAGGGGTGTGTCCACAAAATAATACCAATTCATAAAACGGTGCACAGTAGTCTCCATTCTTCAAATTACGCCGCACAGTAGCACCACTACACCAGGTAGAGACCCTTTTACTCCTTACAGCGAACAGATTCCCCTTTTTACACATAACGGCAGACAGCGTGCACTTTTACACATAACGGCAGACAGCGTGCCCTCGTTACACATAGCGGCAGACAGCATACACTTTTTACACAATGGCAGACAGCGTGCCCTCGTTACACATAGCGTCAGACAGCGTGCACTTTTTACACATTACGGCAGACAGCGTCCCCATTTTACACATTACGGCAGACACCATACACTTTTACACATAACGGCAGATAGCGTGCCCTTTTTACACATTACGGCAGGCAGATTCTACCTTTTTACACATAGCGGCAGGCAGATTCCCCATTTTTATACATAGCGGCAGGCAGATTCCCCATTTTTACACATTGCGGCAGGCAGATTCCCCATTTTTATACATAGCGGCAGGCAGATTCCCCATTTTTACACATTGCGGCAGGCAGATTCCCCATTTTTACATTGCGGCAGGCAGATTCCCCATTTTTACACATTGCGGCAGGCAGATTCCCCATTTTTACATTGCGGCAGGCAGATTCCCCATTTTTATACATAGCGGCAGGCAGTCCCCCCTTTTTACACATTGCGGCAGGCAGTCCCAACAAATAAAAAAAGAAAGAGACAGAAAGAAAGAAAGAAAGAAAGAAAGAAAGAAAGAAAGAAAGAAAGAAAGAAAGAAGAATTATACTTACCCTCTCTGTTGGCTCAGGCTCCTCGGTGCAGCTTCCCGGGCAGTAGAGAAGAAGGAGGAGGGAGGTGAAGGAGGGAGCCGCAGCAGCGCTGTGTTACTGGTGGAGGCGCTGCTGCTGCTGCCCCTCTGCTTCCCTATAGGCTGTTCTCAGAGACAGCCTATAGTGAAGCAGAGGAGCAGCAGCAGCAGCGCCTCCACCAGTAACAAAGCGCTGCTGCGGCTCTCTCCTTCACTGAGAGACTGTGACCTGTTTGTATATGAGGGAGGGAGGGACGGACCCTCCTCCCTCCTTCGTGTGTGGGTGGCCAGAATCGTTCCTTATGACGGACGGGTCACGGGAGCGCTGGTGTGCGGCTGCGGCATGACATACAATGAGTCATTGTGACTCATTCATGTAATGCCGGCCGGCGGCTGTGGGCCCTTGAGTGCGGCGGGGCCCCAGTGCAATGCACTGCCTGCCCCGCCAGTAGTTCCGCCCCTGGTAGGGATGCCCATTGTCTCCCCTCATCTTTGATCTGGTAATTGAACCATTGGCAGCTAAGATTCATGCTGCTGCTCACTTCCCTGGTTGCGGGTCCAGGACACAATTCATAAACTTTGCTTCTTTGCAGACGATGTACTTCTCTTTGTCTTAGAGACCTTGACCTTATTGCCTTATCTTCATAAAATATTGTATAGTTACAGTGAAGACTCCTGTTATAAACTGAACACTTCTAAGTGAGATACATTACCTATTAATCTCCTTTGCAGGGCCGAAACTAGGAGTTTTGGCACCCGGGGCGAGCCATTAACTTAGCGCCCCCCCTCGCATTCAAGTGTGTGTATATATATCAGCAAAAGGTGCGGCACTGCAGCTGATTCTCCGTAATTAAGAGACACACACGGTCCTGCATTTGAAACACAGGACCATGTGTGTCTCTTAATTACAGAGAATCAGCTTCAGTGCCGCACCTTTTGCTTCTGTATCTATTTACACCTGTGAGGGCACCAGCGAAGTTATATCTCAACTTCATAAGGGCAAAGGGGATAGCTCAGCATTTTCATACTTTTTATTTTAATTTTTTATTTATTTGGGCTACGGATGAAGGAGAAATAAAATAATAACCCATATATTAATACATACATAAAATCACTCACCAATACAAAATACATACTGTCACGCACACATACATTCACTCACATACATACATATAATCACACACCTGTACAAACACATGTATACTTTACTGACACATATATATATACAGTGACACACAAGCACACATACAGATGGGATATAGTTATGTGACCGCCGGTCACAGTACCTCCCCCTATATCCCGCCCCCTCACAATCCCGACGGTCGGCATGCCGACCAACAGGGACCACTCCCACCACAGCGTGGCGAGCGCAGCGAGCCCGCAAAGGGGCTTGCTGCGCTCGCCATCCCCCCTTCCCCCCGACAGGCATTCCGCTCCCGGGATACCAGTGTCGGTATGCCCGGTCACGCATACCACACCCATACAGATATGTAGTCACTCACCTATTCACATACAATCACACACATGCGCACATTCATACACACATATAGCAGTCACACACATACACTACAGTACCCCTTCTCTGAGTTATACTCACTGTTTAGGCTGTGCTGCTCTTCTCCCCTCCTCTCTCCCATGCTTCTGCTGTCTGGCATGGCACTGTGTGTACAGTGCCGTTTAGCCCGGCCCCCTTTTCGGACCTCTGAATTTCTTGTTCACTGCAGCAGTGGGGTGGGGGTGTAGTAATTTGTCCCCTCTGCCCCCTCTTGATGCAGCTCTGCTGTGTCGATCACAGCACGCTGCAGAGATGAAACTGAAAGTAAAGTACAGCTCCCGGCAGCAATGGCTGCTGGGAGATGTAGTTTATTTTCAGTGTCATCTCTGCGATGTGAGCAGAGTCTGGAGCTCGAGCTCCGCCGGTTCCAAGCTATCGCTGCCGCATAGGGAGGGGGGATTACAGTGACAGTCGCGGCGCCCTCTCCAGTCTGGCGCCCAGGTCACATGCCCCCCTAGCCCCCCCCTAGTTTCGGCTCTGTCCTTTGTATCAGCACATGCTCAGTTAAAATACCCTTTGCAGTCTACATTGATTCATTATCTGGGTGTTTATATCCCTACGACTTTCTCCTCTGTGTTTGCTGTTAAACTCTGTCCTTTGATTGCACAGTTATCCTCCTTTGTGAAGTCTTGGTTATCCTACAATATATCATGGTTAGGCCGATTAGCTGTGTTTAAAATGTCTGATTCCTAAACGTATGTATTTATTTCACTCAATTCCCCTTATCTTCCCTAAAATCTACATGGATAAATGTCAGACTATTATGTCCACTTATATTTGGAAACATTACCCTCCAAAAATAGCATACTCTAGGACAGTGATTTTCAACCTTTTTCAACTCGCGGCACACTCATAAGATTTTTAAATTGCCAAGGCACACCATCAGTGCGCCACGGAAAAAAAAAAACACATTGGTCCCCACAGTAATTAAACAGACAGGATGCCGCTGTCGGTATACTGACAGCCAACATCCCGTTTGTCAGTAAAACATATATATTCCTTAATAATGCCACACACTGTCCCCCCAGTAATTCCACTCACTGCCCCCAATAATAATTGCTGCTGTTCACATCTCCCCCCCCCCCCCCCCTGATTCCAAACATTGCTTACATAAATAAATACATTTTTTATTTTAAATGTAAAACCTGCAGCTGAGCTGTGATGGCAGCATGGATGGAGGAGCTGCAGTGGTCAGTGGACGGACGGGCACTCCAGGCAGGAATGCGACGTGGAGTGGCCAGTTAGCGGGTGAACAGGCACTGCAGGCAGGAATAAGACGTGGCCAACCAGAGAGCCACCGCCCGCCGCAATCAATAGCCGGCTTGGGCAGCGCTGTGCAGTGTGCACTTCCGTGTGCATGACTCATAGGTCACGCACGCGGAAGTGCAAACAGCACAGCGCTGCCCGAGCCGGCTATTGATTGCGGCGGGCGGCGGCTCTCTGGTTGGTAGGCGCCAATGGATCTGTCTGGCGGGCAGCAGCGGGGAGCATCTCTGGCGGCGGCACACCTGGATATCGCTCACGGCACACTAGTGTGCCGCGGCACAGCGGTTGAAAACGGCTGCTCTAGGATGATTTTGGCCAAACAACAGGGTGGTTTAGCGCTTCCTGACCTGCTTGTGTATCAGGAAGCTTGCCTTCTGGTCGAGCTATGGGACTGGACTTCTTCCTCTAAAGTTAAAAATTGTGAACTTTTAGAAAAAAGGTATGATGTACAGTCTATCCTTTAGTTGACCTTTTATGGACACTTAAATCTCTCCGTCCTCCTAGTTCTGCGATTCTCTCATCTACTAAAGCCTCACTGCAAGTTTGTGACAGGTTGTTATCACATTTAAAATGTGTATGCCTTCCTAATGCTAATCTTTCCTTACTAGTCCTTTTTAAAATAATTCCCAGTTTACATGTGTCTATATGGACTTCTTGTGGTGATACAACTCTGGTCGACCTACACAGTGTTGTTTCAGTATTATCAGATCTGTCACTCGTTTAGGAGTTTTACTAAGCCTTTCTGGTCAGCAGGTATACTCCACATAGACCTTCACGCCAGTAGAGCACGGGGTGACATTTCATATTAGTACAAGCTTTGACTTCAACAGATGCAGTGTGTTAAACCTTCTTCCTAGACTCAGTTGGAGCGTGACTTGGGTTATCGGGTTGGGTGGGTTATCCTATTTCTGATGCTCAGTGGGAGTCAATTTACAACTCGTCCTATTGTATGTCTAAATGTTTGAATCACTCAGAAATGCATATAAAGTTGTTATATAGACTGTACCTCACTCCTGATCGCTTACATAATATCTGGCCGACACAACCAAAATATTGTTGGTGAAACTGTGGAGAGGTTGGCCATATTTAGCCTATTTTTTGAACATGTCCTACACTACAAGTCTTTTGGGAACAGGTATTTTCTTTGATGTATAAAGTTTTAGGGATCACCCTATCTGCTGTCCCCTTACCTAGCACTTTTACATCTGTACCCTGCACCGGTACAACCATCCCAAAGATATCTGGAATGTTATATATGTATAGTAGCACATGCTGCTCTAGCCCAGAACTCAAAGCAGCCTCCCCTCTCTGCTTAAAGTTTTTGGAAAAGTTCACGAGATGGAAACTATTTCTGTGACCTACTAAAAACATAGAATTTGACAGCAGATAAGAACCACTTGGCCCATCTAGTCTGCCACTTATTTTTTTTTTTACCTTATTTTTTATCTCAAACCTTATTGATCCTTGTTTCTTTGTAAGGCTATCCTTATGTCTATCCCATGCATGTTTAAATTGCTCTACTGTCTTACAGTGGCGTGCGGTGAGGTCAGTGGCTGGTGAGGCACTACAGCCATAATGTCCTCCGAATCCTGCCTATGACCCCTACCTATTACACCTCATACCCCCAGACATAATATTGCACCTCATACCCCCAGACATAATATTACATCTCACACCCCAGACATAATATTACACCTCATACCCCCAGACATAATATTACACCTCATACCCCCAGACATAATATTACATCTCATACCCCCAGACATAATATTACACCTCATACCCCCAGACATAATATTACATCTCATACCCCCAGACATAATATTACATCTCACACCCCAGACATAATATTACACCTCATACCCCCAGACATAAATATTACACCTCACACCCCAGACATAATATTACACCTCACACCCCAGACATAATATTACACCTCACACCCCCAAACATAATATTACACCTAACACCTCATACCTCCAAATATTATATTACACCTAAAAACCCCCAGACATTATATTAAACTGAACACCTCATGCCCCCAGAAATAATATTACACCTAACACCTCCAAATATTATATTACACCTCATACCCACAGACACATTACACCTCATACCCACAGACACATTACACCTCATTCCCCCATACATATTAATGCACCTCATTCCTCCATACATATTAATGCACCTCATTCCTCCATACATATTAATGCACCTCATTCCTCCATACATATTAATGCACCTCATTCCCCCATACATAATGCACCTCATTCCCCCATACATAATGCACCTCATTCCCCCATACATATTTATGCACCTCATTCCCCCATACATATTAATGCACCTCATTCCCACATACATATTAATGCACCTCATTCCCCCATACATATTAATGCACCTCATTCCCCCATACATAATGCACCTCATTTCCCCATACATATTAATGCACCTCATTCCCCCATACATATTAATGCACCTCATTCCCCCATACATATTAATGCACCTCATTCCCCCATACATTTAATGCACCTCATTCCCCCATACATAATGCACATCATTCCCAAATACATAATGCACCTCATTCCCCCATACATAATGCACCACGCACCTCATTCCCCCATACATAATGCACCTCATTCCCCCATACATAATGCACCTCATTACCCCATACATAATGCACCTCACACCTCATTCCCCCATACATAATGCACCTCATTCACCCATACTTAATCATACACCTCACACCCCACCACGATCAGACCTTCTCTTACCGCCGATGGCTACAGTGGCCTTTACAGGTGCGCGGACCTCCTCTTCTGGTCAGCCGGATGGGTTCGGGCCGGCTCTCCTGACAGCGGCCGCTGGCCGCAGCGCTCACATTGCAGGCACGCAGGTGACGGGGAGGGGGGATGGCCGGTTCTCTAGAAAGCTCTGCGCTCATATTGCAGGCACACAGGAGACAGGGAGGGGGGGATGGCCGGCACTTAGATAGCAGCCGCTGGCCGCAGCAATCGCATTGCAGGCACACAGGTGATGGGAAGGGGGGGATGGCCGGCACTTAGATAGTGGCCGCTGACCGCAGCAATTGCATTGCAGGCACACAGGTGACGGGAAGGGTGGGATGGCCGGCTCTTAGATAGCGGCCACTGGCCGCACATTGCAGCCAGTAAGCATGTGACGGGGAAGGGGGGATGGCCGGCTCTCCTGACAGCGGCCGCTGGCCGCAGTGCAGCACTCTCAGTTAATTCATTCAACAGTTAGCAGGTGACGTGGAGGGGGGCAGTGCCGCTTATGACAGGCGGCCCCACACCCCAATCGGACCACCGGGATATTCCCCAGTTTGGCCAATCCGGGCCTGTCTGGGGGACTGACAGGGGCGTGCATTCATCGGGTCTGAATGCACGCCCCTGTCATTGAGGCACCAGTATAGGTGCCGCTTCACCATTCATTTTCAATGGGCTTTCACAGCCCATTGCTGCGCCCCGCCCCCTGCCCGCCCCCCCGCTGTCCGGTCTTTTACTGTTAGCAGCGGGAGGCACATCTCCCGCTGCCTCCCACCCTCACATGCAGCCACATACACAGGGGGGAAATGATTACAATAATAAAGGAAGATATTTATCACAGAATCTGTGCTAAAAGTATCTTCTTTTTATTATTTTAATCATTATGACAGGGGAGGCACTGCCTCCCCTGCCTCCCCTGACTGCACATCCCTGCTGTCTTAGCCTCTACCACCTCTGATCGGAGGCTATTATAGTTGTCCATTACCCTTTCTGTGAAGTGATTTTTCCTCAAATTTCTCCTGACCCTCCCCCATCCCTCCAGTTTCAGTGCATGTCCTCGTGTCCTATTGCTTCTCTTCATTTGGAGAATGTTTCCCTGCTGGACTTTGTTAAAACCGGAGATATACAGTATTTGAAAGTTTCTATCATGTCCCCCCTTTCCCTTCTTTGCTCCAAACTATACATACAGAGATTTTTTAGTCTTTCTGTGTATGTTTTGTGATGTAGGCCATGCACCATTTTAGTTGCCCTTCTTTGTACAGTCTCTAATGTATTAATATCCTTTTGAAGATATGGCCTCCAGAACCGAATACAGTATTCTAGATGAGGCCGTACCAATGACCTATGCAGTGGCATTATTACTAGGGATGTGCACCTGAAATTTTTCGGGTTTTGTGTTTTGGTTTTGGGTTCGGTTCCGTGGCCGTGTTTTGGGTTCGAACGCGTTTTGGCAAAACCTCACCAATTTTTTTTTGTCGGATTCGGGTGTGTTTTGGATTCGGGTGTTTTTTTCAAAAAACCCTAAAAAACAGCTTAAATCATAGAATTTGGGGGTCATTTTGATCCCATAGTATTATTAACCTCAATAACCATAATTTCCACTCATTTTCAGTCTATTCTGAACACCTCACACCTCACAATATTATTTTTAGTTCTAAAATTTGCACCGAGGTCGCTGGATGGCTAAGCTAAGCGACCCAAGTGACCGACACAAACACCTGGCCCATCTAGGAGTGGCACTGCAGTGTCAGGCAGGATGGCCCTTCCAAAAAATACTCCCCAAACAGCACATGACGCAAAGAAGAAAAAAAAAGAGGCGCAATGAGGTAGCTGTGTGAGTAAGCTAAGCGACCCTAGTGGCCGACACAAACACCTGGCCCATCTAGGAGTGGCACTGCAGTGTCACGCAGGATGGCCCTTCCAAAAAATACTCCCCAAACAGCACATGACGCAAAGAAGAAAAAAAAGAGGCGCAATGAGGTAGCTGTGTGAGTAAGCTAAGCGACCCTAGTGGCCGACACAAACCCCTGGCCCATCTAGGAGTGGCACTGCAGTGTCACGCAGGATGGCCCTTCCAAAAAATACTCCCCAAACAGCACATGACGCAAAGAAGAACAAAAAAGGCGCAATGAGGTAGCTGTGTGAGTAAGCTAAGCGACCCTAGTGGCCGACACAAACACCTGGCCCATCTAGGAGTGGCACTGCAGTGTCACGCAGGATGGCCCTTCCAAAAAATACTCCCCAAACAGCACATGACGCAAAGAAGAAAAAAAAGAGGCGCAATGAGGTAGCTGTGTGAGTAAGCTAAGCGACCCTAGTGGCCGACACAAACACCTGGCCCATCTAGGAGTGGCACTGCAGTGTCACGCAGGATGGCCCTTCCAAAAAATACTCCCCAAACAGCACATGACGCAAAGAAGAAAAAAAAGAGGCGCAATGAGGTAGCTGTGTGAGTAAGCTAAGCGACCCTAGTGGCTGACACAAACACCTGGCCCATCTAGGAGTGGCACTGCAGTGTCACGCAGGATGGCCCTTCCAAAAATACTCCCCAAACAGCACATGACGCAAAGAAGAAAAAAAAGAGGCGCAATGAGGTAGCTGTGTGAGTAAGCTAAGCGACCCTAGTGGCCGACACAAACACCTGGCCCATCTAGGAGTGGCACTGCAGTGTCACGCAGGATGGCCCTTCCAAAAAATACTCCCCAAACAGCACATGACGCAAAGAAGAAAAAAAAGAGGCGCAATGAGGTAGCTGTGTGAGTAAGCTAAGCGACCCTAGTGGCCGACACAAACACCTGGCCCATCTAGGAGTGGCACTGCAGTGTCACGCAGGATGGCCCTTCCAAAAAATACTCCCCAAACAGCACATGACGCAAAGAAGAAAAAAAGAAAAAAGAGGTGCAAGATGGAATTGTCCTTGGGCCCTCCCACCCACCCTTATGTTGTATAAACAGGACATGCACACTTTAACCAACCCATCATTTCAGCGACAGGGTCTGCCACACGACTGTGACTGAAATGACTGGTTGGTTTGGGCCCCCACCAAAAAAGAAGCAATCAATCTCTCCTTGCACAAACTGGCTCTACAGAGGCAAGATGTCCACCTCATCATCATCGTCCGATTCATCACCCCTTTCACTGTGTACATCCCCCTCCTCACAGATTATTAATTTGTCCCCACTGGAATCCACCATCTCAGATCCCCGTGTACTTTCTGGAGGCAATTGCTGCTGGTGAATGTCTCCATGGAGTAATTGATTATAATTCATTTTAATGAACATCATCTTCTCCACATTTTCTGGAAGTAACCTCGTACGCCGATTGCTGACAAGGTGAGCGGCGGCACTAAACACTCTTTCGGAGTACACACTGGAGGGAGGGCAACTTAGGTAGAATAAAGCCAGTTTGTGCAAGGGCCTCCAAATTGCCTCTTTTCCCTGCCAGTATACGTACGGACTGTCTGACGTGCCTACTTGGATGCGGTCACTCATATAATCCTCCACCATTCTTTCAATGGTGAGAGAATCATATGCAGTGACAGTAGACGACATGTCAGTAATCGTTGGCAGGTCCTTCAGTCCGGACCAGATGTCAGCATCAGCAGTCGCTCCAGACTGCCCTGCATCACCGCCAGCGGGTGGGCTCGGAATTCGTAGCCTTTTCCTCGCACCCCCAGTTGCGGGAGAATGTGAAGGAGGAGATGTTGACAGGTCGCGTTCCGCTTGACTTGACAATTTTCTCACCAGCAGTTCTTTGAACCCCTGCAGACTTGTGTCTGCCGGAAAGAGAGATCCAACGTAGGTTTTAAATCTAGGATCGAGCACGGTGGCCAAAATGTAGTGCTCTTATTTCAACAGATTGACCACACGTGAATCCTGGTTAAGGGAATGAAGGGCTCCATCCGCAAGTCCCACATGCCTAGCGGAATCGCTCTGTTTTAGCTCCTCCTTCAATGCCTCCAGCTTCTTCTGCAAAAGCCTGATGAGGGGAATGACCTGACTCAGGCTGGCAGTGTCTGAACTGACTTCACGTGTGGCAAGTTCAAAGGGCAGCAGAACCTTGCACAACGTTGAATTCATTCTCCACTGCGCTTGAGACAGGTGCATTCCACCTCCTTTGCCTATATCATGGGCAGATGTATAGGCTTGAATGGCCTTTTGCTGCTCCTCCATCCTCTGAAGCATATAGAGGGTTGAATTCCACCTCGTTACCACCTCTTGCTTCAGATGATGGCAGGGCAGGTTCAGGTTTTTTTGGTGGTGCTCCAGTCTTCTGTACGCGGTGCCTGCACGCCAAAAGTGGCCCGCAATTCTTCTGGCCACCGACAGCATCTCTTGCACACCCCTTTCGTTTTTTAAATAATTCTGCACCACCAAATTCAAGGTATGTGCAAAACATGGGACGTGCTGGAATTTGCCCAGATGCAATGCACGCACAATATTGCTGGCGTTGTCCGATGCCACAAATCCCCAGAAGAGTCCAATTGGGGTAAGCCATTCTGCGATGATCTTCCTCAGTTGCCGTAAGAGGTTTTCAGCTGTGTGCGTATTCTGGAAAGCGGTGATACAAAGCGTAGCCTGCCTAGGAACGAGTTGGCGTTTGCGAGATGCTGCTACTGGTGCCGCCGCTGCTGTTCTTGCAGCGGGAGGCAATACATCTACCCAGTGGGCTGTCACAGTCATGTAGTCCTGAGTCTGCCCTGCTCCACTTGTCCACATGTCCGTGGTTAAGTGGACATTGGGTACAACTGCATTTTTTAGGACACTGTGGAGTCTTTTTCTGACGTCCGTGTACATTCTCGGTATCGCCTGCCTAGAGAAGTGGAACCTAGATGGTATTTGGTAACGGGGGCACACTACCTCAAGAAATTGTCTAGTTCCCTGTGAACTAACGGCGGATACCGGACGCACGTCTAACACCAACATAGTTGTCAAGGCCTCATTTATCCGCTTTGCAACAGGATGACTGCTGTGATATTTCATCTTCCTCGCAAAGGACTGTTGGACAGTCAATTGCTTACTGGAAGTAGTACAAGTGGTCTTCCGACTTCCCCTCTGGGATGACGATCGACTCCCAGCAGCAACAACAGCAGCGCCAGCAGCAGTAGGCGTTACACTCAAGGATGCATCGGAGAAATCCCAGGCAGGAGAGGACTCGTCAGACTTGCCAGTGACATGGCCTGCAGGACTATTGGCTTTCCTGGGTAAGGAGGAAATTGACACTGAGGGAGTTAGTGGTGTGGTTTGCGCGAGCTTGGTTACAAGAGGAAGGGATTTACTGGTCAGTGGACTGCTTCCGCTGTCGCCCAAAGTTTTTGAACTTGTCACTGACTTATTATGAATGCGCTGCAGGTGACGTATAAGGGAGGATGTTCCTAGGTGGTTAACGTCCTTACCCCTACTTATTACAGCTTGACAAAGGCAACACACGGGTTGACACCTGTTGTCCGCATTTCTGTTGAAATACTTCCACACTGAAGAGCTGATTTTTTTGGTATTTTCACCAGGCATGTCAATGGCCATATTCCTCCCACGGACAACAGGTGTCTCCCCGGGTGCCTGACTTAAACAAACCACCTCACCATCAGAATCCTCCTTGTCAATTTCCTCCCCAGCGCCAGCAACACCCATATCCTCATCCTGGTGTACTTCAACACTGACATCTTCAATTTCACTATCAGGAACTGGACTGCGGGTGCTCCTTTCAACACTTGCAGGGGGCGTGCAAATGGTGGAAGGCGCAAGCTCTTCCCGTCCAGTGTTGGGAAGGTCAGGCATCGCAACCGACACAATTGGACTCTCCTTTGGGATTTGTGATTTCGAAGAACGCACAGTTCTTTGCTGTGCTTTTGCCGCAAGTCTTTTCTTTTTTCTAGCGAGAGGATGAGTGCTTCCATCCTCATGTGAAGCTGAACCACTAGCCATGAACATAGGCCAGGGCCTCAGCCGTTCCTTGCCACTCCGTGTCGTAAATGGCATATTGGCAAGTTTACGCTTCTCCTCAGACGCTTTTAATTTTGATTTTTGGCTCATTTTTTTACTGATCTTTTGTGTTTTGGATTTTACATGCTCTGTACTATGACATTGGGCATCGGCCTTGGCAGACGACGTTGATGGCATTTCATCGTCTCGGCCATGACTAGTGGCAGCAGCTTCAGCACGAGGTGGAAGTGGATCTTGATCTTTCCCTATTTTTTTTAACCTCCACATTTTTGTTCTCCATATTTTGCGCACATCTAAAAGCCACCACAGGTATACAATGTAGATGGATGGATAGTATAGTATTACTTATACTTATGGACGACGAGTGACGACACAGAGGTAGGTACAGCCGTGGCCTACCGTACTGCTGCTTAGTGCTTATATATAAATATAATATACTGTATAACGGACCTGGTGGACAGTGTCAGCAGACTGCTAAACTAGTATGAAGAAAGAAAAAAAAACCACCACCACAGGTATACAATGTAGATGGATGGATAGTATAGTATTACTTATACTTATGGACGACGAGTGCACTGACGACACAGAGGTAGGTACAGCCGTGGCCTACCGTACTGCTGCTTAGTGCTTATATATAAATATAATATACTGTGTGTATAACGGACCTGGTGAACAGTGTCAGCAGACTGCTAAACTAGTATGAAGAAAGAAAAAAAAAAACCACCACAGGTATACAATGTAGATGGATGGATAGTATAGTATTACTTATACTTATGGACGACGAGTGACGACACAGAGGTAGGTACAGCCGTGGCCTACCGTACTACTGCTTAGTGCTTATATATAAATATAATATACTGTATAACGGACCTGGTGGACAGTGTCAGCAGCAGACTGCTAAACTAGTATGAAGAAAGAAAAAAAAAACACCACAGGTATACAATGTAGATGGATGGATAGTATTACTTATACTTATGGACGACGAGTGACGAGTCGACACAGAGGTAGGTACAGCCGTGGCCTACCGTACTGCTGCTTAGTGCTTAATTATATATATAATATACTGTATAACGGACCTGGTGGACACTGCAGTGTCAGCAGACTGCTAAACAAACTAGCATGAAGAAAGAAAAAAAAAAACACCACAGTGTTTTTCAGACAGACAAACGTATACTGGACTGGTGGTCACTGTCAGCAAAACTGTGCACTGTACTCCTGCTATAACTGCTCCCCAGTCCCCACAATTAGGCAGTGTGAGCAGTGCACTCAGCACAGATATATCATGCAGCAGTGCAGCACACTGAGTGAGCACAGATATGGTGGAGCGTTTTTTTTTTAAGCAGAGAAACAACGGATTAAACTCAAAACCCTGCACTGTACTCCCTAACAGCTGCTCCCCGTCCCCAATCCTCCCCACAATTATAACTAAGTTCTAATATAATACAACGGACTCGGAGAGGACGCCAGCCACGTCCTCTCCCTATCAATCTCAATGCACGTGTGAAAATGGCGGCGACGCGTGGCTCCTTATATAGAATCCGAGTCTCGCGAGAATCCGACAGCGGGATGATGACGTTCGGGCGCGCTCGGGTTAACCGAGCAAGGCGGGAGGATCCGAGTCGCTCGGACCCGTGTAAAAAAAAGGTGAAGTTCGTGCGTTTTCGGATTCCGAGGAATAATTTATTACTTCTTAATTAATACTTAATTATTATTAATTAAGTATTATTATTAATACTTAATTATTACTAATTAATAATTTATTACTTCTTCTTTTCTGCTGCTGATTTCTCTCCCAATGCAGCCAAGCATCTGACTAGCCTTCCTCATTGCTTTGTTACATTGCTTACCTGCCTTTAAGTCACCTGAAATAGTGACTCCTAGATCCATTGACTCCTCAGTAGTTTCCAGTATAGTGCCATTAATACTATATTTAGCCTTTGGATTTTTGAGACCCAAGTGTATGATTTTGCATTTTTTGGCATTAAACTTTAATTGGCACACTCTTGACCATTCCTCTAGTCTATCTAGATCCTCAATCATTTGTTTTACCCCACCTGGTGTGTCTACCCTGTTGCATACCTTTGTATCATCTGCAAAAAGGCATACTTTCCCTTTAATGCCATTTGCAATGTCACCAATAAAGATATTAAAAAGCACTGGTCCAAGTACAGGTCCCTGGGGTACCCCACTGGTAACATTTCCCTCCTGTGAATGCACTCCATTTACCACAACTTTCTGTTTTCTATCCTGCAACCAAGATTTTACCATTCAATAATCCTAGTATCCAATACCAAGCTTTCAAGATTATTTAGCAGTCTGCGATGTGGAACAGTGTCAAAAGCCTTACTAAAGTCTAGATAAGCTTTATCCACGGCTCCACCTTTATCCATCACTTTAGTCACACAGTCAAAAAAGTCAATAATATTTTTTGACGTGATCTTCCCCCAGGGAATCCATGCTGTTTGGGATCCTGTGAATTGTTTGATTTGAGATAATCTACAACTCTTTCTTTTAAGAGTGTTTCCATCAATTTCCCTACTACTGATGTAAGACTCACTGGTCTGTAGTTGTTTGCCTCTTCCTTGCTTCCACTTTTGTGCAGTGGGACTACGTTCGCTCTCTTCCAGTCCTCTGGAATTACTCCTGTAGCTAATGACCGGTTGAATAATTCTGTCAATGGTGCTACCAGCACCTCTTTAAGTTCTTTTAGTATCCTTGGATGTATCGCATATGGCCCCATAGATTTGTCCACTTTCAGCTTTGAGAGTTCTGTTAGGACCTTCTCCTCTGTAAATGTACTTGTTTTATTTTCTTGACTATGCCTGCAACTTAAATGTGGCCCCTTCCCCTCTCTTTCAGTAGTGAATACTGAGCAAAAATAATTATTAAGATGATCTGCTATTACATTGTCTCCCTCAACAAAACTCCCAGTCTCTTTCTTTAGTTTTATTATTCCGCCTTTTGTTTTTCTCTTTTCGCTTATATACCTTAAAAAAGTTTTGCCTCCTTTACATACTGACTGGGCCATTTTTTCCTCAGCTTGTGCCTTTGCACATCTGATTACCTTCTTAGTCTACTTCTGTCTAAAAAGGGAGAGAAAGAAGACTCTGGTGTGGGGGCACTCTTATATTAGATCAGAATATGAAATTAAAACAGCAATTTATTAATTAATTATAAAAAGGATCATTTTCCTATAAAAAAAACACAACACTAAAGACTACCAACTAAGTTGGACAAAGTATCGACATACAAATATATGTGACAATGAGGGTCACAAAAAGGCTTGAATAAATTAATATAAACCAACCATTGCTAAATTAATAAATATCCATTACACAGAACAAATCAACCAGTAATTTCTTGAATTATTGTATGAAGATAGCTTACTGATATAGGTCAGAGTACACAGTTGAATCTGAAATCATCAAATAGGACTATTGCTGAAAATAGATACCTATTACTGAGTAATAGAGCAATAAAATGTACCCAGTAGACCTAAGTATATAGGAGCAGAGAATAGAACCCAAAAAGGTAGTAGAGTGAATCTGCTGTCAGTCTTAGGCACTTTGTGTTTTTCCTGTTCCTAGCTATGTTCTTTTCTCTGTTTATTTGTTTATTTGGTTTTGATCTGAATTATCTTCTGTTGCTGTGGATATGCTTCCTATTCCCTTTGCCTACAGAAACAATACCTCTGTGTTGGGGGAGCAGATTACTTTATTCCTATTTGGTTCACTGCCTCCCTCTGTAAGGTTTGATGTGCATCACATGAAACCTAGCGTCTGTTACTTGTGACAGCGTGCAATCACCCATACGCGCTGAGCAATGTTGGTGATTTGTCAGTACGGGATGTCAAATCAGCCCGACATCGCTCCAGTTTGTACCCAGCTTTGGATGCTAATTGCTGCAAGACAAACCATTATTATTAATGCAATCATTATTTTTTTAAACTACACTAAACTAAAAAGGACGAGGAGCAAACATTAAGAAACATCCCAGTACAAGTTGTGAAGGAAGAGAGAGAGGAGGGTAAGGGTGTAATCAACGTGATTCAGATTTAGTAGCATATTAGAAAAGGTCAGGTGATTGGGTAATGATTACCCAAGCACCTGACCTTTTCTAATATGCTACTAAATCTGAATCACGTTGATTACACCCTTACCCTCCTCTCTCTCTTCCTTCACAACTTGTACTGGGATGTTTCTTAATGTTTGCTCCTCGTCCTTTTTAGTTTAGTGTAGTTTAAAAAAATAATGATTGCATTAATAATAATATTCAATGGAATTACAATGAAATTATTAAATCGGTTTCAGTGCTTATGCTTATTGGGTGGTTTAATTGTTAAACATTGTTGTATGACATCCCTGGTACCTGCTCTGAGCTAGGTGCATCTACATGCATGTGTCTTATTGTCAAGGAAGAAATAATATGAATTCATACCTTACAGGGAGCGACATAGAGCCAGCCAAGCATATACAGGGGAGAGTTATGAAGCCTCAGTTATCGAGCACTGTTTCAGAATTGACAGAAGCTGGTTTAGGCAACTGCTCTACTGTATCTGTGTGCCTAAATAACTCTGCAATAACAATACCTGCTCACACATCATTCCCAACATGTACTGCTTATACCCGCCTGGTTTGCTACTAGTCACCATCATCACAGAGCGCTGGCACCTACTCTGAGCTAGGTGCATCTAAAAGCATGTGTCTTATTTCAAGAAATAATAAGATTTTACTCACCGGTAAATCTATTTCTCGTAGTCCGTAGTGGATGCTGGGTACTCCGTAAGGACCATGGGGAATAGACTGGCTCCGCAGGAGACTGGGCACTCTAAAGAAAAGATTAGGTACTACATCTGGTGTGCACTGGCTCCTCCCTCTATGCCCCTCCTCCAGACCTCAGTTAGGGAAACTGTGCCCGGAAGAGCTGACATTACTAGGAAAGGATTTGGAATCCAGGGTAAGACTCATACCAGCCACACTAATCACACCGTACAACTCGTGATAATTATACACAGTTAACAGTATGAACAACAACTGAGCCTCATTAAACTGATGGCTCAGAACAAAAAACCCTATAGTTAAGCAATAACTATATACAAGTATTGCAGAATTCCGCACTTGGGACGGGCTCCCAGCATCCACTACGGACTATGAGAAAAAGATTTACCGGTGAGCAAAATCTTATTTTCTCTGACATCCTAGTGGATGCTGGGTACTCCGTAAGGACCATGGGGATTATACCAAAGCTCCCAAACGGGCGGGAGAGTGCGGATGACTCTGCAGCACCGAATGAGCAAACTCAAGGTCCTCCTCAGCCAGGGTATCAAACTTGTAGAATTTTGCAAACGTGTTTGATCCCGACCAGGTAGCAGCTCGGCAAAGTTGTAAAGCCGAAACCCCTCGGGCAGCCGCCCAAGAAAAGCCCACCTTCCTCGTGGAATGGGCTTTGACTGATTTAGGATGCGGCAGTCCAGCCGCAGAATGTGCAAGTTGAATCGTGCAACAGATCCAGCGAGCAATAGTCTGCTTAGAAGCAGGAGCACCCAGCTTGTTGGGTGCATGCAGGATAAACAGCGAGTCAGTTTTTCTGACTCTAGCCGTCCTGGAAACATAGATTTTCAGGGCCCGGACTGCGTCCAGCAACTTGGAAGCCTCCAAGTCCCGAGTAGCCGCAGGCACCACAATAGGTTGGTTCAAATGAAACGCTGATACCACCTTAGGTAGAAATTGGGGACGAGTCCTCAATTCTGCCCTGTCCATATGGAAGATCAGATAGGGGCTTTTGCATGACAAAGCCGCCAATTCTGACACACGCCTAGCCGAAGCCAAGGCCAAAAGCATGACCACTTTCCACGTGAGATATTTCAACTCCACGGTCTGAAGTGGCTCAAACCAATGTGATTTTAGGAAATCCAACACAACGTTGAGATCCCAAGGTGCCACTGGGGGCACAAAAGGGGGCTGAATATGCAGCACTCCCTTAACAAACGTCTGAACTTCAGGCAGTGAAGCCAGTTCTTTTTGAAAGAAAATAGACAGGGACGAAATCTGGACTTTAATGGATCCCAATTTTAGGCCCATAGTCACTCCTGACTGTAGGAAGTGCAGAAATCGACCCAGCTGAAATTCTTCTGTTGGGGCCTTCATAGCCTCACACCAAGCAACATATTTTCGCCATATGCGGTGATAATGTTTTGCTGTCACATCCTTCCTAGCTTTTATCAGCGTAGGAATGACTTCAACCGGAATGCCCTTTTCCATCAGGATCCGGCGTTCAACCGCCATGCCGTCAAACGCAGCCGTGGTAAGTCTTGGAACAGACAGGGCCCCTGCTGTAGCAGGTCCTGTCTGAGAGGCAGAGGCCAAGGGTCCTCTGAGATCATTTCTTGTAGTTCTGGGTACCAAGTCCTTCTTGGCCAATCCGGAACGATGAGTATAGTTCTTACTCCTCTCTTTCTTATTATCCTCAGTACCTTTGGTATGAGAGGAAGAGGAGGGAACACATAAACCGACTGGTACACCCACGGTGTCACTAGAGCGTCCACAGCTATCGCCTGAGGGTCCCTTGACCTGGCGCAATATCTTTTTAGCTTTTTGTTGAGGCGGGACGCCATCATGTCCACCTGTGGCCTTTCCCAACGATTTACAATCAGCTGGAAGACTTCTGGATGAAGTCCCCACTCTCCCGGGTGGAGGTCGTGCCTGCTGAGGAAGTCTGCTTCCCAGTTGTCCACTCCCGGAATGAACACTGCTGACAGTGCTATCACGTGATTTTCCGCCCATCTGAGAATCCTTGTGGCTTCTGCCATCGCCATCCTGCTTCTTGTGCCGCCCTGTCGGTTTACATAGGCGACCGCCGTGATATTGTCTGACTGAATCAGCACCGGCTGGTTTTGAAGCTGTGGTTTTGCCTGACTTAGGGCATTGTAAATGGCCCTTAGTTCCAGAATATTTATGTGTAGGGAAGCTTCCTGACTCGACCATTGTCCTTGGAAGTTTCTTCCCTGAGTGACTGCCCCCCAACCTCGGAGGCTTGCATCCGTGGTCACCAGGACCCAGTCCTGTATGCCGAATCTGCGGCCCTCGAGTAGATGAGCACTCTGCAGCCACCACAGCAGAGACACCCTGGCCATCGGGGACAGGGTGATCAGCCGATGCATCTGAAGATGCGATCCGGACCACTTGTCTAACAGATCCCACTGAAAGATCCGTACATGGAACCTGCCGAATGGAATTGCCTCGTAAGAAGCTACCATCTTTCCCAGGACTCGCGTGCAGTGATGCACCGACACCTGTTTTGGTTTTAGGAGGTCTCTGACCAGAGATGACAACTCCTTGGCCTTCTCCTCCGGGAGAAACACCTTCTTCTGTTCTTTGTCCAGAATCATACCCAGGAACAGCAGACGCGTCGTAGGAACCAGCTGCGACTTCGGGATATACAGAATCCAGCCGTGCTGTTGTAGTACTTCCTGAGATAGTGCTACTCCGACCAACAACTGGTCCCTGGACCTCGCCTTTATAAGGAGATCGTCCAAGTACGGGATAATTATAACTCCCTTCTTTCGAAGGAGTATCATCATTTCGGCCATTACTTTGGTAAATACCCTCGGTGCCGTGGACAGACCAAACGGCAACGTCTGGAATTGGTAATGGCAGTCCTGTACCACAAAATGGAGGTACACCTGGTGAGGTGGGTAAATGGGGACATGTAGGTAAGCATCCTTGATGTCCAGTGATACCATGTAATCCCCTTCTTCCAGGCTTGCAATAACCGCCCTGAGCGATTCCATTTTGAACTTGAACTTCCTTATATAAGTGTTCAAGGATTTTAAATTTAGAATGGGTCTCACCGAACCGTCTGGTTTCGGTACCACAAACATTGTGGAATAGTAACCCCGTCCCTGTTGAAGGAGGGGAACTTTTATTATCACCTGCTGGAAGTACAGCTTGTGAATTGCCGCCAGTACTACCTCCCTGTCCTGGGGAGTAGCTGGCAAGGCTGATTTGAGGTAACGGCGAGGGGGAGACGTCTCGAACTCCAGCTTGTATCCCTGAGATACCACTTGTAGAACCCAGAGATCCACCTGTGAGCGAACCCACTGGTCGCTGAAGTTTCCGGAGACGGGCCCCCACCGCACCTGGCTCCACATGTGGAGCCCCAGCGTCATGCGGTGGACTTAGTGGAAGCAGGGGAGGATTTTTGTTCTTGGGAACTGGCTGTATGGTGCAGCTTTTTCCCTCTACCCCTGCCTCTGGGCAGAAAGGACGCGCCTCTAACCCGCTTGCGTTTCTGAGGTCGAAAGGACTGTACTTGATAATACGGTGCTTTCTTAGGCTGTGAGGGAACCTGAGGTAAAAAAGTCGACTTCCCAGCTGTTGCTGTGGATACGAGGTCCGAAAGACCGTCCCCAAACAATTCCTCACCCTTATAAGGCAAAATTTCCATGTGCCTTTTAGAATCAGCATCACCCGTCCACTGCCGAATCCATAATACTCTCCTGGCAGAAATGGACATCGCATTAATTCTAGATGCCAGCCGGCAAATGTCCCTCTGTGCATCTCTCATATATAAGACTACGTCTTTAATATGCTCTATGGTTAGCAATATAGTGTCCCTGTCAAGGGAATCAATGTTATCAGACAGGGAATCAGACCACGCTGCTGCAGCACTGCTTTTTTTTTGTTGAGCCCCTGACGGCCTCTGAGATGCCTGGGCAGGCGCGGGCTGAGATGCCGGCTGTCCCAAAGCTGCGTTATCGAACCTTTTATGTAAGGAGTTGACACTGTCGGTTAATACCTTCCACATATCCATCCACTCAGGTGTCGGCCCCGCAGGGGGCTACATCACACTTATCGGCACCTGCTCCGCCTCCACGTAAGCGTCCTCATCAAACATGTCGACACAGCCGTACCGACTCACCGCACACACACACACAGGGAATGCTCTGACTGAGGACAGGACCCCACAAAGTCCTTTGGGGAGACAGAGAGAGAGTATGCCAGCACACACCACAGCGCTATATAAACAGGGATTTACACTAACAAAAGTGAATTTTCCCTATAGCTGCTTAATATACTCAGTTTTCGCCTAAATTTAGTGCCCCCCCTCTCTTTTTTACCCTTTGAGCCTGGAAACTGCAGGGGAGAGCCTGGGGAGCTGTCTTCCAGCGGAGCTGTGAAGAGAAAATGGCGCCAGTGTGCTCAGGGAGATAGCCCCGCCCCCTTCTCGGCGGACTTCTCCCGCTTTTTTATATACTTTTATGGCGGGGGATTATGCACATATACAGTTTATTAGACTGTATTATGTGCTTTTGCCATGTAAGGTACTCTAATTGCTGCCCAGGGCGCCCCCCCCCCCCCCCAGCGCCCTGCACCCATCAGTGACCGGAGTGTGTAGTGTGCATAGGGAGCAATGGCGCACAGCTGCAGTGCTGTGCGCTACTGTAATGAAGACCGAAGTCTTCAGCCGCCGATTTCCTCCGGATTCTTCCCTCATCTGGCTCTGCAAGGGGGACGGCGGCGCGGCTCCGGGAACGGACGATCGAGGTCGGGCCCTGTGTTCGATCCCTCTGGAGCTAATGGTGTCCAGTAGCCTAGAAGCACAAGCTAGCTGCAAGCAGGTAGGTTTTGCTTCTCTCCCCTAAGTCCCACGTAGCAGTGAGTCTGTTGCCAGCAGATCTCACTGAAAATAAAAAACCTAACAAATACTTTTCTTTCTAGGAAGCTCAGGAGAGCCCCTAGTGTGCAACCAGCTCTGGCCGGGCACAGATTCTAACTGAGGTCTGGAGGAGGGGCATAGAGGGAGGAGCCAGTGCACACCAGATGTAGTACCTAATCTTTTCTTTAGAGTGCCCAGTCTCCTGCGGAGCCCGTCTATTCCCCATGGTCCTTACGGAGTACCCAGCATCCACTAGGACGTCAGAGAAAATATGAATTCATACCATACAGGGAGCGACCTAGAGCAGTGATGGCTAACCCGCTTCTCTCGAGCCGCATGCTGCTCTCTCTTCACACTGATGCGGGTCCCGTTGCTTCTGACACACTGCACACTTTGACCCGCTGCCGCCTCCCACCTTGCAGGGCTTCTGGGAGCGCAACACTGGCACTACATCACAGCCCTGCTCTCTGCCATGTCTGACTCCTACCAGTGCAGTGAAGAAGCAGCACCTGTCTGGCCTCACTGTCCATCGGCTCACTGTCATACAGCTGAGGGCTGCCACCAGTGATTGGAGGATGGGAGAGATTTAGGGGAGCATACAGAGTGAAATGGGGGGGGGGGGGGGGGGCAGGCAGAGAGTTACTGAGTGAAGGGAGAGCAGGATGAGGGGCACAGAGTGAAGGGGGAGCAGGCAGAGAGGCACAGAGTGAAGGGGGGGCAAGCTGAGAGGCACAGAGTGAAGGGGGAACAGGCTGAGAGACACAGAGTGAAGGGTGGGAGGCTGAGAGGCACTGAGTGAAGGGGAAACAGGCTGAGAGACACAGTTTGAAGGGTGGGAGGCTGAGAGGCACAGAGTGAAGGGGAAGCAGGATGAGAGACACAGAGTGAAGGGTGGGAGGCTGAGAGGCACAGAGAGAAGGGCAGTGCTTAAAGTGGTCCTAGAGAGGTGGTGGAACTCACCCTCCCTCCCCCCGGCTCCCATGTAATAAATGTATTGCGCGCGCCGTAGACGCGCATCCCAAAAAAAGGGCATGGTCTCAAAATAAAGGGGCGTGGTCACACAATAGTATCCCCAGTTAAAATTACGCCACACAGTAGCACAATCTTATTCACATTACACCACATAGTAGTGTCCCTTATTCATGTTATGACACACATTAGTGCTCCTTATACACAAAGCCCACAGTAGTAGCATCCCTAATACACATAATGCCCACAGTAGTAGCACCCCTAATACACATAATGCCCACAGTAGTATCACCCCTAATACACATAATGCCCACAGTAGTAGCACCCCTAATACACATAATGCCCACACTAGTATCACCCCTAATACACATAATGCCCACAGTAGTAGCACCCCGTAATACACATAATGCCCACAGCAATAGCGCCCCTTATACAATGCCCACAGTAGTAGTGCCCATTATGCAATGTCCACTGGACTGGTAGTGCCCACAGTGGTAGTGCCCCTTATATAGAGCCCATAGTATGCGATGCACCCAGTAGTAGTGCCCCTTATGTCCCCAGGAGTGATGCCCCTTATAAAGTGCCCCCTTTACAATGCCCTCATTAGTAGTGCCCCCAGTAGTAATGCCCTCAATGGTAATGCCCCAGTGTAGTATTGCCCCCAGTAGTAATGCCCTCAATGGTAATGCCCCAGTGTAGTATTGCCCCCAGTAGTAATGACGGCTGTAGTAATGCTCCCAGTCATTTAGCCCCCTGTAGTTTAGCCCCAGTAGTTATGCCCCCAGTAGTTGTGCCTCCAGTAGTTTAGCCAGCAGTGGTAATGCCCATGCAGTTAGAACCCAAGTAGTTTATGCCCCCTTTATTTTAGCCCCCCATTGGTAATGCCCCCAGTAGTTTAGCCCCTGTAGTTATGCCCCCAGTGGTAGTGCCCCCTGTAGTTTAGCCCCTGTAGTTATAGCCCCTGCAGTTTAGCCCCCCAGTAGTTTAGCCCCCATGTAGTTAGCCCCAATAGTTTAGCCACCAGTAGTAATGCCCCCAGTAATTTAACTCCCCTGTAGTTTGCCCCCAGCAGTTAGCCCCCATGTAGTTTGCCCCCAGCAGACGCACTCTAATACACTCACACATATGAAAAATTAAAAATACTCACCAAGCCTTGCTCCCACGTCTGACCACTGTGGTCCTTCTGGCGTCTGCTCCTTGTCACTATGGGAGAGACGTCATGACATCTCTCCCATAGAGCACACTGACAGAGCTGGGAGCCAGAAGCCAGAGCTCAGTAGTGAGCTCCTGCCGCGGGCTTCCGCTGTGGACAGGGAGCCGGGCGCCTGCTGGTAACACAATCTCAGCGAGCGCATCTCCCTGCGGCCCTACCTACTTACAATGCAAAAGGCACTGGTGGTCCAGTGTTCACTGTTGCTGTAGCCGCACGTGGCTGTACTCCGACTTTGACTGCCCGGCTACCACTGTTGCTGCGTTCATGGCACTCTGTCTGCGCCGATCCCATGGGTACCCCCCTCCCCTCCACAATGCAAGCACCACCAAAGCGGATCAGGAGGATTTAGGGAGGGACAACGGTGCTTCACACCTTCATCCTCTACTTCCCTTCCCAGCGGCCCGTGCAGGCTAATCTTCACCATGTGATACGTGGCTGCGGCAGAAAGGGTGACTTCGGCATACAGTAGCTGATTCGGGCCACACTGTGACTGACAGCCTGGAACATGGTGCTCTGGCCCTAGACTTCTGCAAGAAGAGGTAACAGTCTGGGAGTCTTAAGGGCAACTAGAATGCTGACTGTGCCTGTCCAGATGTGGTGGGACTACAAGTCCCAGAACATCTTGTCAGCTGGATGTGATGGGACTGTTAGTGTCACCACAGATCTGGTGAGGCCCTGACAACCCTACTGCACCTACTGTACACAACATTCTATATATATATATAAAATGTGTGTGATATAGATATATATATCACACACATTTTTATTTTGTTAATCCTTTAATTGTTTTTCTTTTTCCTATTTTTCTGGTTTTATATTTTTTTTTGTGCACATTTATGTTTGCTGTATGTTGTGCTATGGCTTGCTAGCTACATCAATTTGGGTTATTGCCGTCAAACCTTTTCTCATATGTTATCTTTGTTGTTATCATTTGTTTTAGTTCATTCTCATTATTTACAATTTACTTAGTTCATTATTTTTTACTTCTGTGTTTATTTGTCTTCATTTTTGAGATTTTTTTAGAGGATTTTCTAAAGAGTCCGGGGGCAGTGCTGTGAGGTAGAAATTGCCGGTGCCAGTGCTATGAGGTGCTTAATGAAGAGGCCATCGGTGCTGTGAGGTGTATAATGAAGAGGCCAGGGGTGCTGTGAGGTGTATAGTGAAGAGGCCAGGGGTGCTGTGAGGTGTATATTGAAGGAGAGGGGAATGCTGTGAGGTTGACTTTGAAGGAGGTAGGGGGTGCTGTGGGGTGGACAGCACAGCAGGGACATGTGGTGAGGTAAATGGCTCAGGAGGCACTGTCTTGTACCAAGGCCAGATTTACACACAATATATGAGCCAAAGAGTTTATGTGGGCATTACACACAGGTGCAGCAGTATATATACACATGTGGGTATTACACACAGGTGCAGCAGTATATACATGTGGGCATTATACACAGGTGCAGCAGTAAATACATGTGGGCATTACACAAGTGCAGCAGTACATACATGTGGGCATTACACACAGGTGCAGCAGTAAATACATGTCGGCATTACACACAGGTGCAGCAGTAAATACATGTGGGCATTACACACAGGTGCAGCAGTAAATACATGTGGGCATTACACACAGGTGCAGCAGTAAATACATGTGGGCATTACACACAGGTGCAGCAGTAAATACATGTGGGCATTATACCATACTTGCCTACCCTCCCGGAATGGCCGGGAGGCTCCCGAAAAACGGGTGACCCTCCCGGCCCCCCGGAAGAGCAGGCAAGTCTCCCGATTTACGGGGGTCACCCCCTGCCCGCCGCCCACTTATCGAGTAAAGTGGGCGGTCCGGGCAGGTGATGACGCGATTCTTGTTGAATCGCGTCATCGTAACCACGCCCTCTGCTGTATAATGCCGGTAATCGCGGCATTACACAGCGGGGGCGTGGCTTAAATGACGCTGCCCAGAAGCCGCGCCCCGTTCCGCCTCTGGTCCGCCCCCATTCCGCCTCTGGCCCGCCCCCCTGACACGTCACCTCATTGCCCGCCCCCCCCTGCTGAGCAGCCCAGAAGTCGGCAACTATGCATTATACACAGGTGCAGCAGTATATACATGTGGGCATCATACACAGGTGTGGCAGTACATACATGTGGGCATTATACACAGGTGCGGCAATATAAACTCCTGGAAATTTGTAGAGTTTTGATCAGAGATGTGCGGAAAAGATAGGGGGGGGGGGCACTGCCTCACCTGTCAGAATGTTTACTCCAGAGTTTTGACTATAACATTTTTTAGAATGATACAAAGAAGATATTTCTAATATATTCTTTGTATTTTTCATATACTTTAGGGTGATTCTCCAGAAAGTGAACATAAAGTCCAGTGCATCACACGCTTTAATGTTTTTTCCTTTTAAACTGGTATGTTAAGGAATTGTTGTTATATGAAAACGTAATTGCTTAGTAGCAATGCCTTACCCTATAACTTAAGACCCACTAAAATCTTGGTATTTTGGATAAGTACGTAGTCTGAATTTGTGTAGCTGTCCCGTGCATCATGGAGAATCGCCCTTTATACAGTCAAAACTCTGGCATATACGTTAGTTATACCGCATTCAGATCGCAAATGCCGGATCCCACCCGGTAAAAGAAACGTGTCCTTACCGGGTGGGATCCGGCATTTGCGCTCCTTTGCTGGCTTTCCGACCCGGCAATATACCGGGTCGGTTGCCATAGCAGCGGGGGGGGCGCAGCAGCAGCAGGGGCGGGGGTGGAGGCTGCACTGGGAGATGAGCTCATCTCCTGCGCCGCCTCTCCCTATGCTGTGAATGGGAACCGTGTTGCATCGACGCGGCTCCCATTCACACTGCACCTGACCCGGTATTCAACCCGGGTATAATCATTCTTTTATACCGGGTTGAATTACCGGGTCAGACGACCCGCTAATTCTTGGAAAGTGCTTTCACATTGCACACTGACCCGTGTCGACACGGCAATATGCCGTGTCGATACCGGGTTATTTGTGCGATGTGAAAGGGGTATAAGTATGGTGGACAGTAAATGAGGCAGGCAGTGAATGAGGGGTCGGTGTGTGCTGTGGGGGGCAGTGAGTGAGCTGTGAGGGAGGGGGCAGTGAGTGCTGTGAGAGAGGGGGGTCAGTGAGTACTCTGATGTGGACAGTGAGTGCTGTTAGAGAGGCAGTGGTGGGGCGAGAGAAAGGGTCAATGAGTGAGCTGTGAGGGGGTCAGGGAGTGCTGTGAGGGGCTCAGTGTTATATGGAAGAAACTGGCAGTAAGAGAGAGCTATGGATGGGGCAATGAGCGGCGGCTATGGAAGAAAGATATGCAGGGAGGGCTGATAGAAAAGTCGGGGCTACTTGATTGCCCCCAGGCTAAAAGTTGCCAGCCAGCCCTTGGTTCCAAGTGGAACTGACGGAACGCAGTTCCGCCCCGTTCCGGCTCACTTACCCCTGGTGAAGGGGAAGCAGGCTGAGAGACACAGAGTGAAGGGGAAGCAGGCTAAGAGAGAGTGAAGGGGAAGCAGGCTGAGAGACACAGAGTGAAGGGGGAGCAGGCTGAGAGACACAGAGTGAAGGGTGGGAGGTTGAGAGGCACAGAGTGAAGGGGAAGCAGGCTGAGAGACACAGAGTGAAAGGTGGGAGACTGAGAGGCACAGAGTGAATAGGTATGGCACAGAATGAAGGGGGCAGGCTGAGAGGCACATAGTGAAGGATGGGAGGCTGAAAGGCACAGAGTGGAGGATGGGAGGCTGAGAGGCACAGAGTGAAGGGGGCAGGCTGGAAGACACAAAGGTGGTATGCTGAGAGGCACAGAGTGAATGGGGGTAGCTGGCTTGTTTCAGTGTTTCTTGCCCCCATTGTGACTAAAAACGGGGGTGTGACACATGGTCATGCTCCTACAAACGTCATACCGAAGCAGGGTGCACAAAAATGGGGCATGGTCTTGTGCCAGTTAGGCCACGCCCTATTTTTTAGCACACGCCATAGGCATGATACTGGCTCTTTGACTTGACTACTGATATCTTTGGGCTCTTTCCCTCTGACTGGTTTGCCACCCTGACCTAGAGCCAGCCAAGCATATACAGAGGAGATGTATGAAGCCTCATTTATCTAGCACAGTTTTTGAATTGACAGAAGCTGGTCTACATTATCTCTCTCCAAGGCTTGACATATCTCCCCCACAGTATGCATGCTGACTGATTTTGCAAAAACAGTCATTAGAGTTACAAATCAAACTTTTGGTGAGTCGAACTTCAAGTGGGCCTCTTATCTATAATTACATTCACAGAAGCATTCTGCAAATATCTCTTTGTTTAATGCAGGTAGAGCTTAGGAAAAAGACATAATAAATACAGTATTTTGCTGTTCTGACTTAAATCAGTCAAAAAAATACTGTAGCGCCTGCTAGCACTGTGGATAATTCCACTTTAGTTACTTCATACCTATGGCATATTTCCACATTGCTTTCATTTCATGTGGGTGACAATGCTTGTTTATCATGTAATCATTTGTCATATAGGTGTTCATTCCGAGTTGTTCGCTCGCAAGCTGCTTTTAGCAGCTTTGCACACGCTAAGCCGCCGCCTACTGGGAGTGAATCTTAGCATAGTAAAATTGCGAACGAAAGATTAGCAGAATTGCGAATAGACACTTCTTAGCAGTTTCTGAGTAGCTCTAGACTTACTCGGCAACTGTGATCAGTTCAGTCAGTTTCGTTCCTGGTTTGACGTCACAAACACTCCCAGCGTTCGCCCAGACACTCCCCCGTTTCTTCAGACACTCCCGCGTTTTCCCCCAGAAACGGCAGCGTTTTTTCACACACACCCATAAAACGGCCAGTTTCCGCCCAGAAACACCCATTTCCTGTCAATCACATTACGATCACCAGAACGAAGAAAAAACCTCGTAATGCCGTGAGTAAAATACCTAACTGCATAGCAAATTTACTTGGCGCAGTCGCAGTGCAAACATTGCGCATGCGCAATTAGCGGAAAATCGCTGCGATGCGAAGAAAATTACCAAGCGAACAACTCGGAATGAGGGCCATAGTCAGCACTAGAATACTAGCTTTCTTTTTTAGAACGTTACACAACTGCTCTCCAGTATATTACTTATATAATATATATATTTATAGGCGTTATCGGGTGATCAACCTGATGATTGAGTAGGTGTGTACCCAGCATTAGGGGTAAATTTACTAAGGTGGGAAGTTATTTTTAGAACTGGTGATTTTGCTCATAGCAACCAGTCAGATTCTACTTAACATTTATCTAGCTGCTTCTAGAAGATAATAGATAGAATCTGATTGGTTGCTATGGGCAACATCACCAGTTCTAAATATCTCCCACCTTAGTAAATTGACCCCTTAGTCTATAGTAAACAACTATGGCTGTCAATTATGGAGGATATCTGTGCAATATATAGTTTTTGTTGGAGGGGATATATTTTCTTCATATGATAGATTGCAAATAGAGAATAACTCTGCCTATCCCTAGCCTAGTGTGATACCCTGTCATAGGGTCTGATTCAGATACAGCGCCGACCCTAGGCACAGGCAGTTTAGGCAAATACCTAAGGTCATCTGGGTACACAGGACATCTAAATTCTAAGTAGCATATTCCGGATGTAGCTTTGTTGCGCCACAGTAGCCACTGTAGCTTTATTGCACTGGTGATGGCCGATGCAATAAAGTTTTTTTTGTTTCTTGGGAAGCAACTTGTGTGATGAAGACACGCAGCACCGCTGAGACAAGCAGTGCAGAGGAGCTGTGATGGCAGGCAGCCAGAAGACAGTGGTGGGCAGCTAGAAAACATCAAAGAAGGTAAGTGTGGTTACTGCAGAGACATATGTGTGAGCTGGGGCCAGAGTCCGCAGAGATTCATTCATTATTTGAGATATTTTATGAGTATACACTATTCTAACAATATTCTGGAGCTGGAGAGACACTAATCTGGGCTGGAGAGACATAAGGGGGAATGAGGCTGTGTGGAATGGGGAGCATAACACAATGGGGGAAGATGAGCAAAAGCACCAGAAGGCCACGCCCTTCCATGATACCATGTCCCTTCCACCAGGCCATGCCCCTTTTTCGTGTGCAGCATGCAAAAGTTCCCGCATGGGTGGGAGGGGGGATGACACCAAACACTCAGAGCCTGGCCTTTGGGACACACGTCCCTGTTTTATAGAACTGTCCCTGCTCTGCCTCTCAATTGCTGCAGCATGTCAATCATGCTGCGTCTATGGGGGGATTGCGAACGTTGACGCAGGACTCATTCTGCACAAACGCACAACAGGTTCTGCGCATGTGCAGTTCCCCCACCATCTGAGTATGTAAACCATCGGTTTATTTACTAGCCTGAATCAGCCCCATAGTACAGTATCACTCAAAGAGCTGCCAAGTTAAAAGATTGCAGCTACAGAGAAGCCACCACTGCAGCTGCTGAGGAACTGTGGCTGCATTGAGGGTTACCATCAGTGTCGGACTGGGGCATGTAGGGCCCACCGGGGGAATGCAGTGGTAGGGGCCTATGTTAAGGGTGTAGCCAGTCTGCAGAGGGGGTGTGGCCTGCCACCTCATTGGTTTGACTAACCATTAGAGTGTGCAATGTCTGGGCCCCTTAAATATATACAGTAAATTCAGCTGCTGCATGCATGATAATGTACCAGATTAATAACAGATTAACAACAGCAACTGTAGAAAATACACCATAGTCCAGTATAAGTTAACATATGATATGTATAATGTATAATTCAAGTGCACAGTCTGGAACCTGATCCTTAGAGCAGGAGGTGGGGCCCCCAGGCAGTAGGGCCCACCCGTGGTTTCCCCTGCACACCTGTGGGCCAGTCCAAGCCTGGTTACCATTGCAAGTTAAACCCAGCTGTAGTGGAAAAAACTGTTCTACATGGGTCGCATGCCTCAGGTTGTAAAGAAAGCAGAGAGAGCTAAGGTACCTGGCATGAGAGGAAGATCCCTTGCTCCTAGTGAGGTGTTGCCATCAACCTGGAAAAGGCACAGGAGTGCATGAGGAGGCTTAATAAAGGCAGAGCTTCGAGAAAGATGACCTTGGAGAAAACTGACATCTGTGACGCTGTCCCTGTGAACGCAGTGTTCTGTGCAGAGAGGTACAGAGGGAACTGTCCGAAGTACTGTGGCAGTAATAGATTAGTCAGTGTGCAGCTAGCATAAATCGGACAGTACAAGCAGCTTAAAAAAGCCTAAGGGCACAATCTTGATTACTAAATTGTGGATTGAAGGATACCGTCCATTCTTGCTGGCCAGCAGAACTGTAGTTCATACGAGCCAATTTCCTCATATTAATGGATAATACAAAAATAATGTGGAGAGTGAAGACCGAATTTTTGTTAAAACATGTAGCTAGACGTCAACTCCAGCATAAACAGAAACAAATAGAATATTGAGACGTAGTGCACATGGGATACGGACAAAATACAGACAGTCGGGATCCTGACAGCCAGAAGACTGACAGCGGGATCCCGATGGTCAGAATCCCGAAGGATACCTGAGGTAAATACAGGGGTTGGAGTTAGGCACTAGGGGAAGGGTCAGGGTTCGGAGGGAGGGAGGGGCGGTTAGGGTTAAGCTGTGGGAGAGGTGGGTTAGGTTAAGGATAGGTGTAGGGTGAAATATTTACCCGGAAGCCATTGGGATTCTAACATCAGGATCCTGCTGTCATTCCTCTGACTATCAGGATCCTGACTGTCGGTATTTCGTACCCAACCCATACACACTAGTGATGAGCACCGGAAATTTTTCGGGTTTTGTGTTTTGGTTTTGGGTTCGGTTCCGCGGCCGTGTTTTGGGTTCGAACGCGTTTTGGCAAAACCTCACCGAATTTTTTTTGTCGGATTCGGGTGTGTTTTGGATTCGGGTGTTTTTTTCAAAAAACCCTAAAAAACAGCTTAAATCATAGAATTTGGGGGTCATTTTGATCCCAAAGTATTATTAACCTCAATAACCATAATTTCCACTCATTTTCAGTCTATTCTGAACACCTCACACCTCACAATATTATTTTTAGTCCTAAAATTTGCACCGAGGTCGCTGGATGACTAAGCTCAGCGACCCAAGTGGCCGACACAAACACCTGGCCCATCTAGGAGTGGCACTGCAGTGTCACGCAGGATGGCCCTTCAAAAAACTACTCCCCAAACAGCACATGACGCAAAGAAGAAAAAAAAAGAGGCGCAATGAGGTAGCTGTGTGAGTAAGCTAAGCGACCCTAGTGGCCGACACAAACACCTGGCCCATCTAGGAGTGGCACTGCAGTGTCACGCAGGATGGCCCTTCCAAAAAACACCCCCCAAACAGCACATGACGCAAAGATAAAAAGAGGCGCAATGAGGTAGCTGTGTGACTAAGCTAAGCGACCCTAGTGGCCGACACAAACACCTGGCCCATCTAGGAGTGGCACTGCAGTGTCACGCAGGATGGCCCTTCAAAAAACTACTCCCCAAACAGCACATGACGCAAAGAAGAAAAAAAAGATGCGCAATGAGGTAGCTGTGTGACTAAGATAAGCGACCCAAGTGGCCGACACAAACACCTGGCCCATCTAGGAGTGGCACTGCAGTGTCACGCAGGATGGCCCTTCCAAAAACTACTCCCCAAACAGCACATGACGCAAAGAAAAATGAAAGAAAAAAGAGGTGCAAGATGGAATTGTCCTTGGGCCCTCCCACCCACCCTTATGTTGTATAAACAGGACATGCACACTTTAACCAACCCATCATTTCAGTGACAGGGTCTGCCACACGACTGTGACTGAAATGACGGGTTGGTTTGGACCCCCACCAAAAAAGAAGCAATTAATCTCTCCTTGCACAAACTGGCTCTACAGAGGCAAGATGTCCACCTCATCATCATCCTCCGATATATCACCGTGTACATCCCCCTCCTCACAGATTATCAATTCGTCCCCACTGGAATCCACCATCTCAGCTCCCTGTGTACTTTGTGGAGGCAATTGCTGCTGGTGAATGTCTCCACGGAGGAATTGATTATAATTCATTTTAATGAACATCATCTTCTCCACATTTTCTGGATGTAACCTCGTACGCCGATTGCTGACAAGGTGAGCGGCGGCACTAAACACTCTTTCGGAGTACACACTTGTGGGAGGGCAACTTAGGTAGAATAAAGCCAGTTTGTGCAAGGGCCTCCAAATTGCCTCTTTTTCCTGCCAGTATAAGTACGGACTGTCTGACGTGCCTACTTGGATGCGGTCACTCATATAATCCTCCACCATTCTTTCAATGGGGAGAGAATCATATGCAGTGACAGTAGACGACATGTCCGTAATCGTTGTCAGGTCCTTCAGTCCGGACCAGATGTCAGCATCAGCAGTCGCTCCAGACTGCCCTGCATCACCGCCAGCGGGTGGGCTCGGAATTCTGAGCCTTTTCCTCGCACCCCCAGTTGCGGGAGAATGTGAAGGAGGAGATGTTGACAGGTCGCGTTCCGTTTGACTTGACAATTTTGTCACCAGCAGTTCTTTGAACCCCAGCAGACTTGTGTCTGCCGGAAAGAGAGATTCAAGGTAGGTTTTAAATCTAGGATCGAGCACGGTGGACAAAATGTAGTGCTCTGATTTCAACAGATTGACCACCCGTGAATCCTTGTTAAGCGAATTAAGGGCTCCATCCACAAGTCCCACATGCCTAGCGGAATCGCTCTGTGTTAGCTCCTCCTTCAATGTCTCCAGCTTCTTCTGCAAAAGCCTGATGAGGGGAATGACCTGACTCAGGCTGGCAGTGTCTGAACTGACTTCACGTGTGGCAAGTTCAAAAGGTTGCAGAACCTTGCACAACGTTGAAATCATTCTCCACTGCGCTTGAGACAGGTGCATTCCACCTCCTATATCGTGCTCAGTTGTATAGGCTTGAATGGCCTTTTGCTGCTCCTCCAACCTCTGAAGCATATAGAGGGTTGAATTCCACCTCGTTACCACTTCTTGCTTCAGATGATGGCAGGGCAGGTTCAGGCGTTTTTGGTGGTGCTCCAGTCTTCTGTACGTGGTGCCTGTACGCTGAAAGTGTCCCGCAATTCTTCTGGCCACCGACAGCATCTCTTGCACGCCCCTCTCGTTTTTTAAATAATTCTGCACCACCAAATTCAAGGTATGTGCAAAACATGGGACGTGCTGGAATTTGCCCATATTTAATGCACACACAATATTGCTGGCGTTGTCCGATGCCACAAATCCACAGGAGAGTCCAATTGGGGTAAGCCATTCCGCGATGATCTTCCTCAGTTGCCGTAAGAGGTTTTCAGCTGTGTGCGTATTCTGGAAAGCGGTGATACAAAGCGTAGCCTGCCTAGGAAAGAGTTGGCGTTTGCGAGATGCTGCTACTGGTGCCGCCGCTGCTGTTCTTGCGGCGGGAGTCCATACATCTACCCAGTGGGCTGTCACAGTCATATAGTCCTGAGCCTGCCCTGCTCCACTTGTCCACATGTCCGTGGTTAAGTGGACATTGGGTACAACTGCATTTTTTAGGACACTGGTGAGTCTTTTTCTGAGGTCTGTGTACATTTTCGGTATCGCCTGCCTAGAGAAATGGAACCTAGATGGTATTTGGTACCGGGGACACAGTACCTCCAACAAGTCTCTAGTTGGCTCTGCAGTAATGATGGATACCGGAACCACGTTTCTCACTGCCCAGGATGCCAAGGCCTCAGTTATCCGCTTTGCAGCAGGATGACTGCTGTGATATTTCATCTTCCTCGCAAAGGACTGTTGGACAGTCAATTGCTTGGTGGAAGTAGTAAAAGTGGTCTTACGACTTCCCCTCTGGGATGACCATCGACTCCCAGCAGCAACAAACGCTGCGCCAGCAGCAGTAGGCGTTACACGCAAGGATGCATCGGAGGAATCCCAGGCAGGAGAGGACTCGTCAGAATTGCCAGTGACATGGCCTGCAGGACTATTGGCATTCCTGGGGAAGGAGGAAATTTACACTGAGGGAGTTGGTGGGGTGGTTTGCGTGAGCTTGGTTACAAGAGGAAGGGATTTACTGGTCAGTGGACTGCTTCCGCTGTCGCCCAAAGTTTTTGAACTTGTCACTGACTTATGATTAATGCGCTGCAGGTGACGTATAAGGGAGGATGTTCCGAGGTGGTTAACGTTCTTACCCCTACTTATTACAGCTTGACAAAGGCAACACACGGCTTGACAAATGTTGTCCGCATTTCTGTTGAAATACTTCCACACCGAAGAGCTGATTTTTTTGGTATTTTCACCAGGCATGTCAATGGCCCTATTCCTCCCACGGACAACAGGTGTCTCCCCGGGTGCCTGACTTAAACAAACCACCTCACCATCAGAATCCTCCTTGTCAATTTCCTCCCCAGCGCCAGCAACACCCATATCCTCCTCATCCTGGTGTACTTCAACACTGACATCTTCAATCTGACTATCAGGAACTGGACTGCGGGTGCTCCTTCCAGCACTTGCAGGGGGCGTGCAAATGGTGGAAGGCGCATGCTCTTCACGTCCAGTGTTGGGAAGGTCAGGCATCGCAAACGACACAATTGGACTCTCCTTGTGGATTTGTGATTTCGAAGAACGCACAGTTCTTTGCTGTGCTTTTGCCAGCTTGAGTCTTTTCATTTTTCTAGCGAGAGGCTGAGTGCTTCCATCCTCATGTGAAGCTGAACCACTAGCCATGAACATAGGCCAGGGCCTCAGCCGTTCCTTGCCACTCCGTGTGGTAAATGGCATATTGGCAAGTTTACGCTTCTCCTCCGACAATTTTATTTTAGATTTTTGAGTCCTTTTTTTACTGATATTTGGTGCTTTGGATTTTACATGCTCTGTACTATGACATTGGGCATCGGCCTTGGCAGACGACGTTGATGGCATTTCATCGTCTCGGCCATGACTAGTGGCAGCAGCTTCAGCACGAGGTGGAAGTCGATCTTGATCTTTCCCTATTTTTGGAACCTCAACATTTTTGTTCTCCATATTTTAATAGGCACAACTAAAAGGCACCTCAGGTAAACAATGGAGATGGATGGATACTAGTATACTTATGGAGGGACGAGCGACTGCCGACACAGAGGTAGCTACAGCCGTGGACTACCGTACTGCGTCTGCTGCTAATATAGACTGGATGATAATGATATAAAAAATATATATATATCACTACTGCAGCCGGACAGGTATATATTATATAATGACGGACCTGCTGGACACTGTCAGCACTGCAGACTCCAAAAGTAAGCTAATAGTATCAAGAAGATAGAAAAATAAACACCACAGGTAGGTGGTATACAATTATGGATGGACGAGCGACTGCCGACACAGAGGTAGCTACAGCCGTGGACTACCGTACTGTCTCTGCTGCTAATATAGACTGGATGATAATGATATAAAAAATATATATATATATCACTACTGCAGCCGGACAGGTATATATTATATAATGACGGACCTGCTGGACACTGTCAGCACTGCAGACTCCTAAAGTAAGCTACTAGTATCAAGAAGATAGAAAAAAAAAACACAACAGGTAGGTGGTATACAATTATGGATGGACGAGCAACTGCCGACACAGAGGTAGCTGCAGCCGTGGACTACCGTACTGCGTCTGCTGCTAATATAGACTGGATGATAATGATATAAAAAATATATATATATCACTACTGCAGCCGGACAGGTATATATTATATAATGACGGACCTGCTGGACACTGTCAGCACTGCAGACTCCTAAAGTAAGCTACTAGTATCAAGAAGATAGAAAAAAAAACACAACAGGTAGGTGGTATACAATTATGGATGGACGAGCGACTGCCGACACAGAGGTAGCTACAGCCGTGGACTACCGTACTGCATCTGCTGCTAATATAGACTGGATGATAATGATATAAAAAATATATATATATCACTACTGCAGCCGGACAGGTATATATTATATAATGACGGACCTGCTGGACACTGTCAGCACTGCAGACTCCTAAAGTAAGCTACTAGTATCAAGAAGATAGAAAAAAAAAAAAAACACCACAGGTAGGTGGTATACAATTATGGATGGACGAGCGACTGCCGACACAGAGGTAGCTACAGCCGTGGACTACCGTACTGCGTCTGCTGCTAATATAGACTGGATGATAATGATATAAAAAATATATATATATCACTACTGCAGCCGGACAGGTATATATTATATAATGACGGACCTGCTGGACACTGTCAGCACTGCAGACTCCTAAAGTAAGCTACTAGTATCAAGAAGATAGAAAAAAAAAAAACACAACAGGTAGGTGGTATACAATTATGGATGGACGAGCGACTGCCGACACAGAGGTAGCTACAGCCGTGGACTACCATACTGCGTCTGCTGCTAATATAGACTGGATGATAATGATATAAAAAATATATATATATATCACTACTGCAGCCGGACAGGTATATATTATATAATGACGGACCTGCTGGACACTGTCAGCACTGCAGACTCCTAAAGTAAGCTACTAGTATCAAGAAGATAGAAAAAAAAAAACACCACAGGTAGGTGGTATACAATTATGGATGGACGAGCGACTGCCGACACAGAGGTAGCTACAGCCGTGGACTACCGTACTGCGTCTGCTGCTAATATAGACTGGATGATAATGATGTAAAAAATATATATATATCACTACTGCAGCCGGACAGGTATATATTATATAATGACGGACCTGCTGGACACTGTCAGCACTGCAGACTCCTAAAGTAAGCTACTAGTATCAAGAAGATAGAAAAAAAAAAAAACACCACAGGTAGGTGGTATACAATTATGGATGGACGAGCGACTGCCGACACAGAGGTAGCTACAGCCGTGGACTACCGTACTGCGTCTGCTGCTAATATAGACTGGATGATAATGATATAAAAAATATATATATATCACTACTGCAGCCGGACAGGTATATATTATATAATGACGGACCTGCTGGACACTGTCAGCAGAATGCGTTTATAGAATAAAAACACCACACGACGAGTGTTTAACTTTTTCAGGCAGACAATCACAATATACTGGTGGTCAGTGGTCACTGGTCAGTCACACTGGCAGTGGCACTCTGGCAGCAAAAGTGTGCACTGTTAATGTACTCCTGCTATAACTGCTCCCCAGTCTCCCCCACAATTAAGCTGTGTGAGCAGTGAGCACTCAGCACAGTCAGATATACATAGATGATGCAGCACACTGAGGCTGAGCACAGATATGGTATACTGTGTCACTGTGTATCGTTTTTTTTCAGGCAGAGAACGGATTATATTAAATAATAATAAAACTGCACTGGTGGTCACTGGTCAGTCACTAGTAAACTCTGCACTCTCTGAGTACTCCTAAGCTCCAGTAAATCAAGTGTCTCACTCTCACTATCTATTTCTATTCTAAACGGAGAGGACGCCAGCCACGTCCTCTCCCTATCAATCTCAATGCACGTGTGAAAATGGCGGCGACGCGCGGCTCCTTATATAGAATCCGAGTTTTGCGATAGAATCCGAGCCTCGCGAGAATCCGACAGCGGGATGATGACGTTCGGGCGCGCTCGGGTTAACCGAGCAAGGCGGGAAGATCCGAGTCTGCCTCGGACCCGTGTAAAAAGGCTGAAGTTCGGGGGGGTTCGGATTCCGAGGAACCGAACCCGCTCATCACTAATACACACTGGTATTACAAAAAGTCAATACAAACCACTTTTGCCAATGTTGATCCAATTACTTTATCTTTTTCTTCCTTCATATTCTTTTCCTTTCTTTAAATTAATATTCAGGACATAGAAAAGAATAGAAACTTTCATAGGGTAATAATGTAGACCTTGCGGTTCACCCCTTTGAAATAGTTAACGATATGTACCTTGTGATTGAAGAATAGGGGAATAGTCCTCAAGCTGAAATTAAATAAATTGGGAAAACACCTTTAGAAATGAGGGTAGGATATAAGAATCAGAACCCCTTTAGTAACACAGTTCCTGTTTTAAATGGAGTTATAGTCAGTGTCTGTATTGCCAATTATATGGCGAGTCCCCTGCTGGTGATCAGTGTGCCACCAGCCGACCTCTCTGTTACCATCACGTTTTGCCTACATAATAGCCTTGCTCGAGATGATATACCTTGAAAACACATCATATATAGGTAACAATGAATGCGTTCAGTCTTACCTATGTTATGCTATGTTTAAACATGACAATTGCTATCACATACATTTACTAGCCTGTGTACGGGTAAACCTCAAAACAGAAAACAAATATGGCATGTTTCACACCCTAAAATAATAAATCTATTAGCTGGTGCACTCAAAATAATAACTAGAATAACTTTAGAAACTGGCATTGCCAAAATAATAAATCTGTAAACTAGTGTCTCCCCAAAATCTGTATTTGGATACTGTGGGGTATATTTACTAACATTCGTAATTCTCCCGATTTGGTGGGAGAATAATCACGAATAACATCGAAAGTGTAAAACTGCAACTTTTTGAATTTATTACGACTAATTTACTAAGCTGCCGTATTCTGCATTTTTGGGTTTTCCGATGTCGATGTCATTCGTGTTTTTTTTTAGTTTTTTACGGCAGTGATTAGCAAAACACAGCCGACTTTTTCTAAATGAATCTCGGCCGGATCTGTGTGATCCGTGCTGGGGTTCTTTTTTTTTTTTTTTTTAAATAAGCACTGTAAAACTGTAAAAAAAATGGCGTGGGGTCCCCCCTCCTAAGCATAACCAGCCTCGGGCTCTTTGAGCCGATCCTGGTTGCAGAAATATGGGAAAAAAAATGACAGGGGTTCCCCCATATTTAAGCAACCAGCATCGGGCTCTGCGCCTGGTCCTGGTTCCAAAAATACGGGGGACAAAAAGCGTAGGGGTCCCCCGTATTTTTAAAACCAGCACCGGGCTCCACTAGCTGGACAGATAATGCCACAGCCGGGGGTCACTTTTATACAGTGCCCTGCGGCCGTGGCATCAAATATCCAACTAGTCACCCCTGGCTGGGGTACCCTGGGGGAGTGGGGACCCCTTCAATCAAGGGGTCCCCCCCCCCCAGCCACCCAAGGGCCAGGGGTGAAGCCCGAGGCTGTCCCCCCCATCCAATGGGCTGTGGATGGGGGGCTGATAGACTTTTTGTAAAAGTGTAAGATATTGTTTTTAGTAGCAGTACTACAAGGCCCAGCAAGCCTCCCCCGCATGCTGGTACTTGGAGAACCACAAGTACCAGCATGCGGCGGAAAAACGGGCCCGCTGGTACCTGTAGTACTACTACTAAAAAAATACCCAAAAAAAGACAATACACACACACCTTGAAAGTAAAGTTTTATTACATCCATCCACACAAACATACATACATACTTACCTTATGTTCACACGCAGGTCGGTCCTCTTGTCCAGTAGAATCCATGGGGTACCTGTTGAATAAATTATACTCACCAGATCCAGGGTACCAGGCTCCTCGGATAATCCTTTTGTAATCCACGTACTTGATTAAAAAAATAAAACGGAGACCCGAGCCACGCACTGAAAGGGGACCCATGTTTTCACATGGGCCCCCTTTCCCCGAATGCCAGAAACCCACTCTGACTTCTGTCTAAGTGGGTTTCTTCAGCCAATCAGGGAGCGCCACGTTGTAGCACCCTCCTGATCGGCTGTGTGCTCCTGTACTGTCTGACAGGCTGCACACGGCAGTGTTACAATGTAGCGCCTATGCGCTCCATTGTAACCAATGGTGGGAACTTTCTGCTCAGCGGTTGACCGAAAGTGACCTCACCGCTGAGCAGAAAGTTCCCACCATTGGTTACAATGGAGCGCATAGGCGCTACATTGTAACACTGCCGCGTGCTGCCTGTCAGTCAGTACAGGAGCACACAGCCGATCAGGAGGGTGCCACAACGTGGCGCTCCCTGATTGGCTGAAAAAACCCACTTAGACAGAAGTCAGAGTGGGTTTCTGGCATTCGGGGAAAGGGGGCCCATGTGAAAACATGGGTCCCCTTTCAGTGCGTGGCTCGGGTCTCCGTTTTATTTTTTTAATCAAGTACGTGGATTACAAAAGGATTATCCGAGGAGCCTGGTACCCTGGATCTGGTGAGTATAATTTATTCAACAGGTACCCCATGGATTCTACTGGACAAGAGGACCGACCTGCGTGTGAACATAAGGTAAGTATGTATGTATGTTTGTGTGGATGGATGTAATAAAACTTTACTTTCAAGGTGTGTGTGTATTGTCTTTTTTTGGGTATTTTTTTAGTAGTAGTACTACAGGTACCAGCGGGCCCGTTTTTCCGCCGCATGCTGGTACTTGTGGTTCTCCAAGTACCAGCATGTGGGGGAGGCTTGCTGGGCCTTGTAGTACTGCTACTAAAAACAATATCTTACACTTTTACAAAAAGGCTATCAGCCCCCCATCCACAGCCCATTGGATGGGGGGGACAGCCTCGGGCTTCACCCCTGGCCCTTGGGTGGCTGGGGGGGGGGACCCCTTGATTGAAGGGGTCCCCACTCCCCCAGGGTACCCCGGCCAGGGGTGACTAGTTGGATATTTGATGCCACGGCCGCAGGGCACTGTATAAAAGTGACCCCCGGCTGTGGCATTATCTGTCCAGCTAGTGGAGCCCGGTGCTGGTTTTAAAAATACGGGGGACCCCTACGCTTTTTGTCCCCCCATATTTTTGGAACCAGGACCAGGCGCAGAGCCCGATGCTGGTTGCTTAAATATGGGGGAACCCCTGTCATTTTCTTTCCCATATTTCTGCAACCAGGATCGGCTCAAAGAGCCCGAGGCTGGTTATGCTTAGGAGGGGGGACCCCACGCAATTTTTTTTCAAAAAATTAACACTTTCCCACCCCTTCCCACTGATATACATGCACGGATCTCATGGATCCCTGCATGCCTATCCAATCACGGCTCAAAAAAGCAGGTCTGTTTTTTTTTAGCACTTTTTTACGAGTTGTATTTTTTTACGGCAGTGTTTTTTTTTTTTTTGCTTTGCACTTCTTAGTAAATGACCGAGATTCATACTTAAACAGCCGCGTTTTGACCGATGGTGTATTCATTCGTATTTTTTTTCTTTGACTTCAAAAAAAATACGAATGCCCTCATCACTGCCGAGATTTGAGTTTAGTAAATGACCGAGATGACACTTTGAAGAAAAAACGGCATCTCGGTCAAAATCGGGACCTTAGTAAATATACCCCTGTGTCTTCAAATTGATACATAGGTAGGGTTCCGGATCCCCATAGGTAAACTGGTGTAATATATAATACCAAACACTGTGGTGCACAGAGTGACAGTGACACTTACCTTACCAGTGCTGTCATTTCCTGCTCTGTCTCAGTCACTCTATTGCTGTCCTGCTTCTGAAAAGAAATACAGCTGGCGCTGAATTGCACGTACTGATTATGCTGCATGACTCAGCCTATTGAATCACGCCACATAATTGAAAAGGGCCCTCAGCAGTGGATGTGATGTCAGGTGATATGCATGCAGGGAATGGATTTTATATATTGCCAGATGCTAACCAACCTCCCACCTCCCTACAATCTGCAGCGGTGGGCTGCTCACAGTAATGGAAAAAAAGTACAGTTGTGAGTCATGGTGCACAGGGTCCTGGGAATCTCCGAGATCCTGACAGGTATTGGTGTACTGTTAGAAAGCAGTGCGCTCCTGTACTGTCTCCACACTGTGCATACATGCTGAGCACTAGGACACAGAGAGGTCTCCTCCAATCTGTTGTACTGCTGCACCATGTGACTGAATCCATTTTAGTATTGTGTAAGACACAGAGACATGGTGGACACATAAGTCGCTCACTTAGCTCCAGAGAGTCCAAGTGATTACCTTCGTAAAGCTGCTCCAGCAACCCTGCACCACTACCTGCAAGTAGCATACACTCATCAGCTGGTGAGCTGTATAGAACCGGACTACACTGAAGCTTTGATCTATGAGAGCCAGTGTGTATACAACAGTGAGTACAACAGTGAGTAACTAGGTGTGGACAGACGGTGCTTTGCCCACAACACACCTGCCTTGTAGGCGCACCATCCGCATCCAACCCAATTGGCCACCTATACCTATACATTCGTGTGCTCAGATCCGACAGCGGGATCAGTAGCAACCTCTGCCCAATCACAGGGCAGGTTCAGCAAGAGTGCTCTTCTACCCCAGCAAATTGCGAGGAGGAGGACCGAACGTGGTGGACGGCAATAGCATGGCCGAGGAGGAGGTCTTTCAGGAGTCCAACTCCCCCAGCAGCCAGTCGCAGTATGAGATCCCCAGGGATCAGGCCCTGGGAAGAGAATGAGGAGGTGATCATCCCCTCTCCTGCCCGATCACCCAGGAAATACCAGAGACCAGCTCCCCGATCCCTACTGCCTAAGCACCCCGCCTCATAAGACCTTCTGCAAACTGCGGCATCTTCGACACCCTGCACACCCCTAAGGTGTGGACCACCAGCTTTGCACTCCCTTCCCACCCTGTCACCTCCTTATGTTCTGTCCCGACACCCTACAGACCTCCAAGCTGTGACACCCCTATATGTGTGTGTATGTGTGTGTGTATAATATTATATATATATAATGTGTGAAAGGGTGACTATACAATAAGATTCAAAGGACAGGAAATTGTCTTAAAATGGCGCACAACAAAGGAAAAAGGTAAGTATTAAAATATAACTTTTTCGTTTGTTGTGCGCCATTATAAGGCACTTTCCTGTCCCTCGAATTTCATTGTAAAATACATGGGTAGCCACGTTGCCTTTGGCAGCACCACTATATTAATATAATTTGATAATTTCATAAAAAATACGGGGATTCAATATAATTTTTTAGTATCTTAGCTAGTGAATGTTGTCTGGGGCCCCCACAAACCTTTGCTGGGTGCAAAACTAGCGCAGAGTGTGAGAATGTGGGGGTGTTGTGATGGCAGAGGATGTAAGGGGCCCGGGGGTCACATGCAATTTTTCTTCTGGCCGTGTAAGTGCCAGTGGCAGTCACATATATGAATGTTTGCCCCAGTGTAATGTCTCTTGTGACTCTACCTGTCGTAATATGTAAAAGGGGGCTCTATCTGCCGTAACATGTACAAGGGGGCTCTACCTGCTGTAATGTGTACAAGGGAACTCTACCTGCCGTAATGTGTATATGGGGACTCTACCTGCCATAATGTGTAAAAGGGAGCTCTGCCTGCCGTGATTTGTAAAAGGGAGCTCTGCCTGCCGTAATGTGTAAAAGGGAGCTCTGCCTGAAATTATGTGTAAAAGGGAGCTCTGCCTGCCGTAATGTGTAAAAGGGGGCTCTGCCTGCCATAATGTGTAAAAGGGAACTCTTCCTGCCATAATGTGTAAAAGGGAGCTCTGCCTGCTGTAATGTGTAAAAGGGGCTCTACCTGTCGTAATGTGTAAAAGGAAATTCTACCTGCCATAATGTGTAAAAGGGGGCTCTGCCTGCTGTTATGTGCAAGGGAGCTCTGCCTGCCGTAATGTGTAAAAGGAAGCTCTGCCTGCCGTAATGTGTAAAAGGGGACTCCTCCATGCTGTAATGTGTAAAAGGGAACTCTACCTGCGGTAATGTCTAAAAGGGGACTCTACCTGCCGAAATGTGTACAAGGGAGCTCTGCCTGCAATAATGTGTAAAAGGGGGCTTTGCCTGCCGTAATGTGTAAAAGGGAGCTCTACCTGCCTTAATGTGTAAAAGGAAATTCTACCTGCCGTAATGTGTAAAAGGGGGCTCAGACTGTCATAATGTGTAAAAGGGAGCTCTGCCTGCCATAACGTGTAAAAGGGAGCTCTGCCTGCCATAACGTGTAAAAGGGAGCTCAGCCTGCCGTAATGTGTAAAATGGAGCTCTACCTGCCGTAATGTGTAAAAGGGGACTCTACGTGCCGTAATGTGTAAAAGGGGACTTTGTACAGAGGGAAAAAGTAGCAGGTGCACTATCTCGCACTAGCTCAACCGTTAATAACCAGAGGCGTTTAGCATATTCCTGGCCAGGGCTATGAGCTTACCCACCGCACCAAGGTAGCCTCTCATTGGGTAAGTCCCTAACACTAGTGTGAGATAGTGCACCTGCTACTTTTTCCCTCTGTACATTGGCCCTCATTCCGAGTTGATCGGTCGCAAGGCGAATTTAGCAGAGTTACACACGCTAAGCCGCCGCCTACTGGGAGTGAATCTTAGCTTCTTAAAATTGCGACCGATGTATTCGCAATATTGCGATTACTAACTACTTAGCAGTTTCAGAGTAGCTCCAGACTTACTCTGCCTGTGCGATCAGTTCAGTGCTTGTCGTTCCTGGTTGACGTCACAAACACACCCAGCGTTCGCCCAGGCACTCCCACCGTTTCTCCGGCCACTCCTGCGTTTTTTCCGGAAACGGTAGCGTTTTCAGCCACACGCCCCTGAAACGCCGTGTTTCCGCCCAGTAACACCCATTTCCTGTCAATCACATTACGATCGCCGGAGCGAAGAAAAAGCCGTGAGTAAAAATACTTTCTTCATAGTAAAGTTACTTGGCGCAGTCGCAGTGCGAACTTTGCGCATGCGTACTAAGCGGATTTTCACTGCGATGCGATGAAAAAGAACGAGCGAACAACTCGGAATGAGGGCCATTGTATTAAGTCTCAAGCAGAGTAGCACCTCATTAACTAATTATGGTGTGCAAATTAGGGCCCCCTTCCCTTTGTAGAAGGGGACTTTACCTACCGTAATGTGTAAAATGGGTATCTACCTGTCATAATGTGTGATATGGGCTCTACCTGGCATAATATGTAAAAGGGGCTCTACATGGTGTGTGAGTGGTATTTAATGGTGCTATTGTGTGGCGTAATTTGAATGATGGCGACTACTGTGCAGTGTAATATGAATTGGTATATTTCTGTGGTCACGCCCCTTCCCCATGAAGCCACACCCCTATATTTTTGGCACTGGCCCTGTTTTAAATATAGGTGGGCACCGATGCTGTTTCTTGCACACAACACTAAAATGTCTAGTTACGGCACTGTACGGCTGTACTTGTTACACTACAATAAACCAATACTACTGGTTAAGTAACTAAGCTGTTCATAGTTTGACTCATCCGCTGGTGTGTGCCTATATAAATCTTCAATAACAATACCTGCTCACACATCATTCCCATCATGTGCTGCTTTATCCACCTGGTTTGCTGCTAATCAATCATCATCATCATCATCATCATCATCATCATCATCAGAGTGCGCTGGTACTTACTCTGAGCTAGGTGCGAAATATATATTTTTGCATTGTTCCAGGTCTTCATAGCCCATATCTATCTTTCTATCTATCTATATATCTATCTATCTATCTATCTATCTATCTATCTATCTATCTATCTATCTATCTATCTATCTATCTATCTATCTATCACTGCGAGATAGATGAAAGTATGTAGTCTATCTTGGGGAGGGGTTGTGCTCTGATTCCAGTTCCGTGCTCCAACACACTTAAAGGAGAAAGGATGGTAAAGCCATGTGGATCTCTTGAAAATGGCCATAATGCTTAACACTGATCCATTAAAATTGATACAGGAATTGTTGAGTATATTAAAAAATGTGGTAGGAAGATAGCTGCTGATGGCTGCTGTTGTCCCATGTGTCTAATTATCTTGTAAACATGCTGACAGGCCCCAACAATGGGGGTCATTCCGAGTTGTTCGCTAGCTGCTTTCATTCGCAGCGCAGCGATCAGGCAAAAAAATCAGCACTTCTGTGCATGCGTACGCGGTGCAATGCGCACGCACGTCGTACTATTACAAAGAACGATGTAGTTTCACACAAGATCTAGCGAAGCTTTTCAGTTGCACTGCTGGCCGCAGAGTGATTGACAGGAAGAGGGCGTTTCTGGGTGTCAACTGACCGTTTTCAGGGAGTGTGCGGAAAAACGCAGGAGTGCCAGATAAAAATGCAGGCGTGGCTGGGGAAACGGAGGCGTGGCTGGCCTAACGCAGGGCGTGCTCGTGACGTCAAAACAGGAACTAAATAGTCTGCAGTGATCGCAAACTAGGAGTGGGTCTGGAGCTACTCTGAAACTGCACAAAATTATTTTGTAGCCGCTGTGCGATCCTTTCTTTCGCACTTCTGCTAAGCTAAGATACACTCCCAGAGGGCGGCGGCTTAGCGTTTGCACGGCTGCTAAAAGCAGCTAGCGAGCGAACAACTCGGAATGACCCCCAATATCAGTAGTAAGGACAAGAGCATAGCTATAACCATAGCAGTCCATGTGTCTGCTGAGGGACCTGATAGCACAGGGTGTCCTGTCCCAGAGGATAAAATGTACATAAATATAGCTTCATTATTCATTTATCTAGGCAGTTTTATCATTTAGAAACAACTGAGATTAGAATTACTATTTTTATAAAGCAGACTAATGTAATGAATACTCTGCAGCATTGGATACTGGCTGGTGATAGAGCAGACTTTGCAATTGCCATGAACTTATGAGAGTGCAGACAGGGTCTAATAACAATTTTGCTATGAGTCCCAAACAATTCTAGTTAGTCCATACTGCAGGTCCAAATACAGTAACTGAATGTCATCCCCTTTAGCCATCGACGATGTGGTAAAACTGATTGCTCCAGTTTCTTCACACAATCCAAAAAGAAATAGATAGGTTAATTGGGTTCTAACAAAAAAATCATGTAACCCTAGTGTGTATGTGTGTCCATGTGATAAAGACTGCATAATAAGCATGTGCTATAAAAATAACTGTCAGCAAATATATAAAATAACCCTGTGGGATGGCAGTGGTGTAACAAGGTGGGGCAAATGCGGCATGTACCCTGGGCACCAGTGGCGTGCGGTGAGGTCAGAGAATGGTGAGGCACTACAGCCATAATGTCCACCGAATCCTGCCGATGATCCCTACCGCCGCCGAGCCAATGCCCACTACTGCCACTTAGCCGATGCCTGCTGCCACCGCCAATGGCTTACAAACTAGCCCACCATCAACTGACCCAGCCCTCCGCCACTAATTTGCACCTCAGTCCGATGCCGCCAATGCCCGCTGCCTGCCTGCTCATCATACTTGTGATATATTGTACATTTTTATAGAAAAAAATAAAAATTAGTGTTTGGGAAGGGAGTGGGAGGAGGACATGAATGCAATTTTGTTGTCCAGGGCTTCCATTAACTTAATGGAGAAGGATCTGAATGGGTTAAAAAATGTAAAAAATAAAATGCGTGAGGTCCCCCGTCCTAAGTATAACCAGCCTCGGGCTCTTTGAGCCGGTCCTGGTTGTTTAAATACTGGGAAAAAATTGGACAGGGGTTCCCCGTATTTAGACAACCAGCACCGGGCTCTTAGACCGGTCCTGGTTCCAAAAATACGGGGGACAAAAGATGTAGGGGTCCCCCGTATTTTTAAAACCAGCACCGGACTCCACTAGCCAGGGACATAATGCCACAGCCGGGGGACACATTTATGTTGGTCCCTGCGGCCGTGGCATTACCCCCCCAACTAGTCACCCCTGGCCGGGGTTCCCTGGAGGAGTGGGGACCCCTTAAATCAAGAGGTCCCCCCCCTCCAGGCACCCAAGGGCCAGGGGTGAAGCCCGAGGCTGTCCCCAGCACCCCTGGGCGGTGGGTGCCGGGCTGATAGCCATAAGTGTGTATAAAAAAGAATATTGTTTTTTGTTGTGGAACTACAAGGCCCAGCAAGCCTCCCCCGCTTGCTGGTACTTGGAGAACCTCAAGTGCCAGCATGCGGGGAAATAACGGGCCCGCTGGTACCTGTAGTTCTACAACAACAAAAATACCCAAATAAAAACACAACACACACACCGTGAAAGTAAAAATTTATTAAAACACACTTACACACTCACACATACTTACCTACATCCCACGCCGGTCACGTCCACTTGTCCATGTAGAATCCAATAGGTGGTTCCTGTAAAAATGAGAGAGAGATTACTTACCTACATCCCACGCCGGTCACGTCCACTTGTCCAGTAGAATCCAAAAGGGGTACCTGTAAAAATGAAAATTATAATTACAAACAAATTAATCCACAGGAGGAGAGAGCGAGAGCGAGAGAGAGAGAGAGAGAGAGAGAGAGAGAGAGAGAGAGAATTAATGAATATTATGCCCTCGCTGACGCGGGAAGACGTTAGCACAGACAGGGGAGAGTGCTGCTGCTAACTGGGATGATGGAGCAGGCTCCCCCAATAGTTGTGAGCCTAGTAGCTGTACCCCTAGTAGCTTTGCCCCCTGTAGCAGTGGCCCCAGTAGCAGTGCCCCGAGTAGTTGTGACCCCTGTAGTTGTGCCCCCAGTCGCTGTGCCCCTTGTAGCTGTGCCCCCTGTAGCTTTGCCCCTTGTGGCTGTGCCCCCCAGTTGCTGTGCCCCTTGTACTTGTGCCCCTTATAGCTGTGCCCCTTGTTGTTGTGCCCCTGTTGCTGTGCCCCTTGTTGTGCCCCCCAGTTGCTGTGCCCCTTGTTGATGTGCCCCCCAGTTGATGTGCCCCTGTTGCTGTGCCCCTTGTTGTTGCGCCCCCAGTTGCTGTGCCCCTTGTTGTTGCGCCCCCCAGTTGCTGTGCCCCTGTTGCTGTGCCCCTCGTTGTTGTGCCCCCCAGTTGCTGTGCCCCTGTTGCTGTGCCCCTTGTTGTTGCGCCCCCCAGTTGCTGTGCCCATAGCTGTGCCCCTTGTAGTTGTGCCCCCAGTCGCTGTGCCCCCAGTAGTTGTGACCCCAGTCGCTGTGCCCCTTGTAGCTTTGCCCCTAGCTGTGCCCAAAGTAGTTGTGCCTCCTGTCGCTGTGCCCCCAGTCGCTTTGCCCCCAGTAGCTGTGACCGATGTAATTGTGCCCCCAGTTGCTGTGCCCCTTGTAGTTGAGCCCCCCAATTGCTGTGCCCCTTGTAGTTGTGCCCCCCAGTTGCTGTGCCCCCAGTTGCTGTGCCCCTTGTAATTGTGCCCCCCAGTTGCTGTGCCCCTTGTACTTGTGCTCCTTATAGCTGTGCCCCTTGTTGTTGTGCCCCCCAGTTGCTGTGCCCCTTGTTGTTGTGCCCCCCAGTTGCTGTGCCCCTGTTGCTGTGCCCCCAGTTGTTGTGCCCCCATGTTGCTGTGCCCCTGTTGCTGTGCCCCTTGTTGATGCGCCCCCCAGTTGCTGTGCCCCTGTTGCTGTGCCCCTTGTTGTTGTGCCCCCCAATTGCTGTGCCCCCCAGTTGCTGTGTCCCTCTTGCTGTGCCCCTTGTTGTTGTGCCCCCCAGTTGCTATGCCCCTGTTGCAGTGTCCCCCAGTTGCTGTGCCCTTTGTTGTTGTGCCCCCCAGTTGCTGTGCCCCTCTTGCTGTTCCCCTCTTGCTGTGCCAGTTGTTGTGCCCCCCAGTTGCTGTGCCCCCCCCCGTTGTTGTGCCCCCCAGTTGCTGTGCCCCCCAGTTGTTGTGCCCCTCTTGCTGTGCCCCAACACAAACACATAAAAAAAAAAACACACACACACACACACACACACACACACACACATACTTACCGCTCCTGCAGCGCTGTCCTCCGTCCGTCCGCCGCCGGCTCGTCTCTTCTGTACTATGGGAGAGACGTCATGACTCATGACGTCTCTCCCATAGTAGCGGCGCTGGCTGCAGCGGGCGCCCACACAGCCCACGGCGCCTGCTGCAGCCGGGAAGGGGGTGATTGGACAGCGGATCCAGCACTGGATCCGCTGGGCCAATCACATCTGGACACTGACAGGGGCGTGCATTCATCGCACGCCCCTGTCATTCCGGCACCAGTATGGGTGCCGCTTGTCCATTCATTTTCAATGGGCTTTCACAGCCCATTGCTGCGCCCCGCCCCCTGCCCGCCCCCCGCTGCCCGGAGTTTTAATGTTAGCAGCGGGAGGCACCTCTCCCGCTGCCTCCCACCCTCACAAGCAGCCACAGGGGGGGATTATTAAAATAAGGAAAAAAGATATTGATAACAGACTCTGTTATAAATATCTTCTTTTTATTATTTTAATCATTATGACAGGGGAGGCACTGCCTCTCCTGCCTCCCCTGACTGCACGTCCCTGCTGGGCACTTTGCCAGGCCCAGCAAAGGGAGGCGCTACCAGGCTAGTTTACCACCAGAGGGTTCTTCTTAATAATTTCTGGGGAGTATTTGCTGACACTGTGCTCCGTCTCTGCTCCTGGCCGTACTGCTGCTAGGTGCCATCCCTGAAGTGTTGGGAGAAATCACAGGGGTGGATGGGGAGCCCAAAATGTAGCCGGGTTGTCATGGAGTTGCGGGGAGGTAGCTGGGCCTTTGAAGTCATGGTGGAACAGGGAGCTAGCCAGAGCATCATTGGGTGGGCAGGGTGTAGTTGGAGCAGGGACGTGCAGTCAGGGGAGGCAGGGGAGGCAGTGCCTCCCCTGTCATAATGATTAAAATAATAAAAAGAAGATATTTATAACAGAGTCTGTTATCAATATCTTTTTTCCTTATTTTAATAATCCCCCCCCTGTGGCTGCTAGTGAGGGTGGGAGGCAGCGGGAGAGGTGCCTCCCGCTGCTAACATTAAAACTCCGGGCAGCGGGGGGCGGGCAGGGGGCGGGGCGCAGCAATGGGCTGTGAAAGCCCATTGAAAATGAATGGACAAGCGGCACCTATACTGGTGCCGCAATGACAGGGGCGTGCGATGAATGCACGCCCCTGTCAGTGTCCAGATGTGATTGGCCCAGCGGATCCAGTGCTGGATCCGCTGTCCAATCACCCCCTTCCCGGCTGCTGCAGGCGCCATGGGCTGTGTGGGCGCCCGCTGCAGCCAGCGCCGCTACTATGGGAGAGACGTCATGAGTCATGACGTCTCTCCCATAGTACAGAAGAGACGAGCCGGCGGCGGTCGGACGGAGGACGGACGGAGGACAGCGCTGCAGGAGCGGTAAGTATGTGTGTATGTGTGTGTGTGTGTGTGTGTTTTTATGTGTTTGTGTTGGGGCACAGCAAGAGGGGCACAACAACTGGGGGGCACAGCAACTGGGGGGCACAACAACTGGGGGGCACAGCAACTGGGGGGCACAACAACTGGCACAGCAAGAGGGGCACAGCAAGAGGCGCACAGCAACTGGGGGGCACAACAACAAGGGGCACAGCAACTGGGGGACACTGCAACAGGGGCACAACAACTGGGGGGCACAACAACAAGGGGCACAGCAAGAGGGACACAGCAACTGGGGGGCACAGCAACTGGGGGGCACAGCAACAGGGGCACAGCAACTGGGGGGCGCATCAACAAGGGGCACAGCAACAGGGGCACAGCAACAGGGGGACACAACAACAAGGGGCACAGCAACAGGGGCACAGCACCTGGGGGGCACAACAACAAGGGGCACAGCAACTGGGGGGCACAACAACAAGGGGCACAGCTATAAGGGGCACAAGTACAAGGGGCACAGCAACTGGGGGGCACAATTACAAGGGGCACAGCAACTGGGGGCACAGCAACTGGGGGGCACAACTACAAGGGGCACAGCAATTGGGGGGCTCAACTACAAGGGGCACAGCAACTGGGGGCACAATTACAGGGGTCACAGCTACTGGGGGCAAAGCGACTGGGGGCACAGCGACAGGGGGCACAACTACTTCGGGCACAGCTAGGGGCAAAGCTACAAGGGGCACAGCGACTGGGGTCACAACTACTGGGGGCACAGCGACTGGGGGCACAACTACAAGGGGCACAGCAATGGGCACAGCAACTGGGGGGCACAACAACAAGGGGCACAGCAACAGGGGCACAGCAACTGGGGGGCACAACAACAAGGGGCACAGCAACAGGGGAACAGCAACTGGGGGGCGCAACAATAAGGGGCACAGCAACTGGGGGGTGCAACAACAAGGGGCACAGCAACAGGGGCACAGCAACTGGGGGGCACATCAACAAGGGGCACAGCAACTGGGGGGCACAACAACAAGGGGCACAGCAACAGGGGCACAACAACAAGGGACACAGCTATAAGGGGCACAAGTACAAGGGGCACAGCAACTGGGGGGCACAGCCACAAGGGGAAAAGCTACAGGGGACACAGCTACAAGGGGCACAGCGACTGGGGGCACAACTACAGGGGTCACAACTACTCGGGGCACTGCTACTGGGGGCACTGCTACAGGGGGCAAAGCTACTAGGGGTACATCTACTAGGCTCACAATTATTGGGGGAGCCTGCTCCATCATCCCAGTTAGCAGCAGCACTCTCCCCTGTCTGTGCTAATGTCTTCCCGCGTCAGCGAAGGCATAATATTCATTAATTCTCTCTCTCTCTCTCTCTCTCTCTCTCTCGCTCTCGCTCTCTCCTCCTGTGGATTACTTTGTTTGTAAGTATAATTTTCATTTTTACAGGTACCCCTTTTGGATTCTACTGAACAAGTGGACGTGACCGGCGTGGGATGTAGGTAAGTGATCTCTTTCTAGTTTTTACAGGAACCACCTATTGGATTCTACTGGACAAGTGGACTTGACCGGCGTGGGATGTAGGTAAGTATGTGTGAGTGTGTAAGTGTGTTTTAATAAATTTTTACTTTCACGGTGTGTGTGTTGTGTTTTTATTTGGGTATTTTTGTTGTTGTAGAACTACAGGTACCAGCGGGCCCGTTATTTCCCCGCATGCTGGCACTTGAGGTTCTCCAAGTACCAGCAAGCGGGGGAGGCTTGCTGGGCCTTGTAGTTCCACAACAAAAAACAATATTCTTTTTTATACACACTTATGGCTATCAGCCTGGCACCCACCGCCCAGGGGTGCTGGGGACAGCCTCGGGCTTCACCCCTGGCCCTTGGGTGCCTGGAGGGGGGGGACCTCTTGATTTAAGGGGTCCTCACTCCTCCAGGGAACCCCGGCCAGGGGTGACTAGTTGGGGGGTAATGCCACGGCCGCAGGGACCAACATAAATGTGTCCCCCGGCTGTGGCATTATGTCCCTGGCTAGTGGAGTCCGGTGCTGGTTTTAAAAATACGGGGGACCCCTACATCTTTTGTCCCCTGTATTTTTGGAACCAGGACCGGTCTAAGAGCCCGGTGCTGGTTGTCTAAATACGGGGAACCCCTGTCCAATTTTTCCCCAGTATTTAAACAACCAGGACCGGCTCAAAGAGCCCGAGGCTGGTTATACTTAGGAAGGGGGACCTCACGCATTTTTATTTTTTTTATTTTTTAAACCATTCAGATCCTTCTCCATTAAGTTAATGGAAGCCCTGGACAACAAAATTGCATTCATGTCCTCCTCCCACTCCCTTCCCAAACACTAATTTTTATTTTTTTCTATAAAAATGTACAATATATCACAAGTATGATGAGCAGGCAGGCAGCGGGCATTGGCGGCATCGGACTGAGGTGCAAATTAGTGGCGGAGGGCTGGGTCAGTTGATGGTGGGCTAGTTTGTAAGCCATTGGCGGTGGCAGCAGGCATCGGCTAAGTGGCAGTAGTGGGCATTGGCTCGGCGGCGGTAGGGGTCATCGGCAGGATTCGGCGGACATTATGGCTGTAGTGCCTCACCAGCCTCTGACCTCACCGCACGCCACTGAGTTGGAGGCATCATAGAGATAATGGGGATCCTCTATTGGAGAAACTAAGTCACTAGGGTATGATGCCCGACATTCCCAGCTTGACTGTCTCACTGCTTAGAGTAGGCTGATGTCGTGGCGAAGGGAATATAAATTCAACCGTGACTAGTGAAGCAAACGAGGACATAATCTGCAGTAAATTGGACTTCTAGTGAGGATGTTCAAAGGTTTCATTGTACTTTTTCTGATTAACAGCAGACCGTCTACTTCACGGATCCAGGGTTTTAGCTGTAACCTCTGCAGTGTAGAGAGAGAATAATTAACCATGTCTAACCTGTCTCTCTGAAAAGCCATGTTAAAGAGGATGGTGGACACTACTTAGGCGGTATAATTTCAACTAGGGGCACTACTTTTGTGGCATACTGTGAACTGGGGGCACTACATTACATGTTGTCAATTGGGGCATTACTTACGGGGCATAATGAGAACTGGAGGAACTATGTAGCATACTTTCAACTTGGTGATCTACTTATGGAGCTTACTGAGAACTATGTTACTATTATGTGTTACTGTCAACTGTAGGCATTATGTATTAAGAATTCTATCAACTTGGGAGCATTACTATGTGGTATGCTTTCAACTAGGGGACACTCCTTATGGGACATACCAGGTACTGCATCCAATACCTATGTGACATACTAAGAACTGTGGGCAATACTTATGGGGCATACTGAGAACAGAGGGCACTAGAAAGTTGCATTCTATAAACTGGGGGCACTACCTATATTGCCTACTGAGACCTTATGGGGCATACCGAGAACTTGGAGTTTTATTATGTGGCATACTATCAACTAAGAGCAATACTTATTGGGCAAACTTTCAACTAGAGGCACTTTTATTAGGCATACTGTGGGCACTCCATATGGGTCATACTGTGAACTGGGGGCACTATGTGGCATACTGATAACTGGGGGCACTACTTGCAGGGCTCACTGAGAACTGGTATTTGTACTATGTGGCATACTGTCAACTGGGAGCACTACATATATAGAATCAGCTTGGAGGGCATTTCTATATTGCATACTTTCAACTGGGGGTGTATCTTATGGGGCATCCTGAGACCTGTGGGCACTAGAAAGTAGCATACTGTGAACTGGAGCACTACTTATGTTGCATACTGAGAACTGTGGCCAATACTTATGGGGCATACTGGGAACTAGAATTTTTGCTATGTGGCATACTGTCAACTAGGGGCAATACTTATGATGCATACTATGCAGTAGGGGCACTATCATGAGGCATACTGTGAACTGGGGGCAGTATCTGGCACATTTTCAACTGGGGGTCTCCTTATGAAGCTTACTGAGAGCTAGGATTTTCACTTTGTGACAAACTGTCAACTTGGGGGCATTACTTATGTTGTATCCTGTCAACTTGGGGGCACTACTATGTGGCATACTTTCAGTTGGGCAAAATCTGTTGTATTGCTTTGGTTGTTTTAAGGTTTTTTCAAAATATCTATAACAATTGTTTTGATATTTTCACTGGAAATATTTTGCAATTTGTAACATTCAGTGGCATTAGCAGTGATACATTATTATGTGATTTTATTAAGAAAAATATATATTTGCAACAATAAAAGTTTCATATTTTGAAATATCATTATTTTTGTACTTAATTTTTTATAAGCAGCTTTATAGCTATTAACCATTTTATGTATCTTTATAAGATTTCTGTCAAGCTTTAATATAACTTTTAGGAGATGGCATTTTTCATTTTGGCCTGAGCACCTGGAACCCTAGTTACACCCAGGGGGAGATTGGCCATAGGGCTCACCAGGAATATTCCTGGTAGGCCATCGTGTTTGTGGGGCCTGTTTTGTGTGTTGTCACCCCACACATGACGGCGATGCTTTTGTACCTGGAAAGTAGCTCCCTACCTGCACAGGTCCTGTGCGCTGGCCGGGAGCTACTTTCCACATTCTGGGACGCAGCGGCTGCGTGTGATGTTCCCCCCAACAGTCGGGACACGCCTCTGTTGTCCGGACCGTGCCCCACCAACGTGTTCTAATGTCATTGGCACGCCCCTTGCCGCCCCGCGATCGCCTCTGCCTGTCAATCAGGCAGAGGTGATCACAGCCAGTGAGATGCTGATAGCATCTCACTGGGCTCTTGGGGCGCGCACGCGCAGTGCAGCCGCTGCGCACTACACAAAGTAATTCAGACTGCGATCACTGCCGCTGCAGCGATCCAGTCTGAATTACCCCTCAGTACACTGCATTGTCCCCATTCATTTTGTTATTTCATCTCTGCAGTAAAGCAACTCTGCCATCCAGTGATCATGGTTACATGGTTACATGGTATGTTATACCTCTTGTGCTGCCCATGTTGGCCACTTCAACAAAACTTTACAGGGACACTTTTAAGGGCTCCATACACTAGAACAATACTGCCCGATTTCATCCAATTTCGGGCCGATATATCGGGTGAAATCGGGCATTTTGGAGGTGTTTACGACCCGATGCGCGTTCCCGTGAGTGTCATGTCGGATCCCCTAGGTCACTCGTGATATATCGTAATCGCCTGGAATTGTATGGAAAAAGGTGTTTTTTGTGCCTGCAATATATCGTAGGAAGTTTGACTGGCATTCTCAGGACACTCCCATCAGCGGCAGCAGCAGCGACGCAGCAACCGGAGAACTACAGATATATCCGATTTGATTGGATTTCGCATTGCCCCAAGTATGTATTTCCACACTGACCACCAATCACTGTCCATCTAGCACACTGTCCACCAATGTATTATAAATTATTGTTCACATTTTATTTATTTCTGTGTGCCCAAAGTCATTTTAATCCCCAAATGGCCATGTGTTTTCTAGAGATGTGCACTTGAAATTTTTCGGGTTTTGTGTTTTGGTTTTGGGTTCGGTTCCGCGGCCGTGTTTTGGGTTCGACCGCGTTTTAGCAAAACCTCACCGAATTTTTTTTGTCGGATTCGGGTGTGTTTTGGATTCGGGTGTTTTTTTCAAAAAACCCTAAAAAACAGCTTAAATCATAGAATTTGGGGGTCATTTTGATCCCAAAGTATTATTAACCTCAATAACCATTATTTCCACTCATTTTCAGTCTATTCTGAATACCTCACACCTCACAATATTATTTTTAGTCCTAAAATTTGCACCGAGGTCGCTGGATGACTAAGCTAAGCGACCCTAGTGGCCGACACAAACACCGGGCCCATCTAGGAGTGGCACTGCAGTGTCACGCAGGATGGCCCTTCCAAAAAACACTCCCCAAACAGCACATGACGCAAAGAAAAAAAGAGGCGCAATGAGGTAGCTGTGTGAGTAAGATAAGCGACCCTAGTGGCCGACACAAACACCGGGCCCATCTAGGAGTGGCACTGCAGTGTCACGCAGGATGGCCCTTCCAAAAAACACTCCCCAAACAGCACATGACGCAAAGAAAAAAAGAGGCGCAATGAGGTAGCTGTGTGAGTAAGATAAGCGACCCTAGTGGCCGACACAAACACCGGGCCCATCTAGGAGTGGCACTGCAGTGTCACGCAGGATGGCCCTTCCAAAAAACACTCCCCAAACAGCACATGACGCAAAGAAAAAAAGAGGCACAATGAGGTAGCTGTGTGAGTAAGATAAGCGACCCTAGTGGCCGACACAAACACCGGGCCCATCTAGGAGTGGCACTGCAGTGTCACGCAGGATGGCCCTTCCAAAAAACACTCCCCAAACAGCACATGACGCAAAGAAAAAAAGAGGCGCAATGAGGTAGCTGTGTGAGTAAGATAAGCGACCCTAGTGGCCGACACAAACACCGGGCCCATCTAGGAGTGGCACTGCAGTGTCACGCAGGATGGCCCTTCCAAAAAACACTCCCCAAACAGCACATGACGCAAAGAAAAATTAAAGAAAAAAGAGGTGCAAGATGGAATTGTCCTTGGGCCCTCCCACCCACCCTTATGTTGTATAAACAGGACATGCACACTTTAACCAACCCATCATTTCAGTGACAGGGTCTGCCACACGACTGTGACTGAAATGACGGGTTGGTTTGGACCCCCACCAAAAAAGAAGCAATTAATCTCTCCTTGCACAAACTGGCTCTACAGAGGCAAGATGTCCACCTCATCATCATCCTCCGATATATCACCGTGTACATCCCCCTCCTCACAGATTATCAATTCGTCCCCACTGGAATCCACCATCTCAGCTCCCTGTGTACTTTGTGGAGGCAATTGCTGCTGGTCAATGTCTCCACGGAGGAATTGATTATAATTCATTTTAATGAACATCATCTTCTCCACATTTTCTGGAAGTAACCTCGTACGCCGATTGCTGACAAGGTGAGCGGCGGCACTAAACACTCTTTCGGAGTACACACTTGTGGGAGGGCAACTTAGGTAGAATAAAGCCAGTTTGTGCAAGGGCCTCCAAATTGCCTCTTTTTCCTGCCAGTATAAGTACGGACTGTGTGACGTGCCTACTTGGATGCGGTCACTCATATAATCCTCCACCATTCTTTCAATGGGGAGAGAATCATATGCAGTGACAGTAGACGACATGTCCGTAATCGTTGACAGGTCCTTCAGTCCGGACCAGATGTCAGCATCAGCAGTCGCTCCAGACTGCCCTGCATCACCGCCAGCGGGTGGGCTCGGAATTCTGAGCCTTTTCCTCGCACCCCCAGTTGCGGGAGAATGTGAAGGAGGAGATGTTGACAGGTCGCGTTCCGCTTGACTTGACAATTTTCTCACCAGCAGGTCTTTGAACCCCAGCAGACTTGTGTCTGCCGGAAAGAGAGATCCAAGGTAGGTTTTAAATCTAGGATCGAGCACGGTGGCCAAAATGTAGTGCTCTGATTTCAACAGATTGACCACCCGTGAATCCTTGTTAAGCGAATTAAGGGCTCCATCCACAAGTCCCACATGCCTAGCGGAATCGCTCCGTGTTAGCTCCTCCTTCAATGTCTCCAGCTTCTTCTGCAAAAGCCTGATGAGGGGAATGACCTGACTCAGGCTGGCAGTGTCTGAACTGACTTCACGTGTGGCAAGTTCAAAGGGCAGCAGAACCTTGCACAACGTTGAAATCATTCTCCACTGCGCTTGAGACAGGTGCATTCCACCTCCTATATCGTGCTGAATTGTATAGGCTTGAATGGCCTTTTGCTGCTCCTCCAACCTCTGAAGCATATATAGGGTTGAATTCCACCTCGTTACCACTTCTTGCTTCAGATGATGGCAGGGCAGGTTCAGGCGTTTTTGGTGTTGCTCCAGTCTTCTGTACGTGGTGCCTGTACGCCGAAAGTGTCCCGCAATTCTTCTGGCCACCGACAGCATCTCTTGCACGCCCCTGTCGTTTTTTAAAAAATTCTGCACCACCAAATTCAAGGTATGTGCAAAACATGGGACGTGCTGGAATTTGCCCAGATTTAATGCGCACACAATATTGCTGGCGTTGTCCGATGCCACAAATCCACAGGAGAGTCCAATTGGGGTAAGCCATTCCGCGATGATCTTCCTCAGTTGCCGTAAGAGGTTTTCAGCTGTGTGCGTATTCTGGAAACCGGTGATACAAAGCGTAGCCTGCCTAGGAAAGAGTTGGCGTTTGCGAGATGCTGCTACTGGTGCCGCCGCTGCTGTTCTTGCGGCGGGAGTCCATACATCTACCCAGTGGGCTGTCACAGTCATATAGTCCTGACCCTGCCCTGCTCCACTTGTCCACATGTCCGTGGTTAAGTGGACATTGGGTACAGCTGCATTTTTTAGGACACTGGTGACTCTTTTTCTGAGGTCTGTGTACATTTTCGGTATCGCCTGCCTAGAGAAATGGAACCTAGATGGTATTTGGTACCGGGGACACAGTACCTCCAACAAGTCTCTAGTTGGCTCTGCAGTAATGATGGATACCGGAACCACGTTTCTCACCACCAAGGATGCCAAGGCCTCAGTTATCCGCTTTGCAGCAGGATGACTGCTGTGATATTTCATCTTCCTCGCAAAGGACTGTTGGACAGTCAATTGCTTGGTGGAAGTAGTAATTTGGGGGTCATTTTGATCCCAAAGTATTATTAACCTCAATAACCATTATTTCCACTCATTTTCAGTCTATTCTGAATACCTCACACCTCACAATATTATTTTTAGTCCTAAAATTTGCACCGAGGTCGCTGGATGACTAAGCTAAGCGACCCTAGTGGCCGACACAAACACCGGGCCCATCTAGGAGTGGCACTGCAGTGTCACGCAGGATGGCCCTTCCAAAAAACACTCCCCAAACAGCACATGACGCAAAGAAAAAAAGAGGCGCAATGAGGTAGCTGTGTGAGTAAGATAAGCGACCCTAGTGGCCGACACAAACACCGGGCCCATCTAGGAGTGGCACTGCAGTGTCACGCAGGATGGCCCTTCCAAAAAACACTCCCCAAACAGCACATGACGCAAAGAAAAAAAGAGGCGCAATGAGGTAGCTGTGTGAGTAAGATAAGCGACCCTAGTGGCCGACACAAACACCGGGCCCATCTAGGAGTGGCACTGCAGTGTCACGCAGGATGGCCCTTCCAAAAAACACTCCCCAAACAGCACATGACGCAAAGAAAAAAAGAGGCACAATGAGGTAGCTGTGTGAGTAAGATAAGCGACCCTAGTGGCCGACACAAACACCGGGCCCATCTAGGAGTGGCACTGCAGTGTCACGCAGGATGGCCCTTCCAAAAAACACTCCCCAAACAGCACATGACGCAAAGAAAAAAAGAGGCGCAATGAGGTAGCTGTGTGAGTAAGATAAGCGACCCTAGTGGCCGACACAAACACCGGGCCCATCTAGGAGTGGCACTGCAGTGTCACGCAGGATGGCCCTTCCAAAAAACACTCCCCAAACAGCACATGACGCAAAGAAAAATTAAAGAAAAAAGAGGTGCAAGATGGAATTGTCCTTGGGCCCTCCCACCCACCCTTATGTTGTATAAACAGGACATGCACACTTTAACCAACCCATCATTTCAGTGACAGGGTCTGCCACACGACTGTGACTGAAATGACGGGTTGGTTTGGACCCCCACCAAAAAAGAAGCAATTAATCTCTCCTTGCACAAACTGGCTCTACAGAGGCAAGATGTCCACCTCATCATCATCCTCCGATATATCACCGTGTACATCCCCCTCCTCACAGATTATCAATTCGTCCCCACTGGAATCCACCATCTCAGCTCCCTGTGTACTTTGTGGAGGCAATTGCTGCTGGTCAATGTCTCCACGGAGGAATTGATTATAATTCATTTTAATGAACATCATCTTCTCCACATTTTCTGGAAGTAACCTCGTACGCCGATTGCTGACAAGGTGAGCGGCGGCACTAAACACTCTTTCGGAGTACACACTTGTGGGAGGGCAACTTAGGTAGAATAAAGCCAGTTTGTGCAAGGGCCTCCAAATTGCCTCTTTTTCCTGCCAGTATAAGTACGGACTGTGTGACGTGCCTACTTGGATGCGGTCACTCATATAATCCTCCACCATTCTTTCAATGGGGAGAGAATCATATGCAGTGACAGTAGACGACATGTCCGTAATCGTTGACAGGTCCTTCAGTCCGGACCAGATGTCAGCATCAGCAGTCGCTCCAGACTGCCCTGCATCACCGCCAGCGGGTGGGCTCGGAATTCTGAGCCTTTTCCTCGCACCCCCAGTTGCGGGAGAATGTGAAGGAGGAGATGTTGACAGGTCGCGTTCCGCTTGACTTGACAATTTTCTCACCAGCAGGTCTTTGAACCCCAGCAGACTTGTGTCTGCCGGAAAGAGAGATCCAAGGTAGGTTTTAAATCTAGGATCGAGCACGGTGGCCAAAATGTAGTGCTCTGATTTCAACAGATTGACCACCCGTGAATCCTTGTTAAGCGAATTAAGGGCTCCATCCACAAGTCCCACATGCCTAGCGGAATCGCTCCGTGTTAGCTCCTCCTTCAATGTCTCCAGCTTCTTCTGCAAAAGCCTGATGAGGGGAATGACCTGACTCAGGCTGGCAGTGTCTGAACTGACTTCACGTGTGGCAAGTTCAAAGGGCAGCAGAACCTTGCACAACGTTGAAATCATTCTCCACTGCGCTTGAGACAGGTGCATTCCACCTCCTATATCGTGCTGAATTGTATAGGCTTGAATGGCCTTTTGCTGCTCCTCCAACCTCTGAAGCATATATAGGGTTGAATTCCACCTCGTTACCACTTCTTGCTTCAGATGATGGCAGGGCAGGTTCAGGCGTTTTTGGTGTTGCTCCAGTCTTCTGTACGTGGTGCCTGTACGCCGAAAGTGTCCCGCAATTCTTCTGGCCACCGACAGCATCTCTTGCACGCCCCTGTCGTTTTTTAAAAAATTCTGCACCACCAAATTCAAGGTATGTGCAAAACATGGGACGTGCTGGAATTTGCCCAGATTTAATGCGCACACAATATTGCTGGCGTTGTCCGATGCCACAAATCCACAGGAGAGTCCAATTGGGGTAAGCCATTCCGCGATGATCTTCCTCAGTTGCCGTAAGAGGTTTTCAGCTGTGTGCGTATTCTGGAAACCGGTGATACAAAGCGTAGCCTGCCTAGGAAAGAGTTGGCGTTTGCGAGATGCTGCTACTGGTGCCGCCGCTGCTGTTCTTGCGGCGGGAGTCCATACATCTACCCAGTGGGCTGTCACAGTCATATAGTCCTGACCCTGCCCTGCTCCACTTGTCCACATGTCCGTGGTTAAGTGGACATTGGGTACAGCTGCATTTTTTAGGACACTGGTGACTCTTTTTCTGAGGTCTGTGTACATTTTCGGTATCGCCTGCCTAGAGAAATGGAACCTAGATGGTATTTGGTACCGGGGACACAGTACCTCCAACAAGTCTCTAGTTGGCTCTGCAGTAATGATGGATACCGGAACCACGTTTCTCACCACCAAGGATGCCAAGGCCTCAGTTATCCGCTTTGCAGCAGGATGACTGCTGTGATATTTCATCTTCCTCGCAAAGGACTGTTGGACAGTCAATTGCTTGGTGGAAGTAGTAAAAGTGGGCTTACGAGTACGACTTCCCCTCTGGGATGACCATCGACTCCCAGCAGCAACAACAGCAGCGCCAGCAGCAGTAGGCGTTACACGCAAGGATGCATCGGAGGAATCCCAGGCAGGAGAGGACTCGTCAGAATTGCCAGTGACATGGCCTGCAGGACTATTGGCATTCCTGGGGAAGGAGGAAATTGACACTGAGGGAGTTGGTGGGGTGGTTTGCGTGAGCTTGGTTACAAGAGGAAGGGATTTACTGGTCAGTGGACTGCTTCCGCTGTCGCCCAAAGTTTTTGAACTTGTCACTGACTTATTATGAATGCGCTGCAGGTGACGTATAAGGGAGGATGTTCCGAGGTGGTTAACGTCCTTACCCCTACTTATTACAGCTTGACAAAGGCAACACACGGCTTGACAAATGTTGTCCGCATTTCTGTTGAAATACTTCCACACCGAAGAGCTGATTTTTTTGGTATTTTCACCAGGCATGTCAATGGCCATATTCCTCCCACGGACAACAGGTGTCTCCCCGGGTGCCTGACTTAAACAAACCACCTCACCATCAGAATCCTCCTTGTCAATTTCCTCCCCAGCGCCAGCAACACCCATATCCTCCTCATCCTGGTGTACTTTGTCAAAGTCAGAAAAATGTCCCAATGCACGTTGCCATATTTGCACCGCACACTGGTCCGCGCTGCGCATGCGTGCGCTCTCCCGTGGAGGCGCATACCCGCAATAGCGTGCACTCGCAGGCGCGGTATGCGTATTTACGGTAGAGTTTACGTAGTCGTAGCGTGCGACCCATTCGTTACAACTGTTCACAATTAATGTAGTTTATAGATCATGGTCCCTTTGATAGATTCTGAAAGTTTGGTTAAAATACAATGTCCCAGAGCTGAGGAATCCCTCTTTATATCGTACGAAGGGTCTAACAGGAATCATACAGCAGTGTTTGGTACCCATCGGAAGAGTATTTAATTAGCAATATTCCGGTGTTGGTTTGGAGCGTATTAATCGCTCGTGCGAATAGTTATGGACATAAGAAGTTTATGTCCATTTCTATTATTTACACATACTCAGGTATGCGGCGGGAAACCCAGTTTCCCACCCACCTGAGCTGTTGGAAATCGTCACAGCCCACCTGTATGAATCACCCTATGACCTTTTGTTATGATGCAGGGCCGAATTCCTTCGGCCAATAGACAATGGGATTGTAGGACCATGAGATTGCATTGTGTGTGGGGCATAAATAGGCAGGCCGACCACATCCAGCTCACTCTCATCAACGGTTATCTGCTGATAGCCGGGAGCTGGATATCGAGGCGCAGGCGATCATACCCTTTGTGCGTAAGTTTCTCTCCGTAATCATTGTCTTTCTGTGAGCCAATTTCTCTCTATCTCTCTCTCTCTCTCTCTCTCCCTCTCTCTCCTCTTTTCTCTTATATCTCCCATAGTATTATAGTATTGTATTGTATTTCATTTAGGTCAGAGTAGTATTGTCTTTTTGTATTTTAGTTCTGTGGTTAGGAAGTCTCTGTTATATTGTAGTGTATCATTTGTACTGTTATCCCCTTTTACAAATATATTAGATATAATACAGTTAATAGGCTTTGGAACCTAAACCAGTATCTGTGTGTTTTCTATAGTGTTAAGTGTTCACTTGAGCGTCGGTGACGCTCAAGCAGCTTTGTAGTTAGTCAGGTTACACAAGGTTGCACTTACACCCTGTACTCACATTAAGGTATTCTGTGTATTTCATTGGTATAAGGTTTAAACATTAAGGTATAGTGTTGTGAGCGTCTGCGCCGCTGGTGATCTCCTCGTGGTCTCGAGCGTCCGCTACGCCATAGCGAATCATTACTCTAGTCATAGCCAATAACGTGTCCTGTGATCACTGGGCCGTGAGCGAACGTGACGCTTGAGCGTCTCGCCTACGGCTGAGCGATCGTTACGCAACTAGCGTACCATTACGGTACTTCTTAAGTAAACAGCGTACAGTGTTCTTAGCTTCATAAAGGGTTGTTTATACGACAAAGGAATTTAGCATTGTCAATTGGGGACTCGTCCTATCCTTCTCATATCTGCACTAGGTAGATCAGCAGACATTATCCCTCCAGCAAAGGGTGGGAGGTTGTCTCACAGTGCTGACGGGATAAGCGTCTGCTTCGCTTAGATAAAGAGTGCTGAAGGAATCCGGGAACCGGAAGTAAGAACAAAACGCTTGTGTCTTTTAAAACTGTTTTATTTTTCTTCTGTCTTGCGTATACACGCACGCATACATTTATCTGTATTTCTTTTTCAAATTTCGTATATCACTATTCCTGTTTGCCAATTTTTTATAGTTGATAGAAAGTGCTAAAAAGAGATTTGCTGTTATTTCATAATAAAGGTAATAGTTAAAGTATAGAACAACACACGATTTGTCTAGGAGACAAGGCAGTCAGTGTGGATTGCGGTAGATGATCAGGGATCATTTACATTGATAAAAGTATATATTGTGTTACGGTGGATCTTTGCATTGCGTACACGTGTCGCTAACAAAGACTAGCGTACGCAATCCAAAAGGCAGACGCACGCAGCGTACATTACGCAACGTAGCGTCCGGTTACGCTCACGTAGCTCAAGTCACGAAAAAGTTGAATTAGCGCAAAGCGATAATTAGCGCAAGGCGATAAGTAACGCACAGCGGTAAATAACGCAAATCTATTTTTTTTAAAAATCTGAAATTTAGCTTAACAGATCCTGCTCCTAATTAGTAACACTGTTGGACTGAAGACAATTTCTGCGCAGAAATAGATATAGAAACAAAGTGTACATGTGTTGAGTGAGTGTGGTTTTGTATACAAAAGTTTATATAACTTTAAGGTGGAACCAAAAGGAAAGCCGGGTACTCGTCAAGGGACATACGTGTAAGTGACATATACGGTGGCTAGGGAGGCATCCCTGGTTAAATAATATTTGAGCATTAGAGTATAGCGGACCATAAGGTAACAAGACCAGGAGGTCATAAGGTAACAAGACCAGGAGGTCATAAGGTAACAAGACCAGGAGGTCGTAAGGTACTAAGAGGTCCGCTATAAAAGTCCAGTGGCACAACGCCTGGGGTGTTGGTGCAGAACCCATATAGGCCATAAGCTCTTGCTGAAGGAATCGCGGCCGGAAACATCGATTCCATTGATCTTTCAGTACATAACAAGTAGTGCTCGTGTACTGAACGATTGGACCGCACGTAATTGTGTGCAGTAGTTAGTAATCTGACCTAATACCATTAGAGTAAAGTGGTCACAAACACTATCTGTACATTCTGACGTGATTTGTGTAATTTTTTATTTTTGGAAGGGAAGTTCGCTGGTCACTCAGGAACTATCTAACAACCTCACCTTTACTGGAAAGAGTAAGTGTCCTGCGGGTAACCCTCATATGTTCCAGTAAACTGAAGGTTCCATAGGGGCCCTGTATCGAGTACGCCAGCACCATATCGGTGTGATCAGGTCGTATTGGTCGAGGTGGGCGAGTGAGTGGGGTACTCGGTAAACCGCCACCGCCGGCCTACTGTGGAGTAATTTGGTTGTCTGTAAAGGCTTGCTGAAAACCTTGATACAGAAATCCAAGGAGGACTAAGCAACACCTGCAGACTATGGGGGCCAGTTGCTCAGGTAGGGGGCGATCAACCCTGGTTCAGGTTGATTCTGTGAACCGACCAGTTGGGTCGGCACGATACGTAATGTGTGAAAAATATGGAATTCACACCGAATCTTTATGTGATGAATGGGAGAGAATGACTGTACAAGACAGGGACAAATTCCCAAGAATAGGTAGCTTCAGTCCAGAAGTGTTACAAAATTTAAGGAGGAGGATATGTCTCGTAAAATCAACAAAGAGACGAATTCAACATCATGATTGTTTACAGTTATGGCACCAGGAAGGTGAGATACAGAGAGGTTTGGCTCTGGCGGCAGGATCTGGGGCAGTCAGGAAGTTGATTGCCACAGCTCCTCCTCCACCATACATTGCAGGAGAGAAGTTGATTGCGGAGAGAAACGCACTGGGTTGTAAAACACAAACTCTTAGTAACACTGTAAATGTTAATGATGTTAACCAAATAACTCATGCAAGTATTAACCCGTGCAAGTTGTACCCTGTTTTGAACCTTCCTCAGGAGTGTGATCAAGAAGACGATTCAGCAACAATTTCAGCTCTCTCTCTTGCAGCCACCATAGCAGAAACCACAGTAGGCACAGCGACACCCACGAGATTAGTGAAAGCCCCTAGCGGAGGGATAGGTGAGGTCGTGTCAACGGGTAAGTACGGCACCATGCACTACACTGAAACAATTGTACCACAACAAGCAGTAGAATCTACACAGGAAGAGGCTGTTAGAATTGCTCCTGTAAGGGTAATAGCAGTTCCCAATGGAAAAACAGATGTGTCTGGAGCCACTCCCATAAGGAACATTGCCATGTACACTCCATTTTCCCGAATGGAATTAAGAACAATAGTGTCCGAATTTCCTGACCCCAGAAAGGACTTAGTTGCTAGCCAAAAATACATCAGGGATCTAGGTAACACTGTAGAACCCAACAACAAGGATTGGCAGATACTGCTAAGAGCTTGTTTACCTTCCAATGTTGACGCAACTCAATTTTTAGCTGATTGTGCATTGGATAAAGATGTACCGCTTACAGACGTGTACAACAAGGATAATGTAAAAAGGATAAATTTACAGCTAAAAGAGTATTTCCCAGCCGTTGTTAAATGGAATAAAATATTTTCCATTAAGCAAAAGGAGTCCGAAACGGCAATAGAATATTTTCACCGGGCACTATTAGAAATGGCAAAGTACACGGGTATAGAAGACATAAAGACCAACCCAAACCATCGGGAAGTAGCAGTATCTGTACTGATGGATGGTTTAAAGGAAACATTAAAGACTAGGGTTCAGACCACGCAACCATGCTGGCGAGGTCTGTCAGTGTCCGGCTTGAGAGAGGCTGCTATTGATCACGACAGAAACATCACTAGGCACAGAGAGTCGCAAAGTGATAAGTTGATGTCCGTAAGTATACAGGCGCTGACCACAAGGCAGCCTGCGTATGTACCACCGAATCCTGTGGGTAAGGCAAGTGTAATAACATGTTTTTCTTGTAACAGACCGGGACACTATGCACGAGAATGTAGAACAAAGAATGTACAAAGATCTTTTCAACCCCCTAGACAACAACACAACACACGACATTGGGAGCAGGGTCCACAGAGGCGGAGTTTTGAGCCACATACAGGGGAAACAAAAAGATATCCCCTGAACAGAGATTGGCATGCCTCTGGTAGTTCCCAGCTAACTCCCCCACAAGTAGTTGCTGCCAATGGGATTCAGGGAGGTCAGCATACCCAATAGGGGTATGGCCATACCTGTAATCTACAGCCAGTTAAGTTGATTGCCAGTCTTGGAAGCGAACCAGAGATTGCAATCAATGTGGCTGGTAAAACTTTAAACTTTCTTGTAGACACAGGGGCGGCCAAGTCAGTGATAAATTCGACAGTGGGCATGAGAACCACTGGTAGGACAATTCCAGCCATGGGAGTAACAGGAGTAGTCCAGCACTACCCTGTTAGCAAACCAGCCGAGATTACAATAGGGCCTTTGCATACCAAGCATTCCTTTTTGCTGGCTGCATCGGCACCAACTAATCTCCTGGGGAGAGACCTACTATGTAAAATGGGTTGCGTCATTTATTGTACTCCTGAAGGTGTATTCTTGGACATTCCTGAGAATCACGCTCAGGAGGTACGAGACATGTTAGACTCCCCATCAAAATTAATGTCACATTCCATTATGACAAATAGGAATCCATCCCAAGTAGAAGAGATGATATCTCAGATACCAGAGTCACTTTGGACAAAAGATGGACAGGACACTGGATTAATGGCAAACGTAGCTCCAGTAGTTGTACAAGTAAAAGATGGTAGGATAGCTCCAAAAATCCCACAGTATCCTCTGAAGCCAGAGGTGGAGTTAGGAGTTTTCCCAGTAATAGAGCGCTTGCTACAACAGGGCATTCTAGTAAGAACGTCCAGCACAGCCAATAGCCCCATCTTCCCTGTTAAAAAGAGTGGGGGGAGGGGTTACAGGCTAGTGCAGGATCTAAGGGGGATTAACAAAATAGTTGAGAGTCAGTTCCCCGTAGTGCCTAATCCAGCTGTCATCCTAATGCAAATTCCTCCCACTGCCAAATTTTTCACTGTTATTGACCTCTGCTCCGCTTTCTTTTCGGTACCTCTGCACCCTGACAGCCAATATTTGTTTGCATTCACATACAGAGGAGTCCAATACACGTGGACTCGGTTACCCCAAGGTTTCATAGACAGTCCAAGTATATTTTCTCAAGCTTTGCATGATTGTTTACAGTCCTTCCAACCGGAGAGTGGATCAGTGTTGATACAGTACGTGGATGATCTACTACTGTGTTCTGATTCATTGGAGGCATCCCTGAGGGATACGAAACAGCTCCTGTTTCATCTTTCAGACACAGGTCACAAGGTTTCCAAAGACAAGTTGCAATTATGCCAAGCTAAGGTAAAATATTTGGGACACTGTCTAACACAAGGACTGAGACACCTGACCGCTGATAGAATCCAAGCCATTAGAGACATGACACTGCCACAAACCCAACAACAGATCAGGACGTTTCTAGGAATGTGTGGGTATTGCCGTAACTGGATCCCAGGGTTTTCCATATTGGCGCTACCTTTGCAGGAAATGGTCTCTTCAAACAAACCTGATCGGATTTCGCATACAGACGAATCCGAAACAGCATTTGAGAGACTCAAACAGTGCCTAACGCAGGCACCAGCACTAGGTATGCCAGACTATGGGAAACCCTTTGAACTATACGGAACAGAAAGTGCTGGGTGCGCAGCAGGTGTACTAACACAAACACGGTGACGCCAGCAGGCCAGTCGCATACTACAGCGCCCAGCTAGACACGGTAGCGCGATCCCTCCCCACATGCTTGCGTAGCGTTGCGGCGATAGCATTGCTAGTGACAAAAAGCGAAGATGTCGTGCTAGGCCACAACCTCACAATCCATACACCGCATGCGGTATCTGCCTTATTGAATTCTGCCCAAACCAGACACGTCTCATCAGCAAGGTTTACAAGATGGGAATTGGCATTAATGGCCCCAGTAAACATCACCATAAGGAGATGCAGCGCATTAAATCCTGCAACATTTCTCCCAGGTGTGCCTGGTCAGACACAAAGGGTGGAAGGTGAGAGTGATGGGGAAGGAGGATTTAATGCAAAGGAAGACACACATGATTGTATGGAATATTTGACCCAAAATTTTACCGCAAGGCCTGACATCAGTGACAATCCACTGGAAGATGCAGAACTCACGTTCTACACGGACAGTAGTTGTCACAGACAGTCAGACTCGGGAGACTTGTGTACTGGATACGCAGTCGTAGATGACCAAGACACCATAGAAGCGGAACCGCTAGGCCCACCTCACTCAGCCCAGGTTGCTGAACTGGTCGCCCTAACCAGAGCATGTGAATTGGCTAAGGGTAAGTCAGCCAATATCTACACCGATTCCAGATACGCGTTCGGGGTAGTCCATGATTTCGGAGCGCTATGGCGGCTCAGAAATTTCATGACGGCGGCTGGTACACCGATAGCGCATGCAGCTTATATAAAAAGGCTTCTAACAGCGATACAGGAACCCGACAGAGTGGCTGTTATCAAATGTAAAGCACATACATATAGCCAAGACCCAGTATCCCTTGGTAACAGCCGAGCAGACGAAGCCGCAAAGCTTGCAGCTGCTACCCCCATACAGACAGACACCACACAACTGATGGTATTTAATACCATCAACACACAAAAGTTGTGTGAGATGCAGAATTTGTGTTCCACACAGGAGAGAGCAGTCTGGAAGGCAAAGGGATATGGCCAGGAGTCCTCAGGGCTCTGGACGGATGGACATGGTAAACCGGTGGCCCCCAGGGCATACCTTCCATGTCTGGCTGAAGCAGCTCACGGGCTGACTCATCTAGGCAAGGAGGGGATGTGCAAATTGGTAAGAGCATACTGGTGCGCCCCAGGATTCTCCTCTCATGCGAGTAAAAGAGCAATGTCATGCCTTACCTGTCTGAGAAAGAATGTTGGAAAAGCAATACCTACAGAACCATCCCATATCCCACCTGCCGGCGGCCCTTTCCAGGTAATACAAATTGACTTCATTCAATTACCCCCATGTCGAAATTTGAAATATGTACTTGTTTGTATAGATGTTTTCTCGAATTGGGTCGAAGCTTTTCCAGCAGCTACAAATACCGCTATGTTTACAGCTAAGAAAATTGTGCAGGAATTTGTATGTAGATATGGTATCCCTAGAATCATTGAAAGTGATAGGGGTACCCATTTTACCGGTGATGTCTTTCAAGGAATGTGTAAGTTGATGGGAATTGATAGCAAGCTGCACACTCCGTACCGTCCACAGGCGAGTGCGAAGGTCGAAAGAGTGAACAGCACTATTAAAAATAAATTGAGTAAAGTAATGGCAGAGACAGGATTGACGTGGCCAGAAGCTTTACCCATTGTTTTGTATAGCATCAGAACCACTCCCAGGTCCCCTCTTAATCTGTCTCCTTTTGAAATCTTGTTTGGTCGACAACCGCATGTCATGATTAACCCTCAGGATGATTTGAAATGTAACAATGAAGTAACTGTAAAGTACGTGATTAACATGAGTAAGCAGTTGAGGAGTCAAAATGATAATCTGAAGTTGGTGATTCCTGATTTACCAGGTAGTAATTGTCATGACATTGAACCTGGGGATTATGTAATGATACGAAATTTTCTACGCTCAGGTTGTCTTATTGATAGATGGGAAGGACCATACCAGGTCTTATTGACTAGCACCACAGCATTGAAGGTTGCTGAGAGAGAGACTTGGGTCCATTCATCCCACTGCAAAAAGGTGGCCGATCCAGAGAAGTCCCGTGATAAGGAACAGACGGTAGAGGTTGTATCACTGGAGTGTCTGTTCCAGGAGGACTGAGGCGGCACCTGAGCCTTGAAGACCGAAAGCAGTTGTCGACTCCCTTCTCCCTTTTATTGTTTTTCTCCACTTCCCAGCCCCTCTCCCTTAAAATTTCTTTTTCCCCCTTCTCATTCTTCTCTATTTCCTCCTCAAAGATGGACTTGCCCCAAGAGACTGTGATCCGGATTTTGATGTTAACCATGATGTTGACCAGAGCAGTCTGTTCCGGCGAGAGTACCATAGAGGTCGAAAGAGGTTCTGGAATGGGTTCCGATTATGATGATGGAGGCGTAGTTTTCCAAGATCAACCAAACCAACAAGCAAAGGCGAGTATCAGAAAACGATCCGATAGAAGAAATTGTGATGGATTGTTAGCTGAAGAAAATTGTATCTGTAGGCTCTGTGATAATCTGGTTGAAGATGGATGCATAAAGAAATGCCAATCTAGTTTTAATATCCATATAGACCGGCATCCATTGAGTGACTATCACTCCTTAGTGGGTAACGTGTTAAACCAAACAGATTGTTGGGTATGCTCTCAAGTACCTCAGGGACACAGCAAATCAGGGCTAGTACCATTTCCTTTAACGTTAGGGGAGGTACTTGAGCTAAGTGGTGGGAGACCGGTGGATCGGAGGTTTAACATCTCCAGCCCTCCTAGTTTGAAGCTCCACCAATACCATGTGGATAGGTCCCTCATATGTTTTAACATCTCCAATCCCAGAAAACCGGGAAATTGGGAAGTGTCATGGAGCAACCTTACCATGACCTTTTCACACAGAGCAGATAGAATGCCTACAGATACAGAGCTCGTACGCCACATAGCCAGTAGAGGAAAATCTTTCCGGTATCGATATACCTTAGGAAATAGGATTACTAGAGTTGGAGAGGTATCACCAGGATACTGTGCACATATCGTACAAACCGATACGTGCATTAAGCAGATGGAAGAATTAGGGTCAGGAGATTTCACCTGGAAGGTTTGTAACATGATCATGTCCTTCTCCGTCCCTTATGTTCTCCCCGATGATGCATATTTCATATGCGGGAGAAAGGCGTACAAGTGGCTTGCCCCAAACTCTGAAGGATTGTGTTATATTGGAAAAGTATTGCCTGAAGTGATGACTGTTACACATGACAAAATGAAGGACATACACCGTGGTGCCCAAGCTCCTTATACTCACACTCATTACGAGCACCGAGTTAAAAGACAACTGTCAGAAAGGTTAGAGCATCCGGCCTCTGATCTTATCCATGAATCCACCGGGATTCAGGTTCTGGTAGCGTTAGATTTCACTCGCACCGCTCGAGGTGTGATGAATTATAGATACATTTCCGCACTCGCCAATTTGTTAGATAATATCACTGAAATGTATGATGACACGTTTAGATACACTGGAAGAGAACTTCAAGCCTATAAAACAGAACTAGTTCAGCATAGGATGGTTCTTAATTATCTTACAGCAGTAACAGGCGGATATTGTGTTACATTGGCAACACAGTACGGCATAAAGTGTTGCACGTATATCACAAATAGCACCGAGGACCCGGTAGAGGTCATAGACCAAAAGATGGACGATATTCTCCAATTGAAGTGGGAATTTCGTCGAAAACACAATCTCACCCTTGCTGCTGTAGGTAATGAGCTGACTGGTTGGGTGTCATGGTTGAACCCGCGAAATTGGTTCTCCGGTTTGGGAGACTGGGCTCAAGGAGTCATAATGGATGTTGGAAAGTTTCTACTATGTATCTTGGGTGTCGTTATATCGATTGGATTGATATTTAGATGCGGGCAGGCTTTAATGAGGTGCAAACAAAGTACAAAAGTGATGAGCTTGAGGAGTGAGGAAACTGTAATTAACCTGGATTTGATTTATGACCCAATGATAGAAACCAGGATGTGATGAAAATGCGATTATACGGTCCGTTTCTTTCACCTGTTTTTCTGCTTTTCTCCAAGATACAAAGACCCCCTTGGACGAGGAAGCTGACGAGACGAGATGTATACAGACAACGGATTGACCAAAGAAGAAGATTTGACAACTTTAAATATGGACACTTGATGAACTTTGCCATGGATCCCCAGTTTCCCTAGTATTTTTAAACTCACGCTAGCCCAACATTTTTGTAAATCTGATGGCACTGACAAAGCTTGTTGCTCATGCCTAAGGAGCAAAACAGCGCAAAGAAGACGACTCTCAACAGATACCGAACACAACTTCAACAACAGATGTACATTTCCCTGACATAGAATATCATTGCATTTTTCGTAAGTGTTCTTTATCTTCATCTCTACAACCCTCAGGTAATGACACACATAGACGATAGGGAATACAGGCACAGATATTAGCAACCACATACCTCCCCCATTCATGTATCATCAACTAAAATGTGCATCCCCATTTTGTTACAACCACAGCCGAAATGAGCTCGGTAGAGTTTGACAGCCCATCCACAGACCTGTACCACAGGATAAGAAGGAATTCAAATGTATACTTCGCAATACCTCGAAGCTTGATTTACAACACGTACGGCACGATGATACATGACCCCCCAAACATGGATTCATACACACATGCTTCTGCTATCTCACTAGGTCATACCCTCTTCACACCTTCTCCTCTCTCCTCCCCTACCCAACCATGGAAATCAATTAACCCCTGACTTACATTTTTCTCCTTAAATGTTTTGTGGCAGTTATTATTGACTGCCAAAGGGTGGACTGTCAAAGTCAGAAAAATGTCCCAATGCACGTTGCCATATTTGCACCGCACACTGGTCCGCGCTGCGCATGCGTGCGCTCTCCCGTGGAGGCGCATACCCGCAATAGCGTGCACTCGCAGGCGCGGTATGCGTATTTACGGTAGAGTTTACGTAGTCGTAGCGTGCGACCCATTCGTTACAACTGTTCACAATTAATGTAGTTTATAGATCATGGTCCCTTTGATAGATTCTGAAAGTTTGGTTAAAATACAATGTCCCAGAGCTGAGGAATCCCTCTTTATATCGTACGAAGGGTCTAACAGGAATCATACAGCAGTGTTTGGTACCCATCGGAAGAGTATTTAATTAGCAATATTCCGGTGTTGGTTTGGAGCGTATTAATCGCTCGTGCGAATAGTTATGGACATAAGAAGTTTATGTCCATTTCTATTATTTACACATACTCAGGTATGCGGCGGGAAACCCAGTTTCCCACCCACCTGAGCTGTTGGAAATCGTCACAGCCCACCTGTATGAATCACCCTATGACCTTTTGTTATGATGCAGGGCCGAATTCCTTCGGCCAATAGACAATGGGATTGTAGGACCATGAGATTGCATTGTGTGTGGGGCATAAATAGGCAGGCCGACCACATCCAGCTCACTCTCATCAACGGTTATCTGCTGATAGCCGGGAGCTGGATATCGAGGCGCAGGCGATCATACCCTTTGTGCGTAAGTTTCTCTCCGTAATCATTGTCTTTCTGTGAGCCAATTTCTCTCTATCTCTCTCTCTCTCTCTCTCTCCCTCTCTCTCCTCTTTTCTCTTATATCTCCCATAGTATTATAGTATTGTATTGTATTTCATTTAGGTCAGAGTAGTATTGTCTTTTTGTATTTTAGTTCTGTGGTTAGGAAGTCTCTGTTATATTGTAGTGTATCATTTGTACTGTTATCCCCTTTTACAAATATATTAGATATAATACAGTTAATAGGCTTTGGAACCTAAACCAGTATCTGTGTGTTTTCTATAGTGTTAAGTGTTCACTTGAGCGTCGGTGACGCTCAAGCAGCTTTGTAGTTAGTCAGGTTACACAAGGTTGCACTTACACCCTGTACTCACATTAAGGTATTCTGTGTATTTCATTGGTATAAGGTTTAAACATTAAGGTATAGTGTTGTGAGCGTCTGCGCCGCTGGTGATCTCCTCGTGGTCTCGAGCGTCCGCTACGCCATAGCGAATCATTACTCTAGTCATAGCCAATAACGTGTCCTGTGATCACTGGGCCGTGAGCGAACGTGACGCTTGAGCGTCTCGCCTACGGCTGAGCGATCGTTACGCAACTAGCGTACCATTACGGTACTTCTTAAGTAAACAGCGTACAGTGTTCTTAGCTTCATAAAGGGTTGTTTATACGACAAAGGAATTTAGCATTGTCAACTTCAACACTGACATCTTCAATTTGACTATCAGGAACTGGACTGCGGGTGCTCCTTCCAGCACTTGCAGGGGGCGTGCAAATGGTGGAAGGCGCATGCTCTTCACGTCCAGTGTTGGGAAGGTCAGGCATCGCAACCGACACAATTGGACTCTCCTTGTGGATTTGGGATTTCGAAGAACGCACAGTTCTTTGCGGTGCTTTTGCCAGCTTGAGTCTTTTCATTTTTCTAGCAAGAGGCTGAGTGCTTCCATCCTCATGTGAAGCTGAACCACTAGCCATGAACATAGGCCAGGGCCTCAGCCGTTCCTTGCCACTCCGTGTGGTAAATGGCATATTGGCAAGTTTACGCTTCTCCTCCGACAATTTTATTTTAGATTTTGGAGTCCTTTTTTTACTGATATTTGGTGTTTTGGATTTTACATGCTCTGTACTATGACATTGGGCATCGGCCTTGGCAGACGACGTTGCTGGCATTTCATTGTCTCGGCCATGACTAGTGGCAGCAGCTTCAGCACGAGGTGGAAGTGGATCTTGATCTTTCCCTAATTTTGGAACCTCAACATTTTTGTTCTCCATATTTTAATAGGCACAACTAAAAGGCACCTCAGGTAAACAATGGAGATGGATGGATACTAGTATACTTATGGATGGACGAGCGACTGCCGACACAGAGGTAGCTACAGCCGTGGACTACCGTACTGTGTCTGCTGCTAATATAGACTGGATGATAATGAGATGAAATCAATATATATATAATATCACTAGTACTGCAGCCGGACAGGTATATAATATATATTTATTATGTAATGACTGATGACGGACCTGCTGGACACTGTCAGCTCAGCAGCACCGCAGACTGCTACAGTAAGCTACTATAGTAGTATGTATAAAGAAGAAAGAAAAAAAAAAAACCACGGGTAGGTGGTATACAATTATGGATGGACCAGCGACTGCCGACACAGAGGTAGCTACAGCCGTGGACTACCGTACTGTGTCTGCTGCTAATATAGACTGGATGATAATGAGATGAAATCAATATATATATATATATATATATATAATATCACACTAGTACTGCAGCCGGACAGGTAGATATATTTATTATGTAATGACTGATGACGGACCTGCTGGACACTGTCAGCTCAGCAGCACCGCAGACTGCTACAGTAAGCTACTATAGTAGTATGTATAAAGAAGAAAGAAAAAAAAAAAACCACGGGTAGGTGGTATACAATTATGGATGGACCAGCGACTGCCGACACAGAGGTAGCTACAGCCATGGACTACCGTACTGTGTCTGCTGCTAATATAGACTGGATGATAATGAGATGAAATCAATATATATATATATAATATCACTAGTACTGCAGCCGGACAGGTATATAATATATATTTATTATGTAATGACTGATGACGGACCTGCTGGACACTGTCAGCTCAGCAGCACCGCAGACTGCTACAGTAAGCTACTATAGTAGTATGTATAAAGAAGAAAGAAAAAAAAAACCACGGGTAGGTGGTATACAATTATGGATGGACCAGCGACTGCCGACACAGAGGTAGCTACAGCCGTGGACTACCGTACTGTGTCTGCTGCTAATATAGACTGGATGATAATGAGATGAAATCAATATATATATATATAATATCACACTAGTACTGCAGCCGGACAGGTAGATATATTTATTATGTAATGACTGATGACGGACCTGCTGGACACTGTCAGCTCAGTAGCACCGCAGACTGCTACAGTAAGCTACTATAGTAGTATGTATAAAGAAGAAAGAAAAAAAAAAAACCACGGGTAGGTGGTATACAATTATGGATGGACCAGCGACTGCCGACACAGAGGTAGCTACAGCTGTGGACTACCGTACTATGTCTGCTGCTAATATAGACTGGATGATAATGAGATGAAATCAATATATATATATATATAATATCACACTAGTACTGCAGCCGGACAGGTAGATATATTTATTATGTAATGACTGATGACGGACCTGCTGGACACTGTCAGCTCAGCAGCACCGCAGACTGCTACAGTAAGCTACTATAGTAGTATGTATAAAGAAGAAAGAAAAAAAAAAAAACCACGGGTAGGTGGTATACAATTATGGATGGACCAGCGACTGCCGACACAGAGGTAGCTACAGCCGTGGACTACCGTACTGTGTCTGCTGCTAATATAGACTGGATGATAATGAGATGAAATCAATATATATATATATAATATCACACTAGTACTGCAGCCGGACAGGTAGATATATTTATTATGTAATGACTGATGACGGACCTGCTGGACACTGTCAGCTCAGCAGCACCGCAGACTGCTACAGTAAGCTACTATAGTAGTATGTATAAAGAAGAAAGAAAAAAAAAAAACCACGGGTAGGTGGTGTACAATTATGGATGGACCAGCGACTGCCGACACAGAGGTAGCTACAGCCGTGGACTACCGTACTGTGTCTGCTGCTAATATAGACTGGATGATAATGAGATGAAATCAATATATATATATATATATAATATCACTAGTACTGCAGCCGGACAGGTATATAATATATATTTATTATGTAATGACTGATGACGGACCTGCTGGACACTGTCAGCTCAGCAGCACCGCAGACTGCTACAGTAAGCTACTATAGTAGTATGTATAAAGAAGAAAGAAAAAAAAAAAACCACGGGTAGGTGGTATACAATTATGGATGGACCAGCGACTGCCGACACAGAGGTAGCTACAGCCGTGGACTACCGTACTGTGTCTGCTGCTAATATAGACTGGATGATAATGAGATGAAATCAATATATATATATATAATATCACTAGTACTGCAGCCGGACAGGTATATAATATATATTTATTATGTAATGACTGATGACGGACCTGCTGGACACTGTCAGCTCAGCAGCACCGCAGACTGCTACAGTAAGCTACTATAGTAGTATGTATAAAGAAGAAAGAAAAAAAAAAAAACCACGGGTAGGTGGTATACAATTATGGATGGACCAGCGACTGCCGACACAGAGGTAGCTACAGCCGTGGACTACCGTACTGTGTCTGCTGCTAATATAGACTGGATGATAATGAGATGAAATCAATATATATATATATAATATCACACTAGTACTGCAGCCGGACAGGTAGATATATTTATTATGTAATGACTGATGACGGACCTGCTGGACACTGTCAGCTCAGCAGCACCGCAGACTGCTACAGTAAGCTACTATAGTAGTATGTATAAAGAAGAAAGAAAAAAAAAAAACCACGGGTAGGTGGTGTACAATTATGGATGGACCAGCGACTGCCGACACAGAGGTAGCTACAGCCGTGGACTACCGTACTGTGTCTGCTGCTAATATAGACTGGATGATAATGAGATGAAATCAATATATATATATATATATAATATCACTAGTACTGCAGCCGGACAGGTATATAATATATATTTATTATGTAATGACTGATGACGGACCTGCTGGACACTGTCAGCTCAGCAGCACCGCAGACTGCTACAGTAAGCTACTATAGTAGTATGTATAAAGAAGAAAGAAAAAAAAAAAACCACGGGTAGGTGGTATACAATTATGGATGGACCAGCGACTGCCGACACAGAGGTAGCTACAGCCGTGGACTACCGTACTGTGTCTGCTGCTAATATAGACTGGATGATAATGAGATGAAATCAATATATATATATATAATATCACTAGTACTGCAGCCGGACAGGTATATAATATATATTTATTATGTAATGACTGATGACGGACCTGCTGGACACTGTCAGCTCAGCAGCACCGCAGACTGCAACAGTAAGCTACTATAGTAGTATGTATAAAGAAGAAGAAAGAAAAAAAAAAAAAACGGGTAGGTGGTATACAATATAATATATATATTATATACAATTATATATATATATTATATATATTAACCTGGTGGTGATTATTAAACTGGTGGTCAGGTCACTGGTCACACTATCAGCAACTTGCAAGTAGTACTCCTAAGCAGACAATCACAATATATATTATACTGGTGGTCAGTGTGGTCACAATGGCAGTGTGGCACTCTGGCAGCAAGTCCTGCTCTCAGACTCTAACTGCTCCCCACTGTCAGTGTCTCCCCCACAAGTCAGATATACATTATACAGTCACACTATCTATCTATCACTTCAGCAAGTAGTAGTACTCCTCCTAAAGTACTCCTCCTAATGCTCCCCAAAATTACTACTGTGTCTCTCTCTACTGTAGTCTCACTCTCTTCTCTATAAACGGAGAGGACGCCAGCCACGTCCTCTCCCTATGAATCTCAATGCACGTGTGAAAATGGCGGCGACGCGCGGCTCCTTATATAGAATCCGAGTCTCGCGATAGAATCCGAGCCTCGCGAGAATCCGACAGCGGGATGATGACGTTCGGGCGCGCTCGGGTTAACCGAGCAAGGCGGGAAGATCCGAGTCGCTCGGCCCCGTGTAAAAAAAACTGAAGTTCGGGCGGGTTCGGATTCCGAGGAACCGAACCCGCTCATCTCTAGTGTTTTCACCGCCACTGTACCCCAATGCTGTACCATTGATGTTTGTGTAATGAGGAAAGTATTTACAAATTATTTTTTTTAAACACAATATACAAATTTAAACACCATTTAACCAAAAAAACCATTTAACCATATAAACTTTTAACCATATACCTTAAGTAAAACCATTTGTAAAACAAAAAATATAACAGTTTGTGCACCACTTGTTTTTTTTCATTACAGAAATGTCTCTGGATCAAGACATAGGGGTATATGCAATTCACGGCGAATCGCGGCAAATTATCGCCGTTTTTTAATTCGACACAATTCGACAGGTAAATTCCGGCAGGTGGCTGCCGGAATTCACCATATTCAATGAAAAACGGATTCGACAGTCCCGCGGGCGAAAAAACGGCCGATTTGCCGGATTTTGCCGCGAATTAAAAAAACGGGAAAAAACGGGAAAAACCCGGAAAAAAATGGCGTGGGGTCCCCCCTCCAAAGCATAACCAGCCTCGGGCTCTTCGAGCTGGTCCTGGTTCTAAAAATGCGGGGTAAAAATTGACAGGGGATCCCCCGTATTTTTAAAACCAGCACCGGGCTCTGCACCTGATGCTGGTGCAAAAAATACGGGGGACAAAAAGAGTAGGGGTCCCCCGTATTTTATACACCAGCATCGGGCTCCACTAGCTGGACAGATAATGCCACAGCCGGGGGTCACTTTTATACAGCGCCCTGCGGCCGTGGCATTAAATATCCAACTAGTCACCCCTGGCCGGGGTACCCTGGGGGAGTGGGGACCCCTTCAATCAAGGGGTCCCCCCCCAGCCACCCAAGGGCCAGGGGTGAAGCCCGAGGCTGTCCCCCCCCATCCAAAGGCTGCGGATGGGAGGCTGATAGCCTTGAGTAAAATGACAAGAATATTGTTTTTTCCAGCAGTACTACAAGTCCCAGCAAGCCTCCCCCGCAAGCTGGTACTTGGAGAACCACAAGTACCAGCATGCGGGAGAAAACCGGGCCCGCTGGTACCTGTAGTTCTACTGGAAAAAAAATACCCAAATAAAAACAGGACACAGACACCGTGACAAGTAAAACTTTATTACACACTGCCGACACACACATACTTACCTATGTTGACACGCCGACTGCCACGGTCTCCGACGATCCGAGGGTACCTGTGAAAACAATTATACTCACCTTCCAGCGTCCAGAGGTACATCCACGTCCAGAGATAATCCACGAACTTGTTAAAAAAAGAAAACGAACACCCGTTCCATGCCGGACTGAAAGGGGTCCCATGCTTTCACATGAGACCCCTTTCCACGAATGCCGGGACATCACGTGACTCCTGTCACTGAAGTCCCTTCAGCCAATCAGGAACCGCTACTTCCTTGGCGCTCACCTGATTGGCTGTGCGCTGTCTGAGCTGTCAGACAGCGCATCGCAAAGCCGCTCCATTAGTTTCAATGGTGGGAACTTTGCCGTCAGCGGTGGGGTTACCCGCGGTCAGCCGCTGACCGGCGGGTGACCTCACCGCTAGCCGCTAAGTTCCCACCATTGAATATAATGGACGGAGCTGTGCGATGCGCTGTCACAGCACAGACAGCGCACAGCCAATCAGGTGAGCGCCACGGAAGTAGCGCTTCCTGATTGGCTGAAGGGACTTCAGTGACAGGAGTCACGTGGTGTCCCGGCATTCGGGGTAAGGGGTCTCATGTGTCAGCATGGTACCCCTTTCAGTCCGGTATGGAACGTGTGTCCGGTTTCTTTTTTTGCCAAGTACGTGGATGTATCTCTGGACGTGGATGTACCTCTGGACGCTGGAAGGTGAGTATAATTGTTTTCACAGGTACCCTCGGATCGTCGGAGACCGTGGCAGTCGGCGTGTCAACATAGGTAAGTATGTGTGTGTCGGCAGTGTGTAATAAAGTTTTACTGTCACGGTGTCTGTGTCCTGTTTTTATTTGGGTATTTTTTTTCCAGTAGAACTACAGGTACCAGTGGGCCCGTTTTTCTCCCGCATGCTGGTTCTTGTGGTTCTCCAAGTACCAGCTTGCAGGGGAGGCTTGCTGGGACTTGTAGTTCTTCTGGAAAAAACAATATTCTTGTCATTTTACTCTAGGCTATCAGCCTCCCATCCGCAGCCATTGGATGGGGGGGACAGCCTCGGGCTTCACCCCTGGCCCTTGGGTGGCTGGGGGGGGGACCCCTTGATTGAAGGGGTCCCCACTCCCCCAGGGTACCCCGGCCAGGGGTGACTAGTTGGATATTTAATGCCACGGCCGCAGGGCACTGCATAAAAGTGACCCCCGGCTGTGGCATTATCTGTCCAGCTAGTGGAGCCCGATGCTGGTGTATAAAATACGGGGGACCCCTACTCTTTTTGTCCCCCGTATTTTTTGCACCAGCATCAGGCGCAGAGCCCGGTGCTGGTTTTAAAAATATGGGGGATCCCTGCCCAATTTTTCCCCGCATTTTTAGAACCAGGACCAGCTCGAAGAGCCCGAGGCTGGTTATGCTTTGGAGGGGGGACCCCACGCCATTTTTTAAAAAAATTTTCCCGTTCCAGCACTAAAAAAATAAAATAAAAAAAATAATAATAATATTTTAAAAAATATATAAATAATACTTGTGCCTCCAAAAAAAAAAAAAAAAAAAAGTACCTAATCCCTTCTAATATAAATAGATATGCTATTCCCCCCCAAAAAAACACCAAAAAAAACATGTTTAAATTTTTTTTTATTGTTTTCACCCTCCAAAGTGTGGCGGATTGAAAATGAAGAATTTACTGTCTAAAAGCACTGCTGTCGAATTTCCAAACTTGAATTGAATATGCTTTTGTCGAATTGCAGCACTTGTATCATTGCAGAAAAGTCGAATTTGCAAAAAGTCGAATTTCAAAAAGTCGAATTTTGAAAGTCCGTTTTTTTGACGGAAAGCACTGAATTGCATTGACAATTTTTTTTTTTTTTGGCGAAAATGACCCGAAATTCGACAATTTCGGGAATTCGACCGCAATTGCATATACCCCATAGACTTCATCACCGGCCTACTAGAAATGTACCATGGATTTGAGTGTTTATGGAAGATCAAAGCCAAGGGCTATTCTGATACAGTGCGGCAGAATGCGGCCTTGGAGGAGCTAGTGGAGTACTGCAGGCCCTTTGTGTCCGGTGCTGACAAAGAATAGGTCAAGAAAAAGATTCAGAACCTGCGTACTGTGTTCCTGAAAGAACACAAAAAAAAATAATAATAAGAATAATAATATATGGAACAGTTTTAAAGGTCTGGAGTAGGTTCTTCCCAGATTTACAAGACCTTGCTCTGGTACTACCCCATGCTGGAGTTTGTCCTGGACCAGGAGGCTACCCGGACAGGTATCACCTCCCTCCCTCAGACTGCCATACCAGAGCCTGAAGACGGTGACCTATCTTTGTCTGCATCTGTAAGTATATATATATTTTTTATAAGTTTTTAAGTTTTTGCAAGTTCCATCATCAGTCCAACACAGTACACTAATTAAATGTGGGCTTCCTTAAAAGGGGTATAGAAATTCCCAGTTCTGCGCCTGTATATGTAAGCTGCTTCGACTTTTTAAAAAAAAAATAGCAATAAAGGTTATATCAAAGCGCTGTGAGAGGGAGGGGGAGGGGGAAGGGGAAGATACCAGTATGTTTACAGCTCTTTTTTGAGTTAATAAGATGAGTGTCCGGAATTTTTATTTTCTAAACAGTATGTTTGGATTCCATATATATGCCTTCTGGGGTGTCCTCAGCAGGTAGTTATAAGCTAGCTTTCCCTGTCTCTACCTTGCTGTATGGTGAAGCTCCTGCTTCACTGTATGCACGGCCGAATTGCGGGTGCGGAGCACTTCCGGTCGCGGCAATGTCGTACTTACGGTCACACGGTCCAACGCGTTTCATGCCTCAGCACTTAGTCATGGATAGAGTATGCTGCATGGGGCACTCTATTTATTGGATGACAATTAAAAAAACTTTATTTGTAAAACATTTAAAAACGGAAGTCCTTTATTTCCAAACAGGAAGTGATGTCATTATTTGGTGGCAACCTCATTCTTTTTATTTTTCCTGGTATCAATAGGGGATTAGTGTATAAAATGGATTATGTGAAGTTAATATGTGAATAAAATTATTTTAAAAATTATTTTAAAAGGATGTCTTTACATACATAAGATATCTTTACATTTATAAGAATATGGGTATTTAATTTATTCCAAAAAGGTTTTTAAATTTATGTCTATATTGAATCCGTTTGGTTGCAGAGTTTTTAGATGATGTATACATTTTGTCTCATTCCTTAGCAATTCTGCTGTACTATTTCCTCCTCTCCAATTTTTTTGGACTTTTTGTATGCCCATAAATAAAAGGTTGGAGGCATCTTTATTGTGATATTCTAGATAGTGTTGAGACACACTGTGAGTCGTTAATCCTTTTCTTATATTATATAGATGTTCCGAGATGCGAATGCTTAATTTTCTTTTCGTTTGACCTACGTATTGGTAGTAGTGATGAGCGGGTTCGGTTTCTCGGAAACCGAACCCCCCCGAACTTCACCCTTTTTACACGGGTCCGAGCCATACTCGGATTCTCCCGTATTGCTCGGTTAACCCGAGCGCGCCCGAACGTCATCATCCCGCTGTCGGATTCTCGCGAGATTCGGATTCTATATAAGCAGCCGTGCGTCGCTGCCATTTTCACTCGTGCATTGGAAATGTTAGGGAGAGGACGTGGCTGGCGTCCTCTCCGTTTATTCATTGTTGAGTTGATGCAAATATTTGTGCTTGCTTATATCATTGTGGGGACTGGGGAGCAGCTTTATATTAATATAGGAGGAGTACAGTGCAGAGTTTTGCTGATCAGTGACCACCAGTTTTATCCGTTCTCTGCCTGAAAAAAACACTCCATATCTGTGCTCAGTGTGCTGCATATATCTGTGCTCACACTGCTTAATTGTGGGGACTGGGGAGCAGCTGTATTATATAGCAGGAGTACAGTGCAGAGTTTTGCTGACAGTGACCACCAGTATACATTGTCTGCCTGAAAAACCCTCCATATCTGTGCTCAGTGTGCTGCTTTATTGTGGGGACTGGGGAGTCGGGACCACCAGTATATTATTATATAGGAGGAGTACAGTGCAGAGTTTTGCTGACACAGTGACCAGTATATATAGCAGTACGGTACGGAAGGCCACTGCTGTACCTACCTCTGTGTCATCATTAAGTATACTATCCATCTACATTCTAATTCTATACCTGTGGTGCATTTTAGTTTTGCAGTTTGCTGACACAGTGACCACCAGTATATATAGCAGTACGGTACGGAAGGCCACTGCTGTACCTACCTCTGTGTCGTCATTAAGTATACTATCCATCTACATTCTATACCTGTGGTGCATTTTAGTTTTGCAGTTTGCTGACACAGTGACCACCAGTATATATAGCAGTACGGTACGGAAGGCCACTGCTGTACCTACCTCTGTGTCGTCATTAAGTATACTATACATCTACATTCTATACCTGTGGTGCATTTTAGTTTTGCAGTTTGCTGACACAGTGACCACCAGGATATATAGCAGTACGGTACGGAAGGCCACTGCTGTACCTACCTCTGTGTCGTCATTAAGTATACTATCCATCTACATTCTATACCTGTGGTGCATTTTAGTTTTGCAGTTTGCTGACACAGTGACCACCAGTATATATAGCAGTACAGTACGGAAGGCCACTGCTGTACCTACCTCTGTGTCGTCATTAAGTATACTATCCATCTACATTCTATACCTGTGGTGCATTTTAGTTTTGCAGTTTGATGACACAGTGACCACCAGTATATATAGCAGTACGGTACGGAAGGCCACTGCTGTACCTACCTCTGTGTCGTCATTAAGTATACTATCCATCTACATTCTAAACCTGTGGTGCATTTTAGTTTTGCAGTTTGCTGACACAGTGACCACCAGTATATATAGCAGTACGGTACGGAAGGCCACTGCTGTACCTACCTCTGTGTCGTCATTAAGTATACTATCCATCTACATTCTATACCTGTGGTGCATTTTAGTTTTGCAGTTTGCTGACACAGTGACCACCAGGATATATAGCAGTACGGTACGGAAGGCCACTGCTGTACCTACCTCTGTGTCGTCATTAAGTATACTATCCATCTACATTCTATACCTGTGGTGCATTTTAGTTTTGCAGTTTGCTGACACAGTGACCACCAGTATATATAGCAGTACAGTACGGAAGGCCACTGCTGTACCTACCTCTGTGTCGTCATTAAGTATGCTATCCATCTACATTCTATACCTGTGGTGCATTTTAGTTTTGCAGTTTGATGACACAGTGACCACCAGTATATATAGCAGTACGGTACGGAAGGCCACTGCTGTACCTACCTCTGTGTCATCATTAAGTATACTATCCATCTACATTCTATACCTGTGGTGCATTTTAGTTTTGCAGTTTGCTGACACAGTGACCACCAGTATATATAGCAGTACGGTACGGAAGGCCACTGCTGTACCTACCTCTGTGTCGTCATTAAGTATACTATCCATCTACATTCTATACCTGTGGTGCATTTTAGTTTTGCAGTTTGCTGACACAGTGACCACCAGTATATATAGCAGTACGGTACGGAAGGCCACTGCTGTACCTACCTCTGTGTCATCATTAAGTATACTATCCATCTACATTCTATACCTGTGGTGCATTTTAGTTTTGCAGTTTGCTGACACAGTGACCACCAGTATATATAGCAGTACGGAAGGCCACTGCTGTACCTACCTCTGTGTCGTCATTAAGTATACTATCCATCTACATTCTATACCTGTGGTGCATTTTAGTTTTGCAGTTTGCTGACACAGTGACCACCAGTATATATAGCAGTACAGTATGGAAGGCCACTGCTGTACCTACCTCTGTGTCGTCATTAAGTATACTATCCATCTACATTCTATACCTGTGGTGCATTTTAGTTTTGCAGTTTGCTGACACAGTGACCACCAGTATATATAGCAGTACGGTACGGAAGGCCACTGCTGTACCTAACTCTGTGTCGTCATTAAGTATACTATCCATCTACATTCTATACCTGTGGTGCATTTTAGTTTTGCAGTTTGCTGACACAGTGACCACCAGTATATATAGCAGTACGGTACGGAAGGCCACTGCTGTACCTACCTCTGTGTCGTCATTAAGTATACTATCCATCTACATTCTATACCTGTGGTGCATTTTAGTTTTGCAGTTTGCTGACACAGTGACCACCAGTATATATAGCAGTACGGAAGGCCACTGCTGTACCTACCTCTGTGTCATCATTAAGTATACTATCCATCTACATTCTATACCTGTGGTGCATTTTAGTTTTGCAGTTTGCTGACACAGTGACCACCAGTATATATAGCAGTACGGAAGGCCACTGCTGTACCTACCTCTATGTCGTCATTAAGTATACTATCCATCTACATTCTATACCTGTGGTGCATTTTAGTTTTGCAGTTTGCTGACACAGTGACCACCAGTATATATAGCAGTACAGTATGGAAGGCCACTGCTGTACCTACCTCTGTGTCGTCATTAAGTATACTATCCATCTACATTCTATACCTGTGGTGCATTTCAGTTTTGCAGTTTGCTGACACAGTGACCACCAGTATATATAGCAGTACGGTACGGAAGGCCACTGCTGTACCTACCTCTGTGTCGTCAAGTATACTATCCATCTACATTCTATACCTGTGGTGCATTTTAGTTTTGCAGTTTGCTGACACAGTGACCACCAGTATATATAGCAGTACGGAAGGCCACTGCTGTACCTACCTCTGTGTCGTCATTAAGTATACTATCCATCTACATTCTATACCTGTGGTGCATTTTAGTTTTGCAGTTTGCTGACACAGTGACCACCAGTATATATAGCAGTACAGTATGGAAGGCCACTGCTGTACCTACCTCTGTGTCGTCATTAAGTATACTATCCATCTACATTCTATACCTGTGGTGCATTTCAGTTTTGCAGTTTGCTGACACAGTGACCACCAGTATATATAGCAGTACGGTACGGAAGGCCACTGCTGTACCTACCTCTGTGTCATCAAGTATACTATCCATCTACATTCTATACCTGTGGTGCATTTTAGTTGTGCGCAGTATATATAGTAGTGATGAGCGAGGTTCGGTTTTACTCGGTTTTACTCGGTTTTACTCGGTTCTCAAAACGGCATCTTATTGGCTATCCAAAACACGTGACATCCGTGAGCCAATAAGATGCCGTTTTGAGAACCGAGTAAAACCGAGTAAAACCGAGTAAAACCGAATCCGCTCATCACTAATATATAGTAGTAGGCCATTGCTATTGATACTGGCATGTAATTCCACACATTAAAAAATGGAGAACAAAAATGTGGAGGTTAAAATAGGGAAAGATCAAGATCCACTTCCACCTCGTGCTGAAGCTGCTGCCACTAGTCATGGCCGAGACGATTAAATGCCATCAACGTCGTCTGCCAAGGCCGATGCCCAATGTCATAGTAGAGAGCATGTATAATCCAAAAAACAAAAGTTCAGTAAAATGACCCAAAAATCAAAATTGAAAGTGTCTGATGAGAAGCGTAAACTTGCCAATATGCCATTTACGACACGGAGTGGCAAGGAACGGCTGAGGCCCTGGCCTATGTTCATGGCTAGTGGTTCAGATTCATATGAGGATGGAAGCACTCATCCTCTCGCTAGAAAAATGAAAAGACTTAAGCTGGCAAAAGCACAGCAAAGAACTGTGCGTTCTTCTAAATCACAAATCCCCAAGGAGAGTCCAATTGTGTCGGTTGCGATGCCTGACCTTCCCAACACTGAACGGGAAGAGCTTGTGCCTTCCACCATTTGCACGCCCACTGCAAGTGCTGGAAGGAGCACCCGCAGTCCAGTTCCTGATAGTCAAATTGAAGATGTCACTGTTGAAGTACACCAGGATGAGGATATGGGTGTTGCTGGCGCTGGGGAGGAAATTGACAAGGAGGATTCTGATGGTGAGGTGGTTTGTTTAAGTCAGGCACCCGGGGAGACACCTGTTGTCCGTGGGACGAATATGGCCATTGACATGCCTGGTCAAAATACAAAAAAAAATCAGCTCTTCGGTGTGGAATTATTTCAACACAAATGCGGACAACAGGTGTCAAGCCGTGTGTTGCCTTTGTCAAGCTGTAATAAGTAGGGGTAAGGACGTTAACCACCTCGGAACATCCTCCCTTATACGTCACCTGCAGCGCATTCATCATAAGTCAGTGATAAGTTCAAAAACTTTGGATGACAGCGGAAGCAGTCCACTGACCAGTAAATCCCTTCCTCTTGTAACCAAGCTCCTGCAAACCACACCACCAACTCCCTCAGTGTCAATTTCCTCCTTACCCAGGAAAGCCAATAGTCCTGCAGGCCATGTCACTGGCAAGTCTGACGAGTCCTCCTGCCTGGGATTCCTCCGATGCATCCTTGAGTGTAACGCCTACTGCTGCTGGCGCTGCTGTTGTAGCTGCTGGGAGTCGATCGTCATCCCTGAGGGGAAGTCGGAAGACCACTTGTACTACTTCCAGTAAGCAATTGACTGTCCAACAGTCCTTTGCGAGGAAGATGAAATATCACAGCAGTCATCCTGCTGTAAAGCAGATAACTGAGGCCTTGGCAGTCTGGGCGGTGAGAAACGTGGTTCCGGTATCCACCGTTAATTCAGAGGCAACTAGAGACTTGTTTGAGGTACTGTGTCCCCGGTACCAAATACCATCTAGGTTCCATTACTCTAGGCAGGCGATACCGAAAAGGTACACAGACCTCAGAAAAAGAGTCACCAGTGTCCTAAAAAATGCAGTTGTACCCAATGTCCACTTAACCACGGACATGTGGACAAGTGGAGCAGGGCAGACTCAGGACTATATGACTGTGACAGCCCACTGGGTAGATGTATTGCCTCCCGCAGCAAGAACAGCAGCGGCGGCACCAGTAGCAGCATCTCGCAAATGCCAACTCGTTCTTAGGCAGGCTACGCTTTGTATCACCGCTTTCCAGAAGAGGCACACAGCTGACAACCTCTTACAGAAACTGAGGAAGATCATTGCAGAATGGCTTACCCCAATTGGACTCTCCTGGGGATTTGTGACATCGGACAACGCCAGCAATATTGTGCGTGCATTACATCTGGGCAAATTCCAGCACGTCCCATGTTTTGCACATACATTGAATTTGGTGGTGCAGAATTATTTAAAAAACGACAGGGGCGTGCAAGAGATGCTGTCGGTGGCCCGAAGAATTGCGGGCCACTTTCGGCATTCAGCCACCGCGTACAGAAGACTGGAGCACCACCAAACAATCCTGAACCTGCCCTGCCATCATCTGAAGCAAGAGGTGGTAACGAGGTGGAATTCAACCCTCTATATGCTTCAGAGGATGGAGGAACAGCAAAAGGCCATTCAAGCCTATACATCTGCCCACGATATAGGCAAAGGAGGGGGAATGCACCTGACTCAAGCGCAGTGGAGAATGATTTCAACATTGTGCAAGGTTCTGCAACCCTTTGAACTTGCCACACGTGAAGTCATTTCAGACACTGCCAGCCTGAGTCAGGTCATTCCCCTCATCAGGCTTTTGCAGAAGAAGCTGGAGACATTGAAGGAGGAGCTAAAACAGAGCGATTCCGCTAGGCATGTGGGACTTGTGGATGGAGCCCTTAATTCACTTAACCAGGATTCACGGGTGGTCAATCTGTTGAAATCAGAGCACTACATTTTGGCCACTGTGCTCGATCCTAGATTTAAAACCTACGTTGTATCTCTCTTTCCGGCAGACACAAGTCTGCAGAGGTTCAAAGACCTGCGTCAAGCGGAACGTGACCCGTCAACATCTCCTCATTCACATTCTCCCGCAACTGGGGGTGCGAGGAAAAGGCTAAGAATTCCGAGCCCACCCGCTGGCGGTGATGCAGGGCAGTCTGGAGCGAGTGCTGACATCTGGTCCGGACTGAAGGACCTGCCAATGATTACTGACATGTCGTCTACTGTCACTGCATATGATTCTGTCACCATTGAAAGAATGGTGGAGGATTATATGAGTGACCGCATCCAAGTAGGCACGTCAGACAGTCCGTACGTATACTGGCAGGAAAGAGAGGCAATTTGGAGGCCCTTGCACAAACTGGCTTTATTCTACCTAAGTTGCCCTCCCTCCAGTGTGTACTCCGAAAGAGTGTTTAGTGCATCCACTCACCTTGTCAGCAATCGGCGTACGAGGTTACTTCCAGAAAATGTGGAGAAGATGATGTTCATCAAAATTAATTATAATCAATTCCCCCGTGGAGACATTCACCAGCAATTGCCTCCAGAAAGTACACAGGGATCTGAGATGGTGGATTCCAGTGAGGACGAATTAATAATCTGTGAGGAGGGGGATGTACACAGTGAAAGGGGTAAGGAATCGGAGGATGATGATGAGGTGGACATCTTGCCTCTGTAGAGCCAGTTTGTGCAAGGAGAGATTGATTGCTTCTTTTTTGGTGGGGGCCCAAACCAACCAGTCATTTCAGTCACAGTCGTGTGGCAGACCCTGTCGCTGAAATGATGGGTTCGTTAAAGTGTGCATGTCCTGTTTATACAACATAAGGGTGGGTGGGAGGGCCCAAGGACAATTCCATCTTGCACCTCTTTTTTCTTTAATTTTTTTTTGCATCATGTGCTGTTTGGGGACAATTTTTTTGAAGTGCCATCCTGTCTGACACTGCAGTGCCACTCCTAGATGGGCCAGGTGTTTGTGTCGGCCACTTGTGTCGCTTAGCTTAGTCACACAGTGACCTTGGTGCGCCTCTTTTTTTCTTTGCATCATGTGCTGTTTGGGGACTATTTTTTTGAAGTGCCATCCTGCCCGACACTGCAGTGCCACTCCTAGATGGGCCAGGTGTTTGTGTCGGCCACTTGTGTCGCTTAGCTTAGCCATCCAGCGACCTCGGTGCAAATTTTAGGACTAAAAATAATATTGTGAGGTGTTCAGAATAGACTGGAAATGAGTGGAAATTATGGTTATTGAGGTTAATAATACTATGGGATCAAAATGACCCCCAAATTCTATGATTTAAGCTGTTTTTGAGTGTTTTTTGAAAAAAACACCCGAATCCAAAACACACCCGAATCCGACAAAAAAATTTCGGTGAGGTTTTGCCAAAACGCGTCCGAATCTAAAACACGGCCGCGGAACCGAATCCAAAACCAAAACACAAAACCCGAAAAATGTCCGGTGCACATCACTAATTGGTAGCCACATGGGCATTCAATCAAGTAAATCACTCCCTCAGTGCTACAGGTTATTTGACTTTGGAGTTCGTATTCCTTATTCGTTTTGTTTGATTTAAATTTTGTTATCAGTTTAGTTCCTTTCTTTTTTGTAGTTCTGCATGCATTGCATTGTAGACAATGAAAATAGCCTTTTGTTCCAATTTTTGTTTTCTTTTCTTCAATTGGGACAAAACTTCTTGTTAGATCTTGTTTTAAGTTTTTTGCCCGTCTATAAATTATTTTCGTTTTTTTTTGGAAGAATTTTATTCAATTGATCATCAAGATTCAAAATATGCCAATGTTTTTTCAGCATTTTTTCTATTAGATGGTGGTCACTGCTATATTGAGTTATGAATGACAATTGATGTTCTGATTTTATTTATTTCTGTTTGTATTGAAGCATTGTTTCTCTGTTCATGCCTTCTACTTTGTTTATCTCTTGTTCCAACGTCTTTTCATTGTAACCCTTCTCTTTGAATTTTCCCTTCATTTCGTGTGCTTGTTTTTGGAAAATCTTATCTGAACAATTTCTCCGTATTCTTCTGAATTGTCCTCCCGGGATATTCTGTAGCCATGAGTGATGGTGATTTCTTTGTCATGTCAAGGGCGGTGTTCCCGCTAACCTTTTTTGTATGTGTACATGTTTGTATACTGTTGTTCTGAATGTAGATTTCCAGATCCAGATATACTATGCGTTCTTTGCTGAATGTTGAGGTGAACTCCAACCCATATTCATTTTGATTCATATATTCAAAAAAGTCCTTTAATTGCGCATCCCCTCCCCCCTCCCCCTCCCAGCGCTTTGATATAACCTTTATTAAATGTGGGCTTCCTGCCAATCGACTGCACCCACCCCGTTAAAATAGGCCAGGTACTCGTCCATGATCTGTTTTGTCCGTAGACTCGCCCTAAAATGGAGTGGAGGTGGTTCCACAGAGGGAAATGGTGAAGTCTTGTCTGGGTGTTTAGGGTCTGGGTCTCCTGGCGCTTCTCTGGGCAGTGTCCTATGCTGGGTGGTTTTGCTTCGCAAATAGTTATGCAGGACACAGCACGCAGTCACCACCCAATCTATTTTCTCCACCTGCAAAATGATAGCCGTTAGGAATATGCGGAAGCGGCTAGACAGTATGCCAGAAGTGTTCCTTACAATTCGTTGTGCCCAGGATAGCCTATAATTGTAGATGCGCTTCTCCCTTGTCAGGTACCTTTGGGGGTATGGCTTCATAACGTTCTCGTGGAGTGCGAATGCCTCATCAGCCTCGAAAACAAAATTGAGGCCGTGCTGGGTTTGCTCCCTAGATGGCAAGTTCAGGGTCTTTGTGGTGAGCCGTTCGTAGAAGGTGATATTCTTCAGCGACCCACCGTCTGATGCACATCTGTTTTTGCCAAAGTCAATGAAGATGAATTCATAGTTGGCATTCACTACTGCCATGAGCACAATGCTAAAATAACCTTTAGAATTATAATAAAGGAATCCGCTGTTTGCAGGAGGGTTGAAGATAAAGGAAAAAAGGGAAAGAGAAAGGGGATCTGTCTTCAGTGCACAAAAATATAACTTTTAAATACTTTGTTAAAAATGAATGACACGTTATACTTTGGCATGTCCTACTGATAGGCTGGTATGCAAAATATTAAAGCCACAAACAACAAATGTGTGTCTCACATATTTGTTTGTGGATTTAATATTTCGCATACCAGCCTATCAGTAGGACACGCCAAAGTATAACGTGTCATTCATTTTTAACAAAGTATCTAAAAGTTATATTTTTGTGCACTGAAGACAGATCCCCTTTCTCTTTGCCTTTTTTCCCTTATTTTGTACTATGACAGGATCTGTGGTGGCATTCCCTGACAAATTCTGAACAATTAATGTTATATCTGAATAAGGGGTATATTATATCACTTTTTTCCTGTGCAAACGACTTTCCCCTTCCCCGTTCCCCCTCTCCCCCTGCATGAGGGTTGATGCAGACATGCTTGCCATCTATCGCGCCCCCACAGTTAGGGAACTGCAACGGCTTGCATTCTGATGTGCTTGCAGGGAGCTATAAAAAAAAGAAAAAGAAAAAATTAAAACATGTATTTAAACAGTGTATTTTGTTTTTTTTAATCTACTACAGAGTAGAAGTGTGGAGATTCCCGCCACCTCAGATCTCAGCATCATCCAGGATATGGAATAATCCCAGCCCCAAGTTCCTACCCCTGAAACACCAGCTACCCCTGATACCTATGCAGCACCAGCTCCTCCTCTGCAACCCCAGAGGCGAACCCCCCCCCCCCAAAAAAAAAACACCGCCCAGTAGGGCGAAGACCTCATTTTTGAGGAAATCAAGTCAAGACTTGCCCAGCCCCCCCCCCCCCCCCCCCCCGAACCACTACTCAAAATTTGGGGATTTTATAGCCTTAGCAATGTGTAACCTATCCCTAAGCGGAGCAGATTCAGCATCTCAATTTAAAGATGCTGAACAAAGCACAAAAATCAAAACTCCATGATGATGTCGTACTATTCTACCGCTGTCCTCTCACTCTTCCTCCCACCCAATCCAGGAATATGCAGTGAGCTAAATGGCTCAGGAGGCACTGGCAAGCCCCAGAGACAGATTTACATGCAATACATGAGCCAAAGGGTACATCTGGGCATTATGCACAGGTGCAGCAGTATAAACTCCTGGAAATTTGGTCAGTTTTGATCAGAGATGTTCGGAAAAGATAGACAGGTATTTTTCATATACTTTATACAGTCAAAACTCTGGCACAAACGATAGTATGACAGGAAAGGCTCTGCCTCATCCCACCGCACGTCACTGACACAATCCCATCCCATTCTGCCCACCCAACCCCATCTCATTCCACCCACCCAACCACAGCCTACTCCCCCACCCACCTGCTCTTTAGCCATATACTCTGTTCTGTTGGAGGCAGAGGACAAGCCCCATTTTTTAAATATGTAGGCTTCTCATAAATCCCAATAAATATGGTGCGGTATAGGCTATATGGTGTTTTTGGGGCAGATTTTTGGGGAGGATACACGCATGCTGTAGGTGCATAATAGTGGGGCCGGGCCCATTCATTCTGCACTTCACAGCATGTGTGTATTCTCCCAATCAAATCTGTGCCCAATTCACCAAATAGCCCTCCATCTTAGGAGTCAAAGTACCACCCCACATTTAATGGGAATTAAAAGTAAAATAAACTGCTATTTAATGCTTTTAATTATTAAAAAAAAAAAATATATATATATATATATATATATATATATATATAATACACACACAAATTGTGATATGATGTTTTTTAAATTTTTATGTGCCATGTTGGCAAATAATTGCATAAATTTGCACAGTTGTTTAATAGTAAAAACAACAACTTTTTTTTCTATAAAAACAGTTTAACAGTAACTAAACAGGTGTGGTGTGTATTTTATTTACCTTTAAATACTGGTCCTGCAGCACCTTCACAATGGCCTTGCAGGTGTCATGGATGATCCGACCCAAAGCCTGGGGGAAGATGAGGGCCCCGAACTTCATGTCCTCCAACGACCGCACTGTAGCCAGGAACCTCAGAGTAGCAGTCAGCCTCTCCTCAGCAGTGATGGCCCTCGGCATCTTGGGGTCCTGCCTCTCGAGGTAGGGTAGATCTTTTTTTGAGCATATATACATATATATATCTCTCAGAGAGCGCATTATCTTTATAACATTTATTAAACAATAAAATATAATACAAAGAACTCTGCTTTGATTAGTTCAACACACACTTGTATAAAACACCAAATGGTTACTTTGAAACACTAAGGTATGGATTTGTAATTATATTGCTACAAAGGTGTCATCTTATAGTCACTTAACAGTCTTTAGTTTCCATCTACGGCCAGCTGATACCTGGATGGAAAAGATGTTTTGACTTCTTTGTTGATTTCCACTGAAGAGTATATGCAGAATATAAATTACCGTTTGTACTTTACTGTATAAACTTATAACTCCTGGAATATTGTTCCTTAGTAGGCACAATTGTGACAATTATTGCTGCCAAACAACAGGTGATTGATATGTTTGTGATCTCACCTCCTCACAGTCACTTACAGGTATGCGGTTCAAAGTAAAAAAGCAGTGCCCGGCTGCGGCAGCCCGCCGCTGGATGTACCTTTCGCCGGAGTCGCTTAGTTACCAGAGCCCGTCACCTCCTCTTTATCCCCAGCCGGGGTGAGCACTGTGTTTGCGTGGATCGTGGTGTCCGGCTGCAGCTGCACGCTGCCTTGTCTCTCCTTATTAGGTGCCGCTCCACCTTTTTCCTTTGCTAAGGATAATATCCAGTGCCAGTGCTGTGGTTTGGAAGGTAGAAGCAATAACCCAGGTATATATAGGTTTCAAAGTCCAGATGATGGATCGTCCTTGACGCGTTTCTCCGTTGTATCTTTTTGACGGTTTCCTCAGAAGGTATCCAGCATGTCTTATCACCCTCCTATTTAAACCGATCTCCACCAATAGATCTCATTCTTTAATTAGAGGGAACAGGTGTGTTTCTAGTGTCCTTACACACTACTTAAAGACCAGTTAATTGTTCTTCACATAAGTCAGATGAAACAATCTTCTCTTAATATCGTTTGTTAATACCTATATATGTGTGTTTCTTCTGACATCATTATAATTTAGATATCTTGAATTAAAAATATCATTAAAAGTGAATATACATACACATAAATAAAAAATTATATAAATAAATATATACAATGACAACACGTGAGTAGAGATAGTATCATTAGAACAGAACAATAAGTAGATGTAATCAACTATATATCCTGTTACAGCCAACATAGCTCAGTGGACAGCTTCACCGACTACCATCCCACCAACCTGGGTTCGAATCCCACCCGATATTATTTTTATTTTTATATATATATCAATATTTTATATTTTTATGTCTCGGTTCGAATCTCGCTCAATAGTGCTTTCTGGCTATCATTATTAGCAGGATATACATCTTATATAGCAGACTACTTTCAAAGGGCTCTTTTTAGATGTTTATCAGATATATCATGGTTTTTCATATTCATTAGAGACTTATATGTTGTTAATTTCTATGGTGTCGTTAAGTCCCAAGGGTGATAGTGAACCAAGGGAAAAGATCCAAAAAGCCTCCCTTTTACAGAGGCGATTGAACCTATCCCCACCTCTTACGGTTACTGGTATAAACTCAATGCCCTGTACTGTAAGACCATCCATGTTTCCCTGATGTTTATTTTTAATATGCATAGACAAACTATGTGTTCTTACACCTTTTGTGATGTTTCGTCTGTGTTCCAGAAACCTTACGTTTAGTTTTCTTGTAGTTCTGCCTACGTATTGGATGCCACATATACATGTTATTAAATAGATCACATAGGTGGCATTACAATCAATGTGTCCCTTAATTTCAAAATCTCTATCATGGGTGGTAGAGTGAAAATGTGTACTCCTGTGTCTTATAAATTTGCATGTTATACATCCTGAGCGGCCACATTTAAAGCATCCATTTTTTAAAGGGATAGAACTGAGCCAAGTTTCACTTGTTTTCATAACTGGATCTGAACCTATGTAATGACTAGGTGTTAGAAAGCTCTGTAGATTCCTAGCTTTCTTGAAAACTATCTGGGGATCTGTTTCCAAGAAAGGTGCTAATATTTTATCAGCCCTTAAAATCGCTATATTCTTTTTAAACAGTTGTTTAATTTCCCTAGAGCTAGAATTAAATTTGGTTATAAACCTAAGTTCAGTGTTTTGTTTAGAATCAAACTATTTGATTTATTTTTGTTCATCGATAGCAGGGCTTCTCTATCTAATGTTCTCACTTGCTCTTCTGCTTTTATCAAGACATCATCTGGGTAATCTTGTTCTAATAATGCAATTGTAAGTTTATGAGCTTGTTGATTATAATCCGTAATTTCGGAACAATTACGTCTATGTCTCATATACTGACTTCTAGGTATATTCCTGAGCCATGGTAGATAGTGACAACTTGAGTAATTTAGGAACTTATTACAGTCCACTTCCTTCTTGTATGTGGATGTAATTATATTATTATTTTTAACTTCAAGAGCAATATCCAGAAAGGAAATCTTAGATTTGTGAAGTGTACTGGTGAATTTAAGACCAAATGAATTCTGGTTCAGATAATCAACATAGCTCCTGGCCGAATTCATATCTCCCTCCCATATAAAGAACATATCATCTATGTATCTGCCATAGAGCACCAAGCCCGCCCCAAAGGTGCCCGGCCATATAAGAGTGTCTTCAAACAGGCCCATGTATAAATTGGCAAAACCAGGGGCGAACTTGGTGCCCATGGCAGTACCCAGGATCTGTAAATAAAATTGTGCATTAAAAGTAAAATAATTGTGAGTTTAAGTAAATGTGATGGCATCTAAAACAAATTGCCTCCTGGCCTCACTCAGATCACCATCTATAGAGAGAAAATTCTCAACCGCTTTGACTCCAGCCAAGTGAGGGATATTTGTATATAGTGACTCTACATCACACGTGATGAAGATGTAATTATCTTGCCATATTATAGTGGACAATAGATTCAAAAAGTGCGCAGAGTCCCTGATGTATGATCTGAGTGAGACCACATGTGGTTGTAAAAAGGAATCAATAAAGGATGATAAATTAGTGGTGAGGGATCCAATACCTGATATAATGGGACGCCCGGGAGGTGAGGTGAGGGATTTGTGAATTTTGGGCAAATGATAATACGTGGGTGTTACAAGGTATGGATTAAATAAAAAATTATATTCCTGGGTTATTGCTTCTACCTTCCAAACCACAGCACTGGCACTGGATATTATCCTTAGCAAAGGAAAAAGGTGGAGCGGCACCTAATAAGGAGAGACAAGGCAGCGTGCAGCTGCAGCCGGACACCACGATCCACGCAAACACAGTGCTCACCCCGGCTGGGGATAAAGAGGAGGTGACGGGCTCTGGTAACTAAGCGACTCCGGCGGAAGGTACATCCAGCGGCGGGCTGCCGCAGCCGGGCACTACTTTTTTACTTTGAACCGCATACCTGTAAGTGACTGTGAGGAGGTGAGATCACAAACATATCAATCACCTGTTGTTTGGCAGCAATAATTGTCACAATTGTGCCTACTAAGGAACAATATTCCAGGAGTTATAAGTTTATACAGTAAAGTACAAACGGTAATTTATATTCTGCATATACTCTTCAGTGGAAATAACAACAAAGAAGTCAAAACATCTTTTCCATCCAGGTATCAGCTGGCCGTAGATGGAAACTAAAGACTGTTAAGTGACTATAAGATGACACCTTTGTAGCAATATAATTACAAATCCATACCTTAGTGTTTCAAAGTAACCATTTGGTGTTTTATACAAGTGTGTGTTGAACTAATCAAAGCAGAGTTCTTTGTATTATATTTTATTGTTTAATAAATGTTATAAAGATAATGCGCTCTCTGAGAGAGATATATATATGTATATATGCTCAAAAAAAGATCTAGCTTAATTTGTGTTAGTACAACTTCAGAGTACTAGGTGGGAGCAGCCTATATGTTTATAACCTTTTTAATTGACCAGTTATTTTTAATCTTTTCTATTTTTTCACTACTGCGCCTGAGAATATATGCACAAGCGGACATAGTTTTCTAAAAAGAGAACTTTTAATTTATTTTTGAAAACAAAGTTTACTTGTCTGTATGTGCATATAGTACCTGTAGAAAGGGAACTATATATCTTGAGGTAGGGAGTCACAAGGCCCAGCAACTCCTGAAAGGTAGCGTTATCCATTTGCAGGTAGTTCCGATAGTGCTCGGGGTTGTTCTTCCTAATCTCGGTCAGGAGCAACATGTGAGAGAGTCCCCCTCTTAAACAGCCACTCGTTGCTCCACACAGACCTCTGCCTCTTCCGTTTCAGATCCCTGTCACGTTTCAGCTTCAGATAGCCATAGGCTAACAGAAGTTGATACCTGTAGGAATCCATCACAGAACAGAATAAAGAGCACTTTGTTCAGAAAAAATAAATAAAAAAAAGCAAAGCACACTAGCAATGTGGAATGCTCGGAAGGTATAAACCATCCTCACTAATCAGAGCAGCACATGGCTAAAATGGCTGCTGCTATAGTATTTATATGGCTATTTGGCCCACCCCCCATTGCTCCAATCCAGCCAATTCCATATTCTATAGCAGCAGTGTGCACAGGGCTAATGGCTGCTGCTATTTATATGCCTATTTGGGCCAGCCCCCTAGCACCCTAATCCAGCCCATCAGATATATCTTGGCTACATGTGCATGCATTGCGATATGTCGCCGCATGACATATAGCAGGCGATATATCGCATGCAAAAAAAAAAAGTCACACATGTATCGAATCGTATGGAACCACTCCCGGGAGAGTTCAAGGGAAATCGCCTCCGACTTTAGCCTCAGACGTATCGCTGTAGTGTATGGGGGTCTTTAGTTCCCAATCAGCCCCTGGTCTGCAGCAAAAGATGCAAGGAAGGCTGTAATTCTATACAATCAGGCCCTATGAGGAGGGATCCCACCCCCCACCCCCATTAGGGCTGCTTCCGTAAATTTAACAGGTTGGTTTTCCATCCCAATCCACCCCTGGTTACACCTCTGGTGGCTGTAGCTAATGCAGAGCGTAAAAAAGTACAGTACTTACAATGTAGAGTGCTTTGAAGCCATGTAGTCTGCAGTAGTGTATCACAGTGGGTAATAAAAAGTAAGCTAACTTGTTGATGGTGAGGAGTGAGATGCTTGGAGAAAAGACATATTCTACCTCTTCAGTTGGAGTACCGCAAGACTCAGTCTTAGGTCTTCTAAATCTATACCACATCTTGGCAAACTTATCAGCTCCATCAGATTTCAGTATCATCTGTATGCGGTTGATACTCAAATCTACCTATGCTCTCCTAATTGTTACCATCTGTATTGGCCCACATTACTGAATGACTTGCGGCCCCTTAATTAATAATATTTCCACCAGTCAATAGTAGTTGCCAACCTATCTCACTATTGACTCAACAACAGCTCGCTGCTTAGGTGTCATCCTTGACTCTGAATGATCCTTTGTTCCCCACATTCAATCTGTTTCCAAATAATGGGGCAGATTTAACAATCAGTGATATTCTTGATATTTACTCGGTACAAATAATAAATTATGCTTTAGTCAATCAGCTCTATTTTTCAAACACGTGACAGGAGCTGATTGCCTGGAATACCATTTATAGTTCGTAACGAGTGACAAGAATATCACTTGTTAAATCTGCCCCCATGTTACAATACCATATCCTGAATATTCCCATATCTTACACAATATACTGCAAAAACTCGAAATTCATGCACTCATTATTTCCCACATTGATGATTGTGGGAAATAATGTCTGCTTTGGGATTTCCCAAAGCAGACTTTCACAACTGCAATCCATTTTGAATGCAACTGCAAGGCTGCTCTTCCTTGCTAAGTATGCATTCATGGACTGCTGCTCTGCTCTTTCAGTACCTCCATTGGTTACCTGTATTCTACAGAATTCAATATAAAATATTTTTACTGACACAAAGCCATAAAAACCAAAATTACACCAACATACATCTCTTTATTGGCAGATGCTTACAAGTTAGTAGGTACATAGCAAATGTAAGCAAGAAGGTTAGTGTTCACATTGATTCCAAATTAGAGTAGGTTTTATTAAATATAACAGGATACAGGTGATAGAAGATACCTTATCGTATTGAGTGCTGTGTATCAATCTCTCTTGGTCTAAGTACTGTACAATCGTACAGCACTGTGACACTACAATAACACAGTGACAGACTATGTCATATGCAGGCCCTTTTATAGAGTCTAGTAAACAACATGCAAACTAATTAGCCTGACCTTTCAGTCTGGTGACTCAGGGCCTAATTCAACATGGAACACTGCAGCAGCATTCGCATACTGAAGCCCTGTAAAGTGTGCGCATGTGCAGCAGCCTCAGTGCACGTGCGCACACTGAGATGCAATGACATCTCACATATGCGAACGCTTCTGCCTGAAAGGCAGAGACATTTGTTGGGAGAGATGGGGCGTCAACTCAGCGTTTAAGGGGCGTTGAGCCGGTCCGGACAATGCAGGCCTACCCGGACCATTTGCGGGGCGGGCTGCTGTAGTTGTGTGGCATCACGCTCAGCCGCTGCGACCCAAAACATGGCGGGCAGCCCCCTTCCTTCACAGGTGAGGCAGGGCACGGCATACAGGGCGGACTTGCCCTGTGCTGGGTGTCCCCACACTTGTCATGTTGATTTAGGCTCTCAGACACATGTAATTGAGGTTGATGAGTTACGCACAATAACACTCAGTTAAGAGACAGCTTGTAGCGTTTGACCGTTCAATTACATATCAACACTGTTCACTTATCTCAAAATAGCTCCCAACTCTTAATCTCCGCTCTGCATCTTTCCCACACAGTCATTACCTACTCCCATTCATGGTCACAAGACTTTTTGGCTACACCCACTTTGTGGAATTCCCTTCAATGCACAATAAGACTTTCTCCTAGCCTTCAAACCTTAAAGCATTCCATGATAACTCATTTCTTCAGACAAGCTTATTAAATTCCAGAGCCATCCACATAACCACCATAAGCTATCCAACCCAATTACTTTCTCTCTATACAGTCCACACATATCTACATATTTTCTCTTCCTTCACTGTCACACCCCGCCGACCCTAGCCAAATTTTCCTGTGTGACAGGATCATACAAGTTGCCAAGAATCTCTGCAACCTGGCTGGACCAATATGCAATACGTAGCACGTATCCTTGTGTATGAAAACCTTTTTCCCAATAGATTGTAAGATTGCAAGCAGGGCCTATTCTACCTCTATGTCTGTCTGTTTTTACCCAGTCTTGTTTCATTATGGTGTGTCCCCAATTGTAAAGCACAATGCAATATGCTTGCACTACATAAATAACTGTTCATAAACAAGTAACTAAATAAATTTGAGTGGTACAGAAATACATGCAAGTATGAACAGGAGATAACTGTACAGTCTATTCTAAAGGTTCAGTGAAATAAAACAGTATAAACTGTGGAGGACTGTAATAACGTACCTCACAGAAGTGCCCAGGTTGCTGGCTACTTTACACCTGTGGGGAAAAAATAAGGTAAGTGGCTCAGGCACTTCTACAATGGAAAAATGAACAAGGACAAAACCATAGAAGCCACTATACAATGCAGACTGGGTCGGATTAAGTGCCAAGTGGGCACGGAGCAGAAAATGACCAGGGGTTTATGGTGAGAAGTGAAGGTGTGACAAGTACTTTGTGGGTGTGGCCAGAGCCATTTGGGCATATACAGTCCTACACTTGCAGCCGCAATGTCTCCCTAAATAAAGTAGAAAACCTACATCACTTTGTGAGGAACATAGAAATGCAATTTCAAAATGTATAGCCGACCCTGTGGCAATCTGGGTGTTAAGGGTGCCACCAGAATGGTACTAGGTGGCGCTGTTGCTCTTGCCCAGCAGTCCTTTAGCCTCCTGCAGCCAAAGACTTCACCTATAGCAGCCGTCTTTCCCAGGAGGATTAGGTCCACCCAGTACTCAGTTGCCCCCAGGTTTTAATGATAGACAAGGCTGCTGTGGGAGGCTGAGCAAGGAGAGTACAGAACTGGAGTCAGACTGGAACACAAAAGGAAGGACCAGACACATGACAAGCAATAAATCCAGCACACTACCGTGTGCAACTGGCACGGGATCACTGCAGCAGATGGTACTCACTAGCGTCACAGTACTGGAAATGGGAAACCAAGCACTGGGTACTGAACCATAATGGCCGAGGGGATAGCAGTGCAGTCCCTGGTAGCCAGCGGTGCAAGTATGCGGATACGGCGTACCCTTAAGAATTTCGCCATGGGTACGCCGTACCCACACCGACGGGCCGCCACTCGCTACCGCTGATGCGAGGGGAAAAGAGCGCAGCCTGCGCTTCTCCTGCCCCTCAATGTCTTCGTTCAAATCAGTGCCGCCCGTGAGCCAATCAGAGCTCGCGGAGCTTTGATTGGCACTGAATTGAACTCACCCGCACCCGCCAGAGACTGAGGGGAAGGAGAGGCGCAGGCTGAGCTCTCCTCCCCTCACACACACAGGAGACAGGACAGCAGCAGCGGTGAGCAGGAGGGGGGAGGTTCATGAATACCTGGCACTGGGGGCATACCTGGCACTGAGGGCATGTATACCTGGCACTGGGGGGGCATGTATAGTATACCTGGCACTGGGAGCATAGCTGGCACTGGGGGGGCATATGTATACCTGGCACTGAGGGCATATCTGGCACTGGGGGGACATGTGTACCTGGCACTGGGAGCATATCTGGCACTGGGGGGGGGGACATGTATATCTGGCACTGAGAGGGTGGGGCATGTGTACCTGGCACTGGGAGCATATCTGGCACTGGGGGGGGAGATGTGTATCTGGCACTGGGGGGACATGTGTATCTGGCACTGGAGGCATATCTGGCACTGGGGGGACATGTGTATCTGGCACTGGGGGCATATCTGGCACTCGGGGGAAATGTGTATCTGGCACTGGAGGCATATCTGGCACTGGGGGGGGGGACACGTGTATCTGGCACTGGGGGCATATCTGGCACTGGGGGGGGGACATGTGTATCTGGCACTGGGGGCATATCTGGCACTGTGGGGACATGTGTATCTGGCACTGGAGGCATATCTGGCACTGGGGGGGACATGTGTATCTGGCACTGGGGGCATATCTGGCACTGCGGGGACATGTGTATCTGGCACTGGGGGCATATCTGGCACTGCGGGGACATTTATGCATCTGGCACTGTGAGGCGATGTATATCTGGCACTGTGGGGGCATTGGTGTATCTGGCACTGGGGGGGGGCACACGTGTATCTGGCACTGGGGGGGGCACACGTGTATCTGGCACTGGGGGGGGCACACGTGTATCTGGCACTGGGGGGGGCACACGTGTATCTGGCACTGGGGGCATATCTGGCACTGCAGGGACATGTATATCTGGCACTCTGGGGCATATCTGGCACTGTGGGGGCATTTGTGTATCTGCCACTATTGCGGGTCATATGTGTATCCGCCCCTCCCCCATATGTGTATCATGCCCACATTTTCATTGGCCATGCCCCATGTTGCATTGGGCCACACCCATTTCTTGGCGCACGCACACAGTACCTGTAGACATTTTTTCTATTTGCACAGCTGCTGGTAGCATCTAGATAAAATACAGGCAGACAGAAATACAGGACCAGATAGCACACAATAGAGGACCTCACAAATAAACTTGCGGGACTGGACTGCAGAGCAGCGCTGGCACAGGCAGACACAAACACGGGACCAGACCGCAGGTCAGCGCCGGCTACAGACATACAAACAGGCAGGGCTGGAATACTGAAAGTGACTGCTAAGAGCAACACCAAATGGTACATGTATAACATGGTGGAATAGATGCTACAAGTGACACAAAAAGACACACTGCAGGACCAGACTGACAAGACACAGGTAATAATACAGGGTACAAACGAAAACTCTAGATGAGCAAATACAGGCTGGAGTACTCCGGATTGTGCACAGAATCACATACATAAACAGAAACTCTTAACAGAGACAGTGTAGACTGGAACACCCAGGATCAGGCACTTGCAGGGAAACAGCAGGCTCAGAGCATTACACGAACTGTTCAGGGTTCATCAGGATTTGTCAAAATAGACTGAGTAGATCACGGTTGTACAGAATCAGGATAAGGAGATGAGCGCCGGAAATTTTTCGGGTTTTGTGTTTTGGTTTTGGGTTCGGTTCCGCGGCCGTGTTTTGGGTTCGACCGCGTTTTGGCAAAACCTCACCGAATTTTTTTTGTCGGATTCGGGTGTGTTTTGGATTCGGGTGTTTTTTTCCAAAAAACCTAAAAAACAGCTTAAATCATAGAATTTGGCGGTCATTTTGATCCCAAAGTATTATTAACCTCAAAATCCATAATTTCCACTCATTTTCAGTCTATTCTGAATACCTCACACCTCACAATATTATTTTTAGTCCTAAAATTTGCACCGAGGTCGCTGTGTGAGTAAGATAAGCGACCCTAGTGGCCGACACAAACACCGGGCCCATCTAGGAGTGGCACTGCAGTGTCACGCAGGATGGCCCTTCCAAAAAACCCTCCCCAAACAGCACATGACGCAAAGAAAAAAAGAGGCGCAATGAGGTAGCTGTGTGAGTAAGATTAGCGACCCTAGTGGCCGACACAAACACCGGGCCCATCTAGGAGTGGCACTGCAGTGTCACGCAGGATGTCCCTTCCAAAAAACCCTCCCCAAACAGCACATGATGCAAAGAAAAAAAGAGGCGCAATGAGGTAGCTGTGTGAGTAAGATAAGCGACCCTAGTGGCCGACACAAACACCGGGCCCATCTAGGAGTGTCACTGCAGTGTCACGCAGGATGTCCCTTCCAAAAAACCCTCCCCAAACAGCACATGACGCAAAGAAAAAAAGAGGCGCAATGAGGTAGCTGTGTGAGTAAGATAAGCGACCCTAGTGGCCGACACAAACACCGGGCCCATCTAGGAGTGGCACTGCAGTGTCACGCAGGATGTCCCTTCCAAAAAACCCTCCCCAAACAGCACATGACGCAAAGAAAAAGAAAAGAAAAAAGAGGTGCAAGATGGAATTGTCCTTGGGCCCTCCCACCCACCCTTATGTTGTATAAACAAAACAGGACATGCACACTTTAACCAACCCATCATTTCAGTGACAGGGTCTGCCACACGACTGTGACTGATATGACGGGTTGGTTTGGACCCCCCCCAAAAAAGAAGCAATTAATCTCTCCTTGCACAAACTGGCTCTACAGAGGCAAGATGTCCACCTCATCATCACCCTCCGATATATCACCGTGTACATCCCCCTCCTCACAGATTATCAATTCGTCCCCACTGGAATCCACCATCTCAGCTCCCTGTGTACTTTGTGGAGGCAATTGCTGCTGGTCAATGTCTCCGCGGAGGAATTGATTATAATTCATTTTAATGAACATCATCTTCTCCACATTTTCTGGATGTAACCTCGTACGCCGATTGCTGACAAGGTGAGCGGCGGCACTAAACACTCTTTCGGAGTACACACTTGTGGGAGGGCAACTTAGGTAGAATAAAGCCAGTTTGTGCAAGGGCCTCCAAATTGCCTCTTTTTCCTGCCAGTATAAGTACGGACTGTGTGACGTGCCTACTTGGATGCGGTCACTCATATAATCCTCCACCATTCTATCAATGTTGAGAGAATCATATGCAGTGACAGTAGACGACATGTCCGTAATCGTTGTCAGGTCCTTCAGTCCGGACCAGATGTCAGCATCAGCAGTCGCTCCAGACTGCCCTGCATCACCGCCAGTGGGTGGGCTCGGAATTCTGAGCCTTTTCCTCGCACCCCCAGTTGCGGGAGAATGTGAAGGAGGAGATGTTGACAGGTCGCGTTCCGCTTGACTTGACAATTTTGTCACCAGCAGGTCTTTCAACCCCAGCAGACTTGTGTCTGCCGGAAAGAGAGATCCAAGGTAGGCTTTAAATCTAGGATCGAGCACGGTGGCCAAAATGTAGTGCTCTGATTTCAACAGATTGACCACCCGTGAATCCTTGTTAAGCGAATTAAGGGCTCCATCCACAAGTCCCACATGCCTAGCGGAATCGCTCCGTGTTAGCTCCTCCTTCAATGTCTCCAGCTTCTTCTGCAAAAGCCTGATGAGGGGAATGACCTGACTCAGGCTGGCAGTGTCTGAACTGACTTCACGTGTGGCAAGTTCAAAGGGCATCAGAACCTTGCACAACGTTGAAATCATTCTCCACTGCGCTTGAGACAGGTGCATTCCACCTACTATATCGTGCTCAATTGTATAGGCTTGAATGGCCTTTTGCTGCTCCTCCAACCTCTGAAGCATATAGAGGGTTGAATTCCACCTCGTTACCACTTCTTGCTTCAGATGATGGCAGGGCAGGTTCAGTAGTTTTTGGTGGTGCTCCAGTCTTCTGTACGTGGTGCCTGTACGCCGAAAGTGTCCCGCAATTCTTCTGGCCACCGACAGCATCTCTTGCACGCCCCTGTCGTTTTTTAAAAAATTCTGCACCACCAAATTCAAGGTATGTGCAAAACATGGGACATGCTGGAATTTGCCCATATTTAATGCACACACAATATTGCTGGCGTTGTCCGATGCCACAAATCCACAGGAGAGTCCAATTGGGGTAAGCCATTCCGCGATGATCTTCCTCAGTTGCCGTAAGAGGTTTTCAGCTGTGTGCGTATTCTGGAAAGCGGTGATACAAAGCGTAGCCTGCCTAGGAAAGAGTTGGCGTTTGCGAGATGCTGCTACTGGTGCCGCCGCTGCTGTTCTTGCGGCGGGAGTCCATACATCTACCCAGTGGGCTGTCACAGTCATATAGTCCTGACCCTGCCCTGCTCCACTTGTCCACATGTCCGTGGTTAAGTGGACATTGGGTACAACTGCATTTTTTAGGACACTGGTGAGTCTTTTTCTGACGTCCGTGTACATTCTCGGTATCGCCTGCCTAGAGAAGTGGAACCTAGATGGTATTTGGTAACGGGGGCACACTGCCTCAATAAATTGTCTAGTTCCCTGTGAACTAACGGCGGATACCGGACGCACGTCTAACACCAACATAGTTGTCAAGGCCTCAGTTATCCGCTTTGCAGCAGGATGACTGCTGTGATATTTCATCTTCCTCGCAAAGGACTGTTGAACAGTCAATTGCTTACTGGAAGTAGTACAAGTGGGCTTACGACTTCCCCTCTGGGATGACCATCGACTCCCAGCAGCAACAACAGCAGCGCCAGCAGCAGTAGGCGTTACACGCAAGGATGCATCGGAGGAATCCCAGGCAGGAGAGGACTCGTCAGAATTGCCAGTGACATTGCCTGCAGGACTATTGGCATTCCTGGGGAAGGAGGAAATTGACACTGAGGGAGTTGGTGGGGTGGTTTGCGTGAGCTTGGTTACAAGAGGAAGGGATTTACTGGTCAGTGGACTGCTTCCGCTGTCACCCAAAGTTTTTGAACTTGTCACTGACTTATTATGAATGCGCTGCAGGTGACGTATAAGGGAGGATGTTCCGAGGTGGTTAACGTCCTTACCCCTACTTATTACAGCTTGACAAAGGGAACACACGGCTTGACACCTGTTGTCCGCATTTCTGGTGAAATACTTCCACACCGAAGAGCTGATTTTTTGGGTATTTTCACCAGGCATGTCAACGGCCATATTCCTACCACGGACAACAGGTGTCTCCCCGGGTGCCTGACTTAAACAAACCACCTCACCATCAGAATCCTCCTGGTCAATTTCCTCCCCAGCGCCAGCAACACCCATATCCTCCTCATCCTGGTGTACTTCAACACTGACATCTTCAATCTGACTATCAGGAACTGGACTGCGAGTGCTCCTTCCATCACTTGCAGGGGGCGTGCAAATGGTGGAAGGCGCATGCTCTTCACGTCCAGTGTTGGGAAGGTCAGGCATCGCAACCGACACAATTGGAGTCGGACTCTCCTTGTGGATTTGGGATTTCGAAGAACGCACAGTTCTTTGCGGTGCTACTGCTTTTGCCAGCTTTAGTCTTTTCATTTTTCTAGCGAGAGGCTGAGTGCTTCCATCCTCATGTGAAGCTGAACCACTAGCCATGAACATAGGCCAGGGCCTCAGCCGTTCCTTGCCACTCCGTGTGGTAAATGGCATATTGGCAAGTTTACGCTTCTCCTCCGACAATTTTATTTTAGGTTTTGGAGTCCTTTTTTTACTGATATTTGGTGTTTTGGATTTGACATGCTCTGTACTATGACATTGGGCATCGGCCTTGGCAGACGACGTTGCTGGCATTTCATCGTCTCGGCCATGACTAGTGGCAGCAGCTTCAGCACGAGGTGGAAGTGGATCTTGATCTTTCCCTAATTTTGGAACCTCAACATTTTTGTTCTCCATATTTTAATAGGCACAACTAAAAGGCACCTCAGGTAAACAATGGAGATGGATGGATTGGATACTAGTATACAATTATGGACGGGCTGCCGAGTGCCGACACAGAGGTAGCCACAGCCGTGAACTACCGCACTGTACTGTGTCTGCTGCTAATATATAGACTGGTTGATAAAGAGATAGTATACTCGTAACTAGTATGTATGTATAAAGAAAGAAAAAAAACCCACGGTTAGGTGGTATATACAATTATGGACGGGCTGCCGAGTGCCGACACAGAGGTAGCCACAGCCGTGAACTACCGCACTGTACTGTGTCTGCTGCTAATATATAGACTGGTTGATAAAGAGATAGTATACTCGTAACTAGTATGTATGTATAAAGAAAGAAAAAAAAACCACGGTTAGGTGGTATATACAGTTATGGACGGGCTGCCGAGTGCCGACACAGAGGTAGCCACAGCCGTGAACTACCGCACTGTACTGTGTCTGCTGCTAATATATAGACTGGTTGATAAAGAGATAGTATACTCGTAACTAGTATGTATGTATAAAGAAAGAAAAAAAAACCACGGTTAGGTGGTATATACAATTATGGACGGGCTGCCGAGTGCCGACACAGAGGTAGCCACAGCCGTGAACTACCGCACTGTACTGTGTCTGCTGCTAATATATAGACTGGTTGATAAAGAGATAGTATACTCGTAACTAGTATGTATGTATAAAGAAAGAAAAAAAAACCACGGTTAGGTGGTATATACAATTATGGACGGGCTGCCGAGTGCCGACACAGAGGTAGCCACAGCCGTGAACTACCGCACTGTACTGTGTCTGCTGCTAATATATAGACTGGTTGATAAAGAGATAGTATACTCGTAACTAGTATGTATGTATAAAGAAAGAAAAAAAAACCACGGTTAGGTGGTATATACAATTATGGACGGGCTGCCGAGTGCCGACACAGAGGTAGCCACAGCCGTGAACTACCGCACTGTACTGTGTCTGCTGCTAATATATAGACTGGTTGATAAAGAGATAGTATACTCGTAACTAGTATGTATGTATAAAGAAAGAAAAAAAAACCACGGTTAGGTGGTATATACAATTATGGACGGGCTGCCGAGTGCCGACACAGAGGTAGCCACAGCCGTGAACTACCGCACTGTACTGTGTCTGCTGCTAATATATAGACTGGTTGATAAAGAGATAGTATACTCGTAACTAGTATGTATGTATAAAGAAAGAAAAAAAAACCACGGTTAGGTGGTATATACAATTATGGACGGGCTGCCGAGTGCCGACACAGAGGTAGCCACAGCCGTGAACTACCGCACTGTACTGTGTCTGCTGCTAATATAGACTGGTTGATAAAGAGATAGTATACTCGTAACTAGTATGACTATAAAGAAAGAAAAAAAAACCACGGTTAGGTGGTATATACAATTATGGACGGGCTGCCGAGTGCCGACACAGAGGTAGCCACAGCCGTGAACTACCGCACTGTACTGTGTCTGCTGCTAATATATAGACTGGTTGATAAAGAGATAGTATACTCGTAACTAGTATGTATGTATAAAGAAAGAAAAAAAAACCACGGTTAGGTGGTATATACAATTATGGACGGGCTGCCGAGTGCCGACACAGAGGTAGCCACAGCCGTGAACTACCGCACTGTACTGTGTCTGCTGCTAATATAGACTGGTTGATAAAGAGATAGTATACTCGTAACTAGTATGTATGTATAAAGAAAGAAAAAAAAACCACGGTTAGGTGGTATATACAATTATGGACGGGCTGCCGAGTGCCGACACAGAGGTAGCCACAGCCGTGAACTACCGCACTGTACTGTGTCTGCTGCTAATATAGACTGGTTGATAAAGAGATAGTATACTCGTAACTAGTATGTATGTATAAAGAAAGAAAAAAAAACCACGGTTAGGTGGTATATACAATTATGGACGGGCTGCCGAGTGCCGACACAGAGGTAGCCACAGCCGTGAACTACCGCACTGTACTGTGTCTGCTGCTAATATATAGACTGGTTGATAAAGAGATAGTATACTCGTAACTAGTATGTATGTATAAAGAAAGAAAAAAAAAACACGGTTAGGTGGTATATACAATTATGGACGGGCTGCCGAGTGCCGACACAGAGGTAGCCACAGCCGTGAACTACCGCACTGTACTGTGTCTGCTGCTAATATATAGACTGGTTGATAAAGAGATAGTATACTCGTAACTAGTATGTATGTATAAAGAAAGAAAAAAAACCCACGGTTAGGTGGTATATACAATTATGGACGGGCTGCCGAGTGCCGACACAGAGGTAGCCACAGCCGTGAACTACCGCACTGTACTGTGTCTGCTGCTAATATAGACTGGTTGATAAAGAGATAGTATACTCGTAACTAGTATGTATGTATAAAGAAAGAAAAAAAAACCACGGTTAGGTGGTATATACAATTATGGACGGGCTGCCGAGTGCCGACACAGAGGTAGCCACAGCCGTGAACTACCGCACTGTACTGTGTCTGCTGCTAATATAGACTGGTTGATAAAGAGATAGTATACTCGTAACTAGTATGACTATAAAGAAAGAAAAAAAAACCACGGTTAGGTGGTATATACAATTATGGACGGGCTGCCGAGTGCCGACACAGAGGTAGCCACAGCCGTGAACTACCGCACTGTACTGTGTCTGCTGCTAATATAGACTGGTTGATAAAGAGATAGTATACTACTAATATTATATATACTGGTGGTCAGGTCACTGGTCACTAGTCACACTGGCAGTGGCACTCCTGCAGCAAAAGTGTGCACTGTTTAATTTTAATATAATATTATGTACTCCTGGCTCCTGCTATAACCTATAACTGGCACTGCAGTGCTCCCCAGTCTCCCCCACAATTATAAGCTGTGTGAGCTGAGCACAGTCAGATATATATATACATTGATGCAGCACACTGGGCTGAGCAGTGCACACAGATATGGTATGTGACTGAGTCACTGTGTGTATCGTTTTTTTCAGGCAGAGAACGGATATATTAAATAAAACAAACAACTGCACTGTCTGGTGGTCACTGTGGTCGTCAGTCACTAAACTCTGCACTCTCTTCTACAGTATCACAGCCTCAGGTCAATCTCTCTCTCTCTCTCTCAACCCTAATCTAAATGGAGAGGACGCCAGCCACGTCCTCTCCCTATCAATCTCAATGCACGTGTGAAAATGGCGGCGACGCGCGGCTCCTTATATAGAATCCGAGTCTCGCGATAGAATCCGAGCCTCGCGAGAATCCGACAGCGTCATGATGACGTTCGGGCGCGCTCGGGTTAACCGAGCAAGGCGGGAAGATCCGAGTCGCTCGGACCCGTGAAAAAAAACATGAAGTTCGGGCGGGTTCGGATTCAGAGAAACCGAACCCGCTCATCTCTAGACTGCATATGATATAACCAGCAGCTAGGTCCTAGGCAGGCTGGGTAATAAATGACACAATATCCAATCAGGACAGCCAAAAAAGGACAAGCCTCCCTAATGAGGAGATTCACTGCAGGTGAGCAGCCTGGCACACAAGGCGTAGTGCTAATGGTCTAATTATGCAGCAGCTGGACTGCACACAGAAGACATACAGTAGGAGTCAGGCTGCAATTGAACAGAACCACCAGAGGTGGCTTGTAACACTGGGCAGATGTTCATCACCGTGCTGTCATGATGAAGGGCCTATTTTATGTGGAGCAGCGATCAGTAAAAAAAATGGCAAAACTGCGCATATGTATGTACCGCAATGCGTATGCGCGTCATAAGGGTACAAACAGCATCGTTGCTGTGCAATGCTTCTACCGAAGAATCCATTCGCACAACCGATCGCAAGAAGATTGATAGGTAGAGGGCGTTTGTGGGTGTCAACTGACCGTTTTCAGGGAGTGGTTGGAAAATGCAGGTGTGTCCAAGCGTTTGCAGGGTGGGTGTCTGATGTCAATTCCGGGACCGGACAGGCTGAAGTGATCGCAAGGGCTGAGTAAGTTCAGATCTACTCAAAAACTGCAAAAAACTGTTTTGTCCCACTCGGCTGCACATGCGATCACACACTTGCAAAGCGAAAATACACTCCCCCGTGGGCGGCGACTATGCGTTTGCACGGCTGCAAAAAGTAGCTAGCGAGCGATCAACTCGGAATGAGGGCCATAATCCTAGGTGCTTAAAGTATATGTTAAGATGAATTAAAAAATAGGATTTTACTTACCGGTAAATCTATTTCTCGTAGTCCGTAGAGGATGCTGGGACTCCGTAAGGACCATGGGGAATAGACGGGCTCTGCAGGAGATAGGGCACTTTAAGAAAGCTTTGGATTCTGGGTGTGCACTGGCTCCTCCCTCTATGCCCCTCCTCCAGACCTCAGTTAGGGAAACTGTGCCCAGAGGAGATGGACAGTACGAGGAAGGATTTTTGTAAATCTAAGGGCGAGATTCATACCAGCCACACCAATCACACCATATAACTTGTGATAAACTACCCAGTTAACGGTATGAACAACAACATAGCCTCGGTCCAACCGATAAAACTGCAACATACCCCTTATGTAAGCCATAACTATATACAAGTCATGCAGAAGAAGTCCGCACTTGGGACGGGCGCCCAGCATCCTCTACGGACTACGAGAAATAGATTTACCGGTAAGTAAAATCCTATTTTCTCTAACGTCCTAGAGGATGCTGGGACTCCGTAAGGACCATGGGGATTATACCAAAGCTCCCAAACGGGCGGGAGAGTGCGGATGACTCCCACCTTCCTAGTGGAATGGGCCTTAACCGATTTAGGCAATGGCAATCCTGCCGTAGAATGCGCCTGCTGAATCGTGTTACAGATCCAGCGAGCAATAGTCTGCTTTGAAGCAGGAGCGCCAACCTTGTTGGCCGCATACAGAACAAACAGAGCCTCAGTCTTCCTGATCCCAGCTGTTCTGGTCACATAAATCTTCAAAGCCCTGACCACATCCAGGGACTCGGAATCCTCCAAGTCCTCTGAAGCCACAGGCACGACAATAGGTTGGTTCATATGAAAAGATGAGACCACTTTTGGCAGAAATTGAGGACGAGTCCTCAACTCCGCCCTATCCACGTGAAAAACCAGGTATGGGCTTTTATGTGATAAAGCCGCCAATTCTGAAACACGCCTTGCCGAAGCTAATGCCAACAACATGACCACTTTCCAAGTGAGGTATTTCAACTCCACTGTTTTGAGTGGATCAAACCAAGGGGACTTGAGGAAACAAAATACCACGTTAAGATCCCAAGGCACCACCGGAGGTACAAAAGGAGGCTGAATATGCAGCACCCCCTTAACAAAAGTCTGTACTTCAGGAAGAGAGGCCAATTCTCTTTGAAAGAAAATGGATAAGGCCGAAATTTGGACCTTTATGGACCCTAGTTTAAGGCCCAAATTCACTCCTGTTTGAAGGAAGTGAAGTAGACGGCCCAAATGGAACTCCTCCGTAGGAGCAGCTCTGGCCTCACACCAAGAAACATATTTTCGCCATATACGGTGATAATGTTTCGATGTCACGTCCTTCCTAGCCTTGATCAGGGTAGGAATGACCTCTTCCGGAATCCCTTTTTCCGCTAGGATCCGGCGTTCAACCGCCATGCCGTCAAACGCAGCCGCGGTAAGTCTTGGAACAGACAGGGCCCCTGCTGCAGCAGGTCCTGCCTTAGCGGAAGAGGCCACGGATCTTCTGTGAGCAACTCTTGCAGCTCCGGATACCAGGTCCTCCGTGGCTAATCTGGAACAATGAGGATAGTTCTGACCCTGCTTATTCTTATTATTCTCAACACCTTGGGTATGAGAGGTAGAGGAGGAAACACATAGACCGATCTGAACACCCAAGGTGTCACCAGAGCGTCTACCGCTACCGCCTGAGGGTCTCTTGACCTGGCGCAATACCACTTTAGCTTTTTGTTGAGACGGGATGCCATCATGTCTATCTGAGGCAGTCCCCACCAACCCGTGATCTGTGCAAAGACTTCTTGATGAAGTCCCCACTCTCCCGGATGCAGGTCGTGCCTGCTGAGGAAGTCCGCCTCCCAGTTGTCCACCCCCGGGATGAACACTGCTGATAGTGCGCTTACATGGCCTTCCGCCCAGCGTAGAATCCTGGTCGCTTCTGCCATGGCCACTCTGCTCCTTGTTCCGCCTTGGCGGTTTACATGAGCCACTGCCGTGACATTGTCCGACTGAATCAGAACCGGTTTGTCCCGAAGTAATTCCTCCGCCTGACGTAGGGCGTTGTATATGGCCCTCAACTCCAGGACGTTAATGTGGAGACAAGTCTCTAGATTTGACCAGAGACCTTGGAAATTTCTTCCTAGGGTGACCGCTCCCCAGCCTCGGAGGCTTGCGTCCGTGGTCACCAGGACCCAGTTCTGAATGCCGAACCTGCGACCCTCTAGTAGGTGAGCACTGTGCAGCCACCACAGGAGAGATACCCTGGTCCTGGGAGACAGGGTTATCCTTTGATGCATTTGTAAATGGGACCCGGACCATTTGTCCAATAGGTCCCATTGAAAGGTCCTCGCATGGAACCTGCCGAAGGGGATGGCCTCGTATGAAGCCACCATCTTCCCCAGAACCCGTGTGCAATGATGCACTGAAACCTTTTTTGGCTTCAATAGGTTCCTGACCAGGGCTATGAGCTCCTGAACCTTTTCCATCGGAAGAAAAACCCTCTTCTGGTCTGTGTCTAGAATCAGGCCCAAAAAGGTCAGACGCGTTGCAGGGACTAGCTGGGACTTCGGTATATTGAGAATCCAGCCGTGCATTTGCAACGTCTTCATGGACAGAGACACGCTGAGCAGCAACTTCTCACGAGATCTCGCCTTTATGAGGAGATCGTCCAAGTATGGGATAATTGTGACACCCTGCTTGCGCAGGAGCACCATCATTTCCGCCATTACCTTGGTGAAAATTCTCGGGGCCATGGAAAGCCCAAACGGCAATGTCTGAAATTGGTAGTGACAGTCCTGTACTGCAAATCTCAGGAACGCCTGGTGAGGGGGGGAAATCGGAACATGAAGGTATGCATCCTTTATGTCCAGGGACACCATCCAATCCCCCCCCCCCTCCAGGCTGGCGATGACCGCCCTGAGTGATTCCATTTTGAACTTGAATCTCTTCAAGTACAGGTTCAGGGATTTTAGATGTAAAATGGGTCTGACCGAACCGTCCGGTTTCGGGACCACAAACAGGGTTGAGTAATATCCCTCTCCTTGTTGGAGATGAGGAACTTTGACTATCACTTGTTGAATATACAATTTTTGGATTGCAGCTAACACTAGCTCCCTCTCTGACGGGGAAGTCGGCAGAGCCGATTTGAAAAACCGGCGAGGAGGCATGTCTTCGAATTCCAGTCTGTATCCCTGAGAAACAATCTCTAATACGCAGGGATCCACCTGCGACGTGGCTGAAAAATTGAAGACGTGCCCCCACTTGATCTGCCTCCCCCCGGGAAGCCCCAGCATCATGCGGTGGACTTTGAAGATGCAGGGGAGGACTTCTGCTCCTGGGGACTAGCTGCGTGCAGCTTTTTTCCCTTGCCTTTACCTCTGGCAAAAAAGGACGATCCCCGTACCTTCTTGCTCTTATTGGAACGAAAGGACTGCATCTGATAATGGGGTACCTTCTTAGCATGCTGCGGGGGAACATAAGGTAAAAAATTCGATTTACCGGCCGTAGCAGTAGAGACAAGATCCGAGAGGCCGTCTCCAAACAACTCCTCCCCCTTGTAAGGCAATGACTCCATATGCCGCTTTGAGTCGGCGTCTCCCGTCCACTGTCGGGTCCACAAGAGTCGCCTAGCAGAAATAGACATAGCGTTTATTCTGGAGCTTAGTAAACAAATGTCTCTTTGAGCATCTCTCATATACAAGGCAGCATCTCTGATATGCTCTATGGTCATTAAAATGGCATCCCTATCTAAGGTGTCAAGCTCCGTAGATAAGGAATCTGCCCATGCCACGACAGCACTACAAACCCAGGCCGACGCCATAGCCGGTCTAACAATAGTACCTGAATGTGTGTAAATGTGCTTCATGGTAATTTCCTGCTTGCGATCAGCAGGATCCTTGAGGGAAGCTGTATCCTGAGAAGGTAGTGCCACCTTCTTGGATAAGCGTGTCAGCGCCTTGTCTACTTTAGGCGAAGATTCCCATCGTATCCTATCCTTTTGTGGAAAGGGATACGCCATAAGAATCCTTTTGGGAACTTGTAGTCTCCTATCTGGAGATTCCCAAGCCTTTTCGCACAATTCGCTTAGCTCAAATGAGGACGGAAAAGTGACCTCAGGCTTTTTCCCTTTATACATGTGTACCCTCATGTCAGGGACAGGGGGTTCCTCAGTGATATGCAAAACCTCTTTAATGGCAATAATCATGTAACGAATACCCTTTGCCACCTTCGGCTGTAATTTTGCATCTTCATAGTCGACACTAGAGTCAGTATCTGTGTCGGTATCTGTGTCATCGACCTGGGATATGGTGCGCTTTTGAGACCCCGAAGGTCCTGGCGCCACAGGGACAGGCATGGTCTGGCTACCTGACTGATACCTAGCTTCAGCCTTGTCTAACCTTTTATGCAGTAAATTTACATTTGCATTTAAGACATTCAGCATATCCACCCAGTCCGGTGTCGGCGTTGCCGACGGCGACCTGACATTCAAGCACTCCCCCTCCACATTAGGCGAGCCTTCCTCGTCAAACATGTCGACACACGCGTACCGACACACTTCACCCACACAGGGAAACTCTTTTTCTGAAGACAGTATCCCCTTTAAGGCCCTTTGGAGAGACAGAGAGAGAGTATGCCAGCACACACCCCAGCGCTATACCCCTGGAAAGAAACATAGAATGGTTTTCCCTAGTAGCGCTGTGTAGTAATAAAACGCCAATTATGTGCCCCCCCCTCCTTCAAAACCCCCTTTCACCGTGTGTAAAGCAGGGGATAGTCCGGGGTGCTGTGGAGAGAAAATGGCGCTGGTGAGTGCTGAGGGAGAAGCCCCGCCCCCTCGGCGGCGGGCTTCTGTCCCGCTCAAAGTTATTAAAAAATGGCGGGGGCTCTTTTATATACATGTACAGTGACCACCTGTACATGTAATGTATATAGTCTTTTGCCATCAGAGAGGTGTTTATATTGCTGCCCAGGGCGCCCCCCCTGCGCCCTGCACCCTTAAAGTGACCGGAGTGTGTGAGGTGTGTGGAGCAATGACGCACAACTGCAATGCTGTGCGTTACCTCAGTGAAGCTCTGAAGGCTTCTGCCGCCTGAGACGTCTTCTGACTTCTTTTCTTCTGGCTCTGTGAGGAGAACGGCGGCGCGGCTGTGGGAGTGAACGCCCAGGACGAACCTGTGTTCACCCCCTCTGGAGCTAATGGTGTCCAGTAGCCGAGGAAGCGGAGCCTATCATTTAAATAGGTCTGCTCCTCTCTCCTCAGTCCCTCGATGCAGGGAGCCTGTTGCCAGCAGTGCTCCCTGTAAAAAATATAGAAAAAATCCAAACAAAAATGCTTTCTAGGCAGAGAACTCAGGGGAGCTCCCTGCAGTGCACCCATTTCCCTCTGGGCACAGTGTAAAACTGAGGTCTGGAGGAGGGGCATAGAGGGAGGAGCCAGTGCACACCCAGAATCCAAAGCTTTCTTAACATGCCCTATCTCCTGCGGAGCCCGTCTATTCCCCATGGTCCTTACGGAGTCCCAGCATCCTCTAGGACATTAGAGAAATATAAGTATACATCCCTCGGAATGAATATAGATGGAACAGAAGGTGATAGTCAAAGGATACTACTTCTCTATGTCCTCTCATACATGGGTAATTTCATAATATGTATATGTGTGTGTGTGTGTGTGTGTGTGTCTGTTTGTGTGTCTGTGTGTGTGTGTGTGTGTAATACAGTTTTTTTTTACATCCAGTGTATTTTTGATAAACAGTGCACCCTTGGTGTTCAGGAACTGATGGACCTATCATATATAGGAGCGTCTTATAGAGATGTATCAATCACATATTTCCTGAACTTGGTGATGTTCTTTGTGGTGAATTGATTCTGGGCAGCTCAATTTGCTCCACTTACTAGGGATTCTGACATTCATTATATTTTATGTGGAGGTCTGGAGCTGAAGTCCCATCGGCTCCATTGTTTATCTGGCCTTGCAAGCAGATCTCCACCAATGCTTCCATTGACCCCCACTCCTTCACTTGTCACACATTATGGCCCCCCACCCTTCCCTTGTACACATTATACCTCCCACCCCTCCACTTATCACATATCATGCCCCCACACATTCCCTTGTCACACATTATGCCTCCACTTCATCCCTTGTCACACATTATGCTTCCAACCCACCCCTTGTCACATACCCATACTCCCACCACTCTCCTTGTTACTATTTAAGCTCCCATCCCTTCCCTTGTTGCACATTACGGCCCCACCCCTTCCCTTGTCAAACATTAGGCCCCCACTCCTTCCCTTCTAATACATTATGCCCCATTCCTTCCCTTCTCACATATTATGCTCTCACCCCCTTCACTTGTCACACGTTATTCTCCCACGCCTTCCCTTGTCACACATTATGCTTCCACCCCTTCTTTTGTCACACATTATGCCCTCACCCCTTCCCTCGTCGCACATTATGCCCTCACCCCTTCCCTTGTCACACATTATGACCCCATCCCTTCCCTCGTCGCACATTATGCTTCCCCTTCCCTTGTCGCACATTATGCTTCCCCTTCCCTTGTCGCACATTATGCTCCCACCCCTCCCCTTGTCACACATTATGACCCCATCCCTTCCCTTGTTGCACATTATGCCCTCACCCCTTCCCTCGTCGCACATTATGCCCTCATCCCTTCCCTTGTCACACATTATGCCCTCATCCCTTCCCTTGTCACACATTATGCCCTCATCCCTTCCCTTGTCACACATTATGCTCCCACCCCTTCCCTTGTCACACATTATGCCCTCATTCCTTCCCTTGTCACACATTATGCTCCCACCCCTTCCCTTGTCACACATTATGCTCCCACCCCTTCCCTTGTCACACATTATGACCCCATCCCTTCCCTTGTCGCACATTATGCTTCCCCTTCCCTTGTCACACATTATGCCCTCATCCCTTCCCTTGTCACACATTATGCTTCCCCTTCCCTTGTCACACATTATGCTTCCCCTTCCCTTGTCACACATTATGCCCTCATCCCTTCCCTTGTCACACATTATGCTTCCCCTTCCCTTGTCACACATTATGCTTCCCCTTCCCTTGTCACACATTATGCCCTCATCCCTTCCCTTGTCACACATTATGCTTCCCCTTCCCTTGTCACACATTATGCTTCCCCTTCCCTTGTCACACATTATGCTTCCCCTTCCCTCATCGCACATTATGCCCTCACCCCTTCCCTTGTCACATATTATGCTTCACCCCTTCCCTTGTCACATAATCATACTCCCACACCTCCCCTTGTCACTTATTATGCCCTCATACCTTCCTTTATTGTACATTATGCTCTCACCCCTTTCATTGTCACACACTATGCTCCCACCCCTTCCCTTGACATACATTATGGGGGTAATTCAGAGTTGTTAGTAAACTAAACAAGTTAGCAATTGGGTAAAACCATGCTGCACTGTAGTTGGGGAAGATATAACATGTGCAGAGAGATTAGATTTGGGTGGGGTGTGTTCACACTTAAATTTACATTGCAGTGTAAAAATAAAGTAGCCAGTATTTACCCTGCACAGAAACAATATAATAACCCAACCAAATCTAACGGGCCGATTTGGGGAGAGATGTGCATGCAGGCCAATCATGCAGGCCAATCTAGCACCAGAGATGTGCATGCAGGCCAATCATGCAGGCCAATCTAGCACCAGCGATAGCGATGCGTGGGGCCGCGCATCGCTATCGCTGTGAGGGGTACACACGGAGTGATAGCTGCTTAAAATCTAAGCAATCTAGTCAGATTGCTTATATTTTAAGCAGCGATCGCTCCGTGAGTACTCCCCTTAACTCTCTCTGCACATGTTACATCTGCTTCACCTGCAGTGCAATATGGTTTTGCCCAATTGCTAACTTTTTTCATTTGCCGCTATGCTCCCACCCCTTCTCTAGTCACACATTATGATTTCACCCCTTCCTTTGTCACACATTACACTCCCAACCCCTTCCCTTGTCACACAATGGGCGGGATGCATCAAAGGTAATTTTGCAGTCAAACCTCCAAAAATTAAGCTTTCGGAGGTTTGACTGCATTTTGCTTATGCACCAAGAATCGGCATGTGATACATTCTAGAACTTGGACCTGGTAGGCAGGGCAAGCTATAGATGGCATTGCCTAATAGACAGGGCCGGTTCTAGACCTTGTGGCGCCCAGGGCGAAAGTTTCCTGCGGCGCCCCTCAGGTAAAATAGGGGCGTGGCTTCTTCATAGGAAAGGGGCATGGCCACAGTTATCTCCTTGTACTTGTGCCCCCCTGTAGCTGTACCCCCAGTAGATTTGCCCCCAGTAGTTGTGCCCCCTGTAGCAGTGCCCCCAATAGTTGTGAGCCCAGTAGCTGTGCCCCCAGTAGTTGTGCCCCCTGTAGCTGTGCCAGTGCCCCCAGTAGTTGTGACCCCTGTAGCTGTGCCAGTGCCCACAGTAGTTGTGCCCCCTGTAGCTGTGCCAGTGCCCACAGTAGTTGTGCCTCCTGTATCTGTGCCAGTGCCTCCAGTAGTTGTGCCCCAGTAGCGCCGCAAAGTGCACACACACATTAAAAAAAACAACCTATCACAATACTTACCGCTCCTGCTGCGTTGCCCTTCGTCTCCGGCCGCAGGCTCCTCTCCACTATGTGAGAGATGTCATGATGTTCTCCCATAGTAGCGCCGCACAGACACTAGGGTTCAATTATGACCTCTAGTGTCAGTCAGCAATGCCGGCTGCAGCGGGAGCCCGCACAGCCCACGGCGCCTGCTGCAACTGGGGGCGGGGGGGGGGGGGATTAGTATGCGGCTCTTGCCACGGCGGTGGCGGCGCCCTCGATCAGCGGCACCCCAGGCAAAAAGAGCCGCTACTGCTAATAAATGCCTATCGACTTCTTTTTGCAATGTGCACTGGAAGGGATACCCTCCAGTGTTCCCTGTGGTGCACCTATCATCTGACGCATGTGCAGAAGGCTCCTGGATCACAAACCTGGAAGTCCCCACACCACAAAGGACAGTTCTTATCAGGAGAGCTGTCCTATGTTTAAATCTTCATGCATACAGCATTAATGAAAGTAGCTATGCATGTGATCTGTGGCGGGATGCAGTGCATTCAAAATACATTGCTTGATGTATCCCGTCCATTACGCTCCTATCCCTCCCCTTGTCACATAATCATACTCCCACCCCTTCCCTTGTCACATAATCGTACTCCCACCCCTCCCCTTGTCACATAATCATACTCCCACTAGAGATGAGCGCCTGAAATTTTTCGGGTTTTGTGTTTTGGTTTTGGGTTCGGTTCCGCGGCCGTGTTTTGGGTTCGACCGCGTTTTGGCAAAACCTCACCAAATTTTTTTTGTCGGATTCGGGTGTGTTTTGGATTCGGGTGTTTTTTTCAAAAAACCCTAAAAAACAGCTTAAATCATAGAATTTGGGGGTAATTTTGATCCCAAAGTATTATTAACCTCAAAAAACATAATTTACACTCATTTTCAGCCTATTCTGAACACATCACACCTCACAATATTATTTTTAGTCCTAAAATTTGCACCGAGGTCGCTGTGTGAGTAAGATAAGCGACCCTAGTGGCCGACACAAACACCGGGCCCATCTAGGAGTGGCACTGCAGTGTCACGCAGGATGTCCCTTCCAAAAAACCCTCCCCAAACAGCACATGACGCAAAGAAAAAAAGAGGCGCAATGAGGTAGCTGTGTGAGTAAGATTAGCGACCCTAGTGGCCGACACAAACACCGGGCCCATCTAGGAGTGGCACTGCAGTGTCACGCAGGATGGCCCTTCCAAAAAACCCTCCCCAAACAGCACATGACGCAAAGAAAAAAAGAGGCGCAATGAGGTAGCTGACTGTGTGAGAAAGATAAGCGACCCTAGTGGCCGACACAAACATCGGGCCCATCTAGGAGTGGCACTGCAGTGTCACGCAGGATGTCCCTTCCAAAAAACCCTCCCCAATCAGCACATGATGCAAAGAAAAAGAAAAGAAAAAAGAGGTGCAAGATGGAATTATCCTTGGGCCCTCCCACCCACCCTTATGTTGTATAAACAAAACAGGACATGCACACTTTAACCAACCCATCATTTCAGTGACAGGGTCTGCCACACGACTGTGACTGATATGACGGGTTGGTTTGGACCCCCCCCAAAAAAGAAGCAATTAATCTCTCCTTGCACAAACTGGCTCTACAGAGGCAAGATGTCCACCTCATCTTCACCCTCCGATATATCACCGTGTACATCCCCCTCCTCACAGATTATCAATTCGTCCCCACTGGAATCCACCATCTCAGCTCCCTGTGTACTTTGTGGAGGCAATTGCTGCTGGTCAATGTCTCCGCGGAGGAATTGATTATAATTCATTTTAATGAACATCATCTTCTCCACATTTTCTGGATGTAACCTCGTACGCCGATTGCTGACAAGGTGAGCGGCGGCACTAAACACTCTTTCGGAGTACACACTTGTGGGAGGGCAACTTAGGTAGAATAAAGCCAGTTTGTGCAAGGGCCTCCAAATTGCCTCTTTTTCCTGCCAGTATAAGTACGGACTGTGTGACGTGCCTACTTGGATGCGGTCACTCATATAATCCTCCACCATTCTATCAATGTTGAGAGAATCATATGCAGTGACAGTAGACGACATGTCCGTAATCGTTGTCAGGTCCTTCAGTCCGGACCAGATGTCAGCATCAGCAGTCGCTCCAGACTGCCCTGCATCACCGCCAGCGGGTGGGCTCGGAATTCTGAGCCTTTTCCTCGCACCCCCAGTTGCGGGAGAATGTGAAGGAGGAGATGTTGACAGGTCGCGTTCCGCTTGACTTGACAATTTTGTCACCAGCAGGTCTTTCAACCCCAGCAGACCTGTGTCTGCCGGAAAGAGAGATCCAAGGTAGGCTTTAAATCTAGGATCGAGCACGGTGGCCAAAATGTAGTGCTCTGATTTCAACAGATTGACCACCCGTGAATCCTTGTTAAGCGAATTAAGGGCTGCATCCACAAGTCCCACATGCCTAGCGGAATCGCTCCGTGTTAGCTCCTTCTTCAATGCCTCCAGCTTCTTCTGCAAAAGCCTGATGAGGGGAATGACCTGACTCAGGCTGGCAGTGTCTGAACTGACTTCACGTGTGGCAAGTTCAAAGGGCATCAGAACCTTGCACAACGTTGAAATCATTCTCCACTGCACTTGAGACAGGTGCATTCCATCTCCTATATCGTGCTCAATTGTATAGGCTTGAATGGCCTTTTGCTGCTCCTCCAACCTCTGAAGCATATAGAGGGTTGAATTCCACCTCGTTACCACTTCTTGCTTCAGATGATGGCAGGGCAGGTTCAGTAGTTTTTGGTGGTGCTCCAGTCTTCTGTACGTGGTGCCTGTACGCCGAAAGTGTCCCGCAATTTTTCTGGCCACCGACAGCATCTCTTGCACGCCCCTGTCGTTTTTTAAAAAATTCTGCACCACCAAATTCAAGGTATGTGCAAAACATGGGACGTGCTGGAATTTGCCCATATTTAATGCACACACAATATTGCTGGCGTTGTCCGATGCCACAAATCCACAGGAGAGTCCAATTGGGGTAAGCCATTCCGCGATGATCTTCCTCAGTTGCCGTAAGAGGTTTTCAGCTGTGTGCGTATTCTGGAAAGCGGTGATACAAAGCGTAGCCTGCCTAGGAAAGAGTTGGCGTTTGCGAGATGCTGCTACTGGTGCCGCCGCTGCTGTTCTTGCGGCGGGAGTCCATACATCTACCCAGTGGGCTGTCACAGTCATATAGTCCTGACCCTGCCCTGCTCCACTTGTCCACATGTCCGTGGTTAAGTGGACATTGGGTACAACTGCATTTTTTAGGACACTGGTGAGTCTTTTTCTGACGTCCGTGTACATTCTCGGTATCGCCTGCCTAGAGAAGTGGAACCTAGATGGTATTTGGTAACGGGGGCACACTGCCTCAATAAATTGTCTAGTTCCCTGTGAACTAACGGCGGATACCGGACGCACGTCTAACACCAACATAGTTGTCAAGGACTCAGTTATCCGCTTTGCAGTAGGATGACTGCTGTGATATTTCATCTTCCTCGCAAAGGACTGTTGAACAGTCAATTGCTTACTGGAAGTAGTACAAGTGGGCTTACGACTTCCCCTCTGGGATGACCATCGACTCCCAGCGGCAACAACAGCAGCGCCAGCAGCAGTAGGCGTTACACGCAAGGATGCATCGGAGGAATCACAGGCAGGAGAGGACTCGTCAGACTTGCCAGTGACATGGCCTGCAGGACTATTGGCATTCCTGGGGAAGGAGGAAATTGACACTGAGGGAGTTGGTGGGGTGGTTTGCGTGAGCTTGGTTACAAGAGGAAGGGATTTACTGGTCAGTGGACTGCTTCCGCTGTCACCCAAAGTTTTTGAACTTGTCACTGACTTATTATGAATGCGCTGCAGGTGACGTATAAGGGAGGATGTTCCGAGGTGGTTAACGTCCTTACCCCTACTTATTACAGCTTGACAAAGGGAACACACGGCTTGACACCTGTTGTCCGCATTTCTGGTGAAATACCTCCACACCGAAGAGCTGATTTTTTTGGTATTTTCACCTGGCATGTCAACGGCCATATTCCTCCCACGGACAACAGGTGTCTCCCCGGGTGCCTGACTTAAACAAACCACCTCACCATCAGAATCCTCCTGGTCAATTTCCTCCCCAGCGCCAGCAACACCCATATCCTCCTCATCCTGGTGTACTTCAACACTGACATCTTCAATCTGACTATCAGGAACTGGACTGTGGGTGCTCCTTCCAGCACTTGCAGGGGGCATGCAAATAGTGGAAGGCGCATGCTCTTCACGTCCAGTGTTGGGAAGGTCAGGCATCGCAAACGACACAATTGGACTCTCCTTGTGGATTTGGGATTTCAAAGAACGCACAGTTCTTTGTAGTGCTTTTGCCAGCTTGAGTCTTTTCAGTTTTCTAGCGAGAGGCTGAGTGCTTCCATCCTCATGTGAAGCTGAACCACTAGCCATGAACATAGGCCAGGGCCTCAGCCGTTCCTTGCCACTCCGTGTGGTAAATGGCATATTGGCAAGTTTACGCTTCTCCTCCGACAATTTTATTTTAGGTTTTGGAGTCCTTTTTTTTCTGATATTTGGTGTTTTGGATTTGACATGCTCTGTACTATGACATTGGGCATCGGCCTTGGCAGACGACGTTGCTGGCATTTCATCGTCTCGGCCATGACTAGTGGCAGCAGCTTCAGCACGAGGTGGAAGTGGATCTTGATCTTTCCCTAATTTTGGAACCTCAACTTTTTTGTTCTCCATATTTTATAGGCAGAACTAAAAGGCACCTCAGGTAAACAATGGAGATGGATGGATTGGATACTAGTATACAATTATGGACGGACTGCCACGGTTAGGTGGTATAAAAAAACCACGGTTAGGTGGTATATATTATAATAATAATACAATTATGGATGGACGGACTGCCTGCCGACTGCCGACACAGAGGTAGCCACAGCCGTGAACTACCGCACTGTACACTGGTTGATAAAGAGATAGTAGTATACTCGTAACAACTAGTATGACACTATGACGACGGTATAAAGAAAGAAAAAAAAATACCACAGTTAGGTGGTATATATTATAATAATAATACAATTATGGATGGACGGACTGCCTGCCGACTGCCGACACAGAGGTAGCCACAGCCGTGAACTACCGCACTGTACACTGGTTGATAAAGAGATAGTAGTATACTCGTAACAACTAGTATGACACTATGACGACGGTATAAAGAAAGAAAAAAAAATACCACAGTTAGGTGGTATATATTATAATAATAATACAATTATGGATGGACGGACTGCCTGCCGACTGCCGACACAGAGGTAGCCACAGCCGTGAACTACCGCACTGTACACTGGTTGATAAAGAGATAGTAGTATACTCGTAACAACTAGTATGACACTATGACGACGGTATAAAGAAAGAAAAAAAAATACCACAGTTAGGTGGTATATATTATAATAATAATACAATTATGGATGGACGGACTGCCTGCCGACTGCCGACACAGAGGTAGCCACAGCCGTGAACTACCGCACTGTACACTGGTTGATAAAGAGATAGTAGTATACTCGTAACAACTAGTATGACACTATGACGACGGTATAAAGAATGAAAAAAAAACCACGGTTAGGTGGTATATATTATAATAATAATACAATTATGGATGGACGGACTGCCTGCCGACTGCCGACACAGAGGTAGCCACAGCCGTGAACTACCGCACTGTACACTGGTTGATAAAGAGATAGTAGTATACTCGTAACAACTAGTATGACACTATGACGACGGTATAAAGAATGAAAAAAAAACCACGGTTAGGTGGTATATATTATAATAATAATACAATTATGGATGGACGGACTGCCTGCCGACTGCCGACACAGAGGTAGCCACAGCCGTGAACTACCGCACTGTACACTGGTTGATAAAGAGATAGTAGTATACTCGTAACAACTAGTATGACACTATGACGGTATAAAGAATGAAAAAAAAACCACGGTTAGGTGGTATATATTATAATAATAATACAATTATGGATGGACGGACTGCCTGCCGACTGCCGACACAGAGGTAGCCACAGCCGTGAACTACCGCACTGTACACTGGTTGATAAAGAGATAGTAGTATACTCGTAACAACTAGTATGACACTATGACGACGGTATAAAGAAAGAAAAAAAAATACCACGGTTAGGTGGTATATATTGTAATACAATTATGGATGGACGGACTGCCTGCCGAGTTCCGACTGCCGACACAGAGGTAGCCACAGCCGTGAACTACCGCACTGTACTGTGTCTGCTGCTAATATAGACTGGTTGATAAAGAGATAGTATACAATACATACAACAATATACTACTATACTGGTGGTCAGGCACTGGTCACCACTAGTCACACTGGCAGTGGCACTCCTGCAGCAAAAGTGTGCACTGTTTAATTTTAAATTAATATAATATTATGTACTCCTGGGGGCTCCTGCTATAACAACCTGCAGTGCTCCCCAGTCTCCCCCACAATTATTATAAGCTTTGCCTTTTATACATTGATGTGCAGCACACTGGGCTGAGCTGAGTGCACACAGACTGAGTCACACTGTGTGACTGGCTGCTGCTGTGTATCGTTTTTTTTCAGGCAGAGAACGGATATAGCAGAGAACGGATATATTATATTAAAATAAATAAAAGTTAACTAACAACAACTGCACTGGTCACTGTGGTAAACTCTGTCTGACTCTGCACAATCTCTCTCTCTCTTCTAATCTAATTTCTAATGGAGAGGACGCCAGCCACGTCCTCTCCCTATCAATCTCAATGCACGTGTGAAAATGGCGGCGACGCGCGGCTCCTTATATAGAATCCGAGTCTCGCGAGAATCCGACAGCGTCATGATGACGTTCGGGCGCGCTCGGGTTAACCGAGCAAGGCGGGAGGATCCGAGTCTGCTCGGACCCGTAAAAAAAACATGAAGTTCGTGCGGGTTCGGTTTCAGAGAAACCGAACCCGCTCATCTCTAACTCCCACCCCTTCCCTTGTCACATAATCATACTCCCATTCCTACCGTTGTCACATAATCATACTCCCACCCCTCACCTTCACACATAATCATACTCCCACCCCTTACCTTGTCACATAATCATACTCCCACCCCTTCCCTTGTCACATAATCATACTTCCATTCCTCCCCTTCTCACATAATCATACTCCCCCCCTTCTCACATAATCATACTCCCATCCCTCCCCTTCTCACATAATCATACTCCCACCCCTTCCCTTGTCACATAATCATACTCCCATTCTTACCCTTGTCACATAATCATACTCCCACCCCTCCCCTTCTCATATAGTTATACTCCCACCCCTCCCCTTCTCACATAATCATACTCCCACCCCTTCCCTTGTCACATAATCATACTCCCACCCCTCCTCTTCTCATATAATCATACTCCCACCCCTCCCCTTCTCACATAATCATACTCCCACCCCTTCCCTTGTCACATAATCATACTCCCACGCCTTCCCTTGTCACATAATCATACGCCTACCCCTTCCCTTCTCACATAATCATACTCCCATCCTTCCCTTTCTCACATAATCATACTCCCATTCCTACCCTTGTCACATAATCAGACTGCCACCCCTCCCCATCACACATAATCATACTCCCACCCCTTACCTTGTCACATAATCATACTCCCACCCCTTCCCTTGTCACATAATCATACTCCCACCCCTTCCCTTGTCACATAATAATACTTCCATTCCTCCCCTTCTCACATAATCATACTTCCATTCCTCCCCTTCTCATATAATCATACTCCCCCCCTTCTCACACAATCATACTCCCATTCCTCCCCTTCTCACATAATCATACTCCCAACCCTTCCCTTGTTACATAATCATACTCCCATTCCTACCCTTGTCACATAATCATACTCCCACCCCTCCCCTTCTCATATAATTATACTCCCACCCCTCCCCTTCTCACATAATCATATTGCCACCCCTTCCCTTGTCACATAATCATACTCCCACCCCTTCCCTTGTCACATAATCATACTCCCAACCCTTCACTTGTCACATAATCATACTCCCACCCCTCCCCTTCTCACATAATCATACTCCCAACCCTTCCCTTGTTACATAATCATACTCCCACCCCTCCCCTTGTCACATAATCATACTTCCATTCTTCCCCTTGTCACATAATCATACTCCCACCCCTCCCCATCACACATAATCATATTCTCACCCCTTCCCTTGTCACATAATCATACTCCCATTCCTACACTTGTCACATAATCATACTCCCACCCCTTCCCTTGTCACATAATCATACTCCCATTCCTACCCTTGTCACATAATCATACTTCCACCCCTCCTCTTGTCACATAATCATACTAACAGCCCTTCCCATGTCACATAATCATACTCCCACCCCTTCCATTGTCACTCATTATGCTCCCACCCTTCCCTTGTCACTCATTATGCTCCCATCCCTAAAATGCTCACGTACTGCTGAGCGACACTGGAGGAAATCACGCTCTAAGGCAGACTTCCTCCATTTCAAACTTATGCTCTCATCCTTCAGTGCTGCCCTTTCTCTTGCTAAACAGTCATACTTCAAGAACCTCATCTCCTCCCAGTCTTTCAACCCCCGGCGCCTCTTTGCCACTCTCAACTCACTCCTCTGCCCACCTCCACCTCGTCTCCCTTCCTCACTCTCTGCTCTTGACTTTGCCACTTACTTCACATCCAAAATTGACTCCATACGTTAGGACATCACATCACATCACACCAGTCCATCAGTAACCAGCCTTCTTCCATCCCTTACCAACCCTCCCCATCCCTCGCACCTACTCTGACATCTTTCTCCCATGCATCTGGAGAGGAAGTCATGGCCCTCATTCGTTCCTGTCCCCTCACCACCTCCCCACTTGACCCTATCCCCTCCCGCCTCCTCCGCTACCTCTCTCCTTCTGCTTGTTCCCATCTTTCCCACCTTCTCAATCTCTCCCTCTCATCAGGCACTGTCCCCTCTGCCTTCAAGCATGCACTCATCTCTCCTATTCTTAAAAAACCTACCCTTGATCCAAACACTCTCTCCAAGTACCGACCCATCTCTCTCCTCCCTTTTGCCTCCAAACTCTTGAGCGTATTGTCTACAACCGCCTTACTTCCTTTCTTTCCTCACACTCACTGCTTGACCCATTCCAGTCTGGCTTCCGTCCTCTCCACTCCACTGAAACTGCCCTTACAAAAGTATGCAATGACCTCCATGCTGCTAAATCTAAGGGACACTACTCTCTACTTATTCTACTTGATCTCTCTGCTGCTTTTGACACTGTGGACCATCCTCTCCTACTGCAAATCCTTCACTCCATTGGTCTGCGTGACACTGCCCTCTCTTGGCTGTCCTCCTACCTTTCTGACCCTTCATTCTCTGTCTCCTCTCATGACTCCACCTCCCCCTCACTTCCACTAACTGTAGGGGTATCCCAAGGTTCTGTCCTTGGTCCTCTTCTCTTCTCTCTCTATACGTCCTCACTAGGTAAACTAATTAGTTCTTTTGGTTTCCAATATCATCTCTATGCTGATGACACCCAAATCTATCTTTCCTCTCCAGACCTCTCCCCTGCTCTCCTCACTCGTATCTCCAACTGTCTCTCTGCTACCTCTTCCTGGATGTCCCAGCGCTTTCTTAAACTTAACATGTCTAAGATCGATCTGATCATCTTCCCTCCCTCCCGCATAACCTCACCTCCTATAATCTCATTATCTAGTGATGGCACTACTATCTCCTCTAGCCCCCAAGTGCGCTGTCTTGGAGTAATCCTTGACTCCTCCCTCTCCTTCAAACCACACATTCAGCACCTCTCACAAACCTGACGTTTTCATCTAAAAATATTTCCAGGATCAGACCCTTTCTGACCCAGGATGCTACTAAGACTCTTATCCACTCACTGGTCATCTCCAGACTGGACTACTGTAATCTCCTCCTGACTGGCACTCCTTTCAAATACCTCTCTCCACTCCAATCTATCCTCAATGCTGCTGCCCGGCTCATCTTCCTCACCAAACGCACTACGTCCACCTCTCTTCTCTTACTAGACCTACACTGGCTCCCCTTCCCTTTCAGAATCCATTTCAAGCTTCTCACACTCGCTTACAAATCCCTCACCCACTCCTCTCGCATCTACATCTCTGACCTTATCTCCCTTTGCACTCCCACCCGTCCTCTTCGCTCTGCTAATGCACCCCGACTCTCCTGCCTACGGATTACTTCCTCTCACTCCTACCTCCAAGATTTTTCACGTGCTGCACCACTTCTCTGGAATTCCCTACCTCTCCCCCTCAGACTCTCCACCTCTCTACAAAACTTCAAACGGGCTCTCAAAACCCACTTCTTCACCAAACCCAGCCAAATCTCATCCTAAACCTCTGTTCTACGCTCTCTATGTACCCCATGTGTGTCACCCCTTTCTGTCTACCCCTCCCCTGTAGAATGTAAGCTCTCACGAGCAGGGCCCTCTTCCCTCATGTGCTTATCCTTTCTTACTTTAATAATCTTCAACTGCACCAAATCCAGCAGTCTTCTGCCACCTGATACTTATTCCAGTGTCATCTGCTGATGTAACTATGTTCATTTACCCTGTACTTGTCCTATACTGTCATCAACTGTAAGTTGCTGTTTTCCTGTTTGATTATTCATGTACTCTGTAATTGGGCGCTGCAGAACCCTTGTGGCGCCATATAAATAAAGGATGATAATAATAATAATAATCCCTTCCCTTGTCACACATTATGCCCCCCATCCCTCCACTTGTAACACATTACGCTCCCACTCCTTCCCTTACCACACATTATTTCCCAACCATTCCCTTGCCACTCATTATGCTCCCCTTTCTCTCCCTTTCCACTCATTATTTCTCACCCCTTCCATTATCACACATTATTTCTTACCATTTCCCTTGTCACACATTATGTTTTCACTCCATCCCTTGTTACACATTATGCTCCCACCACTTCCCTTTTCATACAATATTCCCCTAACCTTCCCTTGTCACACATTAAGCTCCCACCCTTCCCTTGTCATATGTTATATATGTTATGCCCCCCTGCCCTTCCCTTGTAACACATTATGCTCCCTTCCCTCCTCTTATCACACATTATGCCCCTCACCCATCCCTTGTCACACATTATGCCCCCCACCCTTCCCTTGTCACACATTATGCCCCCATCCCTCCCCTTATCACACATTATGCTCCCACCACTTTCCTTATCACACATTATACCACTACCCCTTCCCTTGCCCCACTTTATGCCCCACTTCTTCTCTTGTACCACATTATGCTCCCCATCCCTTCCCTTGTTATACATTGTGCCCCCACCCTTTCCCTTGTGCCACATTATGCCCACACCCCTTCCATTGACCCACATTTAACCTTCACCCTTTTCTTTCTCACACATTATGCTCCCCACCCGTTTATTGTGGCCGACAGAGTAAAAGAAAAAAGTTACAAAAAGTTAGACAGAAAATAAAACATAAATAAAAATGTGAAAATAAAAATAAGAGTGTCTTAAATAAATAACACAAATTTCATTGCCATCAACCAACTCAATGTGCGTACCGTAGAGATGAGCGCCTGAAATTTTTCGGGTTTTGTGTTTTGGTTTTGGGTTCGGTTCCGCGGCCGTGTTTTGGGTTCGACCGCGTTTTGGCAAAACCTCACCGAATTTTTTTCGTCGGATTCGGGTGTGTTTTGGATTCGGGTGTTTTTTTCAAAAAACCCTAAAAAACAGCTTAAATCATAGAATTTGGGGGTAATTTTGATCCCAAAGTATTATTAACCTCAAAAAACATAATTTACACTCATTTTCAGCCTATTCTGAACACATCACACCTCACAATATTATTTTTAGTCCTAAAATTTGCACCGAGGTCGCTGTGTGAGTAAGATAAGCGACCCTAGTGGCCGACACAAACACCGGGCCCATCTAGGAGTGGCACTGCAGTGTCACGCAGGATGTCCCTTCCAAAAAACCCTCCCCAAACAGCACATGACGCAAAGAAAAAAAGAGGCGCAATGAGGTAGCTGACTGTGTGAGAAAGATAAGCGACCCTAGTGGCCGACACAAACACCGGGCCCATCTAGGAGTGGCACTGCAGTGTCACGCAGGATGTCCCTTCCAAAAAACCCTCCCCAATCAGCACATGATGCAAAGAAAAAGAAAAGAAAAAAGAGGTGCAAGATGGAATTATCCTTGGGCCCTCCCACCCACCCTTATGTTGTATAAACAAAACAGGACATGCACACTTTAACCAACCCATCATTTCAGTGACAGGGTCTGCCACACGACTGTGACTGATATGACGGGTTGGTTTGGACCCCCCCCAAAAAAGAAGCAATTAATCTCTCCTTGCACAAACTGGCTCTACAGAGGCAAGATGTCCACCTCATCTTCACCCTCCGATATATCACCGTGTACATCCCCCTCCTCACAGATTATCAATTCGTCCCCACTGGAATCCACCATCTCAGCTCCCTGTGTACTTTGTGGAGGCAATTGCTGCTGGTCAATGTCTCCGCGGAGGAATTGATTATAATTCATTTTAATGAACATCATCTTCTCCACATTTTCTGGATGTAACCTCGTACGCCGATTGCTGACAAGGTGAGCGGCGGCACTAAACACTCTTTCGGAGTACACACTTGTGGGAGGGCAACTTAGGTAGAATAAAGCCAGTTTGTGCAAGGGCCTCCAAATTGCCTCTTTTTCCTGCCAGTATAAGTACGGACTGTGTGACGTGCCTACTTGGATGCGGTCACTCATATAATCCTCCACCATTCTATCAATGTTGAGAGAATCATATGCAGTGACAGTAGACGACATGTCCGTAATCGTTGTCAGGTCCTTCAGTCCGGACCAGATGTCAGCATCAGCAGTCGCTCCAGACTGCCCTGCATCACCGCCAGCGGGTGGGCTCGGAATTCTGAGCCTTTTCCTCGCACCCCCAGTTGCGGGAGAATGTGAAGGAGGAGATGTTGACAGGTCGCGTTCCGCTTGACTTGACAATTTTGTCACCAGCAGGTCTTTCAACCCCAGCAGACCTGTGTCTGCCGGAAAGAGAGATCCAAGGTAGGCTTTAAATCTAGGATCGAGCACGGTGGCCAAAATGTAGTGCTCTGATTTCAACAGATTGACCACCCGTGAATCCTTGTTAAGCGAATTAAGGGCTGCATCCACAAGTCCCACATGCCTAGCGGAATCGCTCCGTGTTAGCTCCTTCTTCAATGCCTCCAGCTTCTTCTGCAAAAGCCTGATGAGGGGAATGACCTGACTCAGGCTGGCAGTGTCTGAACTGACTTCACGTGTGGCAAGTTCAAAGGGCATCAGAACCTTGCACAACGTTGAAATCATTCTCCACTGCACTTGAGACAGGTGCATTCCATCTCCTATATCGTGCTCAACTGTATAGGCTTGAATGGCCTTTTGCTGCTCCTCCAACCTCTGAAGCATATAGAGGGTTGAATTCCACCTCGTTACCACTTCTTGCTTCAGATGATGGCAGGGCAGGTTCAGTAGTTTTTGGTGGTGCTCCAGTCTTCTGTACGTGGTGCCTGTACGCCGAAAGTGTCCCGCAATTTTTCTGGCCACCGACAGCATCTCTTGCACGCCCCTGTCGTTTTTTAAAAAATTCTGCACCACCAAATTCAAGGTATGTGCAAAACATGGGACGTGCTGGAATTTGCCCATATTTAATGCACACACAATATTGCTGGCGTTGTCCGATGCCACAAATCCACAGGAGAGTCCAATTGGGGTAAGCCATTCCGCGATGATCTTCCTCAGTTGCCGTAAGAGGTTTTCAGCTGTGTGCGTATTCTGGAAAGCGGTGATACAAAGCGTAGCCTGCCTAGGAAAGAGTTGGCGTTTGCGAGATGCTGCTACTGGTGCCGCCGCTGCTGTTCTTGCGGCGGGAGTCCATACATCTACCCAGTGGGCTGTCACAGTCATATAGTCCTGACCCTGCCCTGCTCCACTTGTCCACATGTCCGTGGTTAAGTGGACATTGGGTACAACTGCATTTTTTAGGACACTGGTGAGTCTTTTTCTGACGTCCGTGTACATTCTCGGTATCGCCTGCCTAGAGAAGTGGAACCTAGATGGTATTTGGTAACGGGGGCACACTGCCTCAATAAATTGTCTAGTTCCCTGTGAACTAACGGCGGATACCGGACGCACGTCTAACACCAACATAGTTGTCAAGGACTCAGTTATCCGCTTTGCAGTAGGATGACTGCTGTGATATTTCATCTTCCTCGCAAAGGACTGTTGAACAGTCAATTGCTTACTGGAAGTAGTACAAGTGGGCTTACGACTTCCCCTCTGGGATGACCATCGACTCCCAGCGGCAACAACAGCAGCGCCAGCAGCAGTAGGCGTTACACGCAAGGATGCATCGGAGGAATCACAGGCAGGAGAGGACTCGTCAGACTTGCCAGTGACATGGCCTGCAGGACTATTGGCATTCCTGGGGAAGGAGGAAATTGACACTGAGGGAGTTGGTGGGGTGGTTTGCGTGAGCTTGGTTACAAGAGGAAGGGATTTACTGGTCAGTGGACTGCTTCCGCTGTCACCCAAAGTTTTTGAACTTGTCACTGACTTATTATGAATGCGCTGCAGGTGACGTATAAGGGAGGATGTTCCGAGGTGGTTAACGTCCTTACCCCTACTTATTACAGCTTGACAAAGGGAACACACGGCTTGACACCTGTTGTCCGCATTTCTGGTGAAATACCTCCACACCGAAGAGCTGATTTTTTTGGTATTTTCACCTGGCATGTCAACGGCCATATTCCTCCCACGGACAACAGGTGTCTCCCCGGGTGCCTGACTTAAACAAACCACCTCACCATCAGAATCCTCCTGGTCAATTTCCTCCCCAGCGCCAGCAACACCCATATCCTCCTCATCCTGGTGTACTTCAACACTGACATCTTCAATCTGACTATCAGGAACTGGACTGCGGGTGCTCCTTCCAGCACTTGCAGGGGGCATGCAAATAGTGGAAGGCGCATGCTCTTCACGTCCAGTGTTGGGAAGGTCAGGCATCGCAAACGACACAATTGGACTCTCCTTGTGGATTTGGGATTTCAAAGAACGCACAGTTCTTTGCGGTGCTTTTGCCAGCTTGAGTCTTTTCAGTTTTCTAGCGAGAGGCTGAGTGCTTCCATCCTCATGTGAAGCTGAACCACTAGCCATGAACATAGGCCAGGGCCTCAGCCGTTCCTTGCCACTCCGTGTGGTAAATGGCATATTGGCAAGTTTACGCTTCTCCTCCGACAATTTTATTTTAGGTTTTGGAGTCCTTTTTTTTCTGATATTTGGTGTTTTGGATTTGACATGCTCTGTACTATGACATTGGGCATCGGCCTTGGCAGACGACGTTGCTGGCATTTCATCGTCTCGGCCATGACTAGTGGCAGCAGCTTCAGCACGAGGTGGAAGTGGATCTTGATCTTTCCCTAATTTTGGAACCTCAACTTTTTTGTTCTCCATATTTTATAGGCAGAACTAAAAGGCACCTCAGGTAAACAATGGAGATGGATGGATTGGATACTAGTATACAATTATGGACGGACTGCCACGGTTAGGTGGTATAAAAAAACCACGGTTAGGTGGTATATATTATAATAATAATACAATTATGGATGGACGGACTGCCTGCCGACTGCCGACACAGAGGTAGCCACAGCCGTGAACTACCGCACTGTACACTGGTTGATAAAGAGATAGTAGTATACTCGTAACAACTAGTATGACACTATGACGACGGTATAAAGAATGAAAAAAAAACCACGGTTAGGTGGTATATATTATAATAATAATACAATTATGGATGGACGGACTGCCTGCCGAGTGCCGACACAGAGGTAGCCACAGCCGTGAACTACCGCACTGTACACTGGTTGATAAAGAGATAGTAGTATACTCGTAACAACTAGTATGACACTATGACGGTATAAAGAATGAAAAAAAAACCACGGTTAGGTGGTATATATTATAATAATAATACAATTATGGATGGACGGACTGCCTGCCGACTGCCGACACAGAGGTAGCCACAGCCGTGAACTACCGCACTGTACACTGGTTGATAAAGAGATAGTAGTATACTCGTAACAACTAGTATGACACTATGACGACGGTATAAAGAAAGAAAAAAAAATACCACAGTTAGGTGGTATATATTATAATAATAATACAATTATGGATGGACGGACTGCCTGCCGACTGCCGACACAGAGGTAGCCACAGCCGTGAACTACCGCACTGTACACTGGTTGATAAAGAGATAGTAGTATACTCGTAACAACTAGTATGACACTATGACGGTATAAAGAATGAAAAAAAACCCACGGTTAGGTGGTATATATTATAATAATAATACAATTATGGATGGACGGACTGCCTGCCGACTGCCGACACAGAGGTAGCCACAGCCGTGAACTACCGCACTGTACACTGGTTGATAAAGAGATAGTAGTATACTCGTAACAACTAGTATGACACTATGACGACGGTATAAAGAAAGAAAAAAAAATACCACAGTTAGGTGGTATATATTATAATAATAATACAATTATGGATGGACGGACTGCCTGCCGACTGCCGACACAGAGGTAGCCACAGCCGTGAACTACCGCACTGTACACTGGTTGATAAAGAGATAGTAGTATACTCGTAACAACTAGTATGACACTATGACGACGGTATAAAGAATGAAAAAAAAAACACGGTTAGGTGGTATATATTATAATAATAATACAATTATGGATGGACGGACTGCCTGCCGACTGCCGACACAGAGGTAGCCACAGCCGTGAACTACCGCACTGTACACTGGTTGATAAAGAGATAGTAGTATACTCGTAACAACTAGTATGACACTATGACGACGGTATAAAGAAAGAAAAAAAAATACCACAGTTAGGTGGTATATATTATAATAATAATACAATTATGGATGGACGGACTGCCTGCCGACTGCCGACACAGAGGTAGCCACAGCCGTGAACTACCGCACTGTACACTGGTTGATAAAGAGATAGTAGTATACTCGTAACAACTAGTATGACACTATGACGACGGTATAAAGAAAGAAAAAAAAATACCACAGTTAGGTGGTATATATTATAATAATAATACAATTATGAATGGACGGACTGCCTGCCGACTGCCGACACAGAGGTAGCCACAGCCGTGAACTACCGCACTGTACACTGGTTGATAAAGAGATAGTAGTATACTCGTAACAACTAGTATGACACTATGACGACGGTATAAAGAATGAAAAAAAAACCACGGTTAGGTGGTATATATTATAATAATAATACAATTATGGATGGACGGACTGCCTGCCGACTGCCGACACAGAGGTAGCCACAGCCGTGAACTACCGCACTGTACACTGGTTGATAAAGAGATAGTAGTATACTCGTAACAACTAGTATGACACTATGACGACGGTATAAAGAATGAAAAAAAAACCACGGTTAGGTGGTATATATTATAATAATAATACAATTATGGATGGACGGACTGCCTGCCGACTGCCGACACAGAGGTAGCCACAGCCGTGAACTACCGCACTGTACACTGGTTGATAAAGAGATAGTAGTATACTCGTAACAACTAGTATGACACTATGACGGTATAAAGAATGAAAAAAAAACCACGGTTAGGTGGTATATATTATAATAATAATACAATTATGGATGGACGGACTGCCTGCCGACTGCCGACACAGAGGTAGCCACAGCCGTGAACTACCGCACTGTACACTGGTTGATAAAGAGATAGTAGTATACTCGTAACAACTAGTATGACACTATGACGACGGTATAAAGAAAGAAAAAAAAATACCACGGTTAGGTGGTATATATTGTAATACAATTATGGATGGACGGACTGCCTGCCGAGTTCCGACTGCCGACACAGAGGTAGCCACAGCCGTGAACTACCGCACTGTACTGTGTCTGCTGCTAATATAGACTGGTTGATAAAGAGATAGTATACAATACATACAACAATATACTACTATACTGGTGGTCAGGCACTGGTCACCACTAGTCACACTGGCAGTGGCACTCCTGCAGCAAAAGTGTGCACTGTTTAATTTTAAATTAATATAATATTATGTACTCCTGGGGGCTCCTGCTATAACAACCTGCAGTGCTCCCCAGTCTCCCCCACAATTATTATAAGCTTTGCCTTTTATACATTGATGTGCAGCACACTGGGCTGAGCTGAGTGCACACAGACTGAGTCACACTGTGTGACTGGCTGCTGCTGTGTATCGTTTTTTTTCAGGCAGAGAACGGATATAGCAGAGAACGGATATATTATATTAAAATAAATAAAAGTTAACTAACAACAACTGCACTGGTCACTGTGGTAAACTCTGTCTGACTCTGCACAATCTCTCTCTCTCTTCTAATCTAATTTCTAATGGAGAGGACGCCAGCCACGTCCTCTCCCTATCAATCTCAATGCACGTGTGAAAATGGCGGCGACGCGCGGCTCCTTATATAGAATCCGAGTCTCGCGAGAATCCGACAGCGTCATGATGACGTTCGGGCGCGCTCGGGTTAACCGAGCAAGGCGGGAGGATCCGAGTCTGCTCGGACCCGTAAAAAAAACATGAAGTTCGTGCGGGTTCGGTTTCAGAGAAACCGAACCCGCTCATCTCTAGCGTACCGTACATCTATGTTCAGTCTATGTTGATAATGTCGATTTATATACAGGAATGAAAAGCTATACCTTCTATACACTCTAAACACACTTTAAACCTTTAGCCGCTGCGGCCGCTATACTTGGTACACACGCTACGTACTTTTTACGCTATTAGCATACAGAGTCCTGTACGATGTACGGACTCTGTGTACAAACACCGCGCTGACGGTACAATGCACCCGCAGCACGTACACACCCAATGAATACGCTTTAAACCTTATACAGCCATGCAATGCGCTACTAATACACTTTTAAACCATAGCGGGGAAAGGAAGACACAACACCGATTTGTAGTTAAATCACTGGGTTCCGACACCACAGCGTAATATTGCTGAAAGGGGGTTACAATATATACAATACAATATAAGACAATATAATAGAATAATGGCTACAGTCAATGGTACATACGTGAGTATATTCGCGTGCCCTTCCCGGTCCGGTCCTCCGTAATCTAATAGATAACGTTGAGAGTCTTGTGCCAGACCAGGCTGCAGCAGGCTTTATTTATACAATTCTTCCAAAAGCAATACAATGGATACTGTAATCCCTTTGTCCATTGGACACAGGAATGCACTTTTACAGTACAGGAGAGGTCATAGGTCGATTTGAATTGGTGGGCGATGTCTGTTCTAACTGCTCTTGTGGGTGGTCTCCTCTGGATTCCCGCCACATACATAATGTACAGTAAATACAGTTTATATCTATATTCTGCTTCTGCACATAACTATCCGCAGGAACATGCAATCTTCCTCAAACCAACACCGGAATGTTACCCTTAAAATACCCTACAGCTGGATACCAAACACCACCTTATGACCTTGTTCTGTCCCCTCCTACTCTGTAAAGGTGAATCCCTTTGTTCTGTTACCATCTAAACAGCTATTACTTTCTGATGTGATGCAAGGAGACTATGTGTACATTGTGCACTATTTGGATTAAATATGTAACGTGTTTTGATAGCTCTCCATGCGTTCACAAACTCTACCGTAAATACCCATACCACGCACTGATACGCACGACCACGGGAGCGACCATACGCAAATTGCGAATATGTGCACGCACAGCAGAACAAGTACACGCGCGGAGGCCATCTGTATGTAGTTCGTACGTGATGTGTGTACTGCAATATTTTTCGACTTTGACAGTCCACCCTTTGGCAGTCACCAATAACTGCTACTATCTAATCACTAAACAGAAAAATATCTACACAATATCTACAGAAGTTTTGGATGGTCGGGGGAGAGTGGAAGGTAGGAAATGTATGACCTAGTGGGATAGTAAAAAGCATGTATGTATGATTCCATGTCTGAGGGGCATGTATCATCGTGCCGTATATGTTCTAAATAAGCTTCGAGGTATTGCGAAGTATACATTAAATCCTTCTCATCCCGTATTAAGGGTCTGTAAATGGGCCAACAAACACTACCGAGCTCTTTTCGGCTTCTTGTTAAAACAAATGGGGTGCACATTTAGTTGATGATACATGGAGGGGGAACATATGTGAGTGCTTGTATATGTGGATATCACCTGTCGACTATGTGTGTCATTAACTGAAGGTTGTAGAGATGAAGATAAGACACATATCTAAAATACATTCACATAAACATTTACATAAACATTCTTGGGTAGGGCTGATGTCTTTTCCGGATGGGTGTATCTGGGCAGAGGGGGAGACAAAAGAAAAACGGGTGAAAGAAACAGGCCACGGAATTCATTTGCAATCCTTATCATAACACTGTCTCTATGGATGGGTCGTAAATTAAATCTGCTGCTATAACAGTGCCCTCGCTCCCTAGACTCATCAACTTTGTGCCGTGCTTGCGCCGCGTCAGAATTCGAACACACCTAAATATCAAGCCAATAATTATGACGACTTCCAGGATACAAAGGAGAAACTTCCCTACACTCATAATAACATTTTGCGCCCACTCTCCTAATCCTGAGAACCAATTTCGTGGGTTCAACCATGAGACCCAGCCGGTCAGCTCATTACCCACAGCAGTCAGGGTAAGGTTGTGTCTCCACCTGAAACTCCCACTTCAACTGCAAAATATCGTCCATCTTTTGATCGATAATCTCGGTGGGGTCATCAGTGCTGTTTGTAATATACGTACAGCACTTCACACCATATTGAGTTGCCAAAGTGACACAGTACCCACCCATCACGGCTGAGATATAATTAAGGACCATCCTGTGCTGGATCAATTCCTTCTTGTAAGCTTGTAACTCCCTTCCCGTATACCTGAAGGTGTCGTCATACATCTCAGTGATATTATCTATTAAGTTCGCTAGCGCATGGATATACCTATAATTTATAATTCCTCTGGCAGTACGGGTGATGTCTAATGGGAGAAGGAATTGAATCCCGGTGGATTCGTGGATCAAATCAGAGGCTGCGTGCTCTGTCCTATCTATGAGGTGTCCCTTGACTTTGTGTTCATAGTGAGTATGAGTATAAGGAGCCTGAGCACTGCGGTGAATATCTTTCATCTTATCATGGGTTATGGTCATGACCTCTGGCAGTACTCTCCCAATATAACACAATCCCTCTGAGCTCGGGGCAAGCCACTTGTACGCCTTCCTCCCACATATGAAATAGGCATCATCTGGGAGGACATAGGGGACAAAATATAACATCACAATATTACAAACTTTCCAAGTAAAGAAACCCATCCCTAGTTCTCCCATCTGCTCAGTACAAGTATCGGGCTGGATGATATGAGCACAATACCCTGGTGATACTTTTCCAACCCACATGGTCTTGCTTCCACGAGTATACCTATACCGAAAATACCTTCCACTGTTGGCTATTTGGCGTACAAGTTCAGAGTCTATGGGTATCCTATCAGCTCTGTGTGAAAAGGTCATTGTCTGGTTATTCCACGTCACTTCCCAATTTCCCGGTTTTTGGTAATTGGAAATATTGAAACATAATAAGGATCTATCTACATGATACTGGTGGAGCTTCAAACTAGGGGGCCTAGAAATATTGAATTTCTTGTCCACCGGTCTCCCACCCCGTAATTCGAGTACCTCATCTATTGCTAAAGGGTATGGTACTAATCCTGACTTGCTCTGACCTTGAGGTACTTGTGAGCACACCCAGCATTATGTCTGGTTTAAGACCTTACCCACTAGTGAGTGGTAATCACTCAATGGATGACGGTCCATGTCGATATTAAGGCTGGACTGACATCTCTGGATGCACCCATCCTCGACTATGGTCTCACAATTCCTACAAATGCAATTTTCCTCAGCCAATAACCCTTCACAGTGCCTCCGAGCTCCCTGACTACTAGAGCGCTTTCTGATACCCGCCTTTGCTCGGGTGATGTGTTGCTCCTGAGATTCTACAAATCCATCCTCGCCATCAGAACCCATTCCAGATCCTTGCTCGACCTCTCTGGGACCCTCACCGAGACAGACTGTTCTGGTCAACAACAGGATTAACAGGAAAACCCGAAATGCAGTCTCTTGGGGTAGATCCATCTTGTTAAGGGAAGAGAAGGGAGACAAGAAGGTGGGGAAAAAGAGAAGAAGAGAAGGAGGGTAGTGGGAGGTGGAAAAAGAAAAAAAAAACTGGTGCGACAACCGCCTCTGGTCTTGTTGTTCTCCACGCTCAGGTGCCGTCTCAACAGTCCTGCCTCTCAACCTTCCCGGAACAGACACTCCAGTGATACGATGTTCTCTACACTCTGCTCTTTGTCACGGGTTCTCTCCGGGTCAGCGTCCTTCTTACAGTGGGACGAGTGGACCCAAGTCTCTCTTTCAGCAACCTTTAATGCTGTTGGTACGGTCCTTCCCACCTGTCAATGAGGCAACCTGAGCGTAGAAAATTTCGAATCATTACATAATCCCCAGGTTCAATGTCATGACAATTACTGTTCGGTAGGTCAGGAATCACCAGCTTTAGATTTCTATTTTGATTTCTCAGCTGCTGGCTCATCCCAACCAAATATTTCACAGTCACTTCATTATTGCATTTCAAATCATCCTGGGGGTCTATCATTACATGAGGTTGTCGACCAAAAAGAATCTCAATGGGTGATAGGTTAAGGGGAGACCTGGGAGTGGTTCTGATGCTGTACAATGCTAGTGGCAAAGCTTCTGGCCACAACAATCCAGTCTCAGCCATCACTTTGCTCAGCTTGTTCTTAATAGTGCTGTTCATTCTCTCCACCTTCGCACTCACCTGTGGTCGGTACGGAGTATGCAGCTTGCTATTTATTCCCATTAGTTTGCACATAACCTGAAAGACTTCACATGTAAAATGGGTACCCCTATCGCTTTCAATTATTCTAGGGATACCATATCTACACACAAATTCCTGCACAATTTTCTTTGCAGTGAATGTAGCAGTATTTGTGGCAGCAGGGAACGCATCTACCCAATTGGAAAATACATCAATACAGACTAACACATATTTTAAATTCCTACAGTGTGGTAACTGTATGAAATCAATTTGTATTACCTGAAAAGGTCCGTCTGTAGGAGGGATATGGGATGGCTCTGTTGGTATTGACTTTCCAATATTCTTCCTCAAGCAAGTAAGGCATGTCATTGCTCTCATACCTGCATGAGAAGAGAATCCTGGCGCACACCAGTAGGCTCTCACTAGCTTGCACATACCTTCTTTGCCTAGGTGAGTCAGACCGTGTGCCGCCTCAGCTAGACCTGGAAGATATGCTCTGGGGGCCACTGGCTTACCGTGTCCACCTGTCCAGAGTCCTGAGAACTCCTGGCCATACCCCTTTGACCTCCAGACCGCCTTTTCCTGTGAGGAACACAAATTTTGCATTTCAATTAATTTTTGTGTGTTGATTGTGTTGAATGTCATCAGTGATGTGATGTTCGTTTGTATGGGGGTGCTGGCTGCTAATTTAGCAGCTTCATCTGCCCGGCTGTTACCAAGTGAAATTGGGTCTTGGTTGTAAGTGTGTGCTTTGCACTTGATAACAGCCACTCTGTCTGGTTCTTGTATCGCTGTTAGAAGCCTTTTTATGTGGGATGCATGCGCTACAGGTGTGCCAGCTGCCATCATGAAATTTCTGAGGCGCCATAGGGCCCCAAAATCATGCATTACTCCAAAGGCATACCTAGAATCTGTGTATATATTAGCTGACTTACCCTTGGCGAATTCACACGCTCTGGTTAAGGCGACCAGCTCAGCAACTTGTGCTGAGTGCGGTGGGCCCAGGGGTTCAGCTTCTATGATACCTCTGTCGTCTACAACTGCGTATCCAGTACACAAGTCTCCCGATTCTGTCTGTCTGTGGCAACTACCATCAGTGTAAAAGGTAAAGTCTACGCCTTCCAGTGGGTTGTCACTGATGTCAGGTCTCACAGTGAAAGTCTGATTCAGGTATTCCATACAATCATGCGTATCAGTCTCTGCACTAAATCCTCCTTCACCATCATTCTCATCCTCCACCCTTTGTGCCTGTCCAGGCACACTTGGCAAGTAAGTTGCAGGATTTAGTGCGCTACATTTCTTAATGGTGATGTTTACAGGGGCCATCAGTGATGATTCCCATTTTGTAAACCGTGCCGATGAGACATGTCTGGTTTGGGCGGAGTTTAGTAAGGCTGATACTGCATGAGGTGTATGGATGGTCAGGTTGTGTCCTAACACTACGTCTTCGCTTTTACTTACTAGCAAAGCTATCGCTGCAACACTTCACAAGCATGTGGGGAGAGACCGCGCTACGGTGTCCAACTGTGCACTGTAGTAAGCTACTGGCCTGCTGGCATCACCATGTCTCTGGGTTAAGACACCTGCCGCACACCCTGCACTTTCTGTAACGTATAATTCAAAGGGCTTCCCATAATCTGGCATACCTAATGCAGGTGCCTGTGTTAGGCACTGTTTGAGTCTCTCAAATGCCAGTTCGGACTCATCTGTGTGCGAGATCCGATCTGGTTTGTTCGAAGAGACCATTTCTTGCAAAGGTAAAGTCAGCATGGAGAACCCTGGGATCTAGTTTCGGCAGTACCCACACATTCTAAGGAAAGTGCGGATCTGTTGCTGGGTTTGTGGCAGAGTCATGTCGCGAATCGCCTGTATTCTATCAGCGGTGAGATGTCTAAGTCCTTGAGTCAAGCAATGTCCCAAATATTTTACCCTGGTCTGGCACAACTGCAACTTATCCTTAGAAACCTTGTGTCCTGTATGAGAAAGATGAAACAGAAGCTGTTTCGTGTCTTTCAAGGACGATTCGAGTGAATCAGAACACAACAATAAGTCATCGACATACTGTATTAGCACTGATCCACTCTCAGGTTGAAAGGATTGTAAACAGTCATGCAAAGCCTGGGAGAAAATACTTGGGCTGTCAATGAAACCTTGGGGGAGACGAGTCCAGGTGTACTGTACTCCCCTGTATGTAAATGCAAAGAGGTCTTGGCTGTCAGGGTGCAGAGGGACAGAAAAGAAGGCAGAATAGAGGTCAATGACAGTGAAAAATTTTGCAGTAGGGGGAATTTTCATGAGGATGACAGCTGGATTGGGCACTAAGGGGAATTTGCTCTCAACTATCTTGTTTATCCCCCTTAGATCCTGCACTAGCCTGTAACCCTCTACCCCCACTCTTTTTCACAGGGAAGATGGGACTATTGGCCGTGCTGGACTTACTGACTAGTATGCCCTGTTGTAGCAACCGCTCTATGACGGGGTACACTCCTTATTCTACCTCTGGCTTCAGAGGATACTGGGGGATTTTTGGAGCTATCCTACCGTCTTTTACTTGCACTACTACCGGAGCTACATATGCCATCAATCCAGTATCTTGTCCATCTTTGGTCCAAAGGGAACCTGGTATTTGTGAGATCATTTCCTACCATTCGCTGGACACTTGTCTATAACAGCAGAATGCGACATTAGCCTTTGAGGGGTGTCTAATATATCTTGTACTTCCTGAACGTGATTCTCAGGTATATCCAAGAAGACACCTTCAGGAGTACAGTATATGACACACCGCATTTTACACAATAAATCTCTTCCAAGCAGGTTAGTCGGAGCCGCTGCAGCCAGCAAAAAAGAATGCTTGGTTTGCAAGGGCCCTATCGTAATCTCTGCAGGTCTACTCAAAGGGTATTGTTGCACTGTTCCTGTTACTCCCATTGCCGCAATTGTTTTACCCATGGTTTTTATACCTACAGTCGAATTTAACACTGACCTGGCCACCCCTGTGTCTACAAGAATAGGTAATGGTATACCAGCTACATCAACCGTGACATCGGGTTCACTACCAAGGCTAGCAATCAACTTCACTGGGTGCAGACTACAGGTGTGGCCCAACCCCTATTGTGTGGTGAGACCCTCCCGCAGCGCACTGGCAGCTACAATATGTGAGGGGGTAGCTGAGAATTTTTAGAGGTCTGCCAGTCCCTCCTAGGTGGGTACCTCCTTGTTTCCCCTGCGCGTGGCTCGTAACTTCTCCTATGCGGTCCCTGATCCCAATTATGAGTATTGTAGTGTGGTTCATATCCTGGTCTAGGGGGTCGGTATACATTATGTGAACCTTTATTCCTACATTCCCTTGAGTAATGTCCTACCTTGTGACAATTATAGCATGTTGCTTCACGTGACTTACCATCAGGGGTCTGGGGTTTCGGCTGATGTCGCTTTGTGGTAAGTGCACCTATACTTACAGTCATCAGTTTTCCCCCCTGTGACTCCCTGTGTTTAACGATGTTCCTATCATGCTCGACAGCGGACTCTCTCAATGCAGCCACTGAGATACCTCTCCAGTTTGGTAGAGAGGTCTGTACCCTTGTCCTCAGTGTGTCCTTCAACCCGTCCATTAATACAGAAACGGCTACCTGCTTGTGATGTGCAGTGTCCTTAATATCCTCAACCCCAGTGTATCTAGCCATTTCCTGCAGTGCTCTATGGAAATATTCAGATGCCATTTCACCTTCTTTTTGTCTTATGGAAAAGATTTTATTCCATTTGACAACAGTAGGGAAATATACTCCTAATTGCAGATTTATTTGCCGCACATTCTCCTGAGTGTACTCCTCAGTGAGAGGTACCTCTGCGTCTAGGTTACAATCAGTTATGAACTTCGCGGGGTCAATATTGGAGGGTAAACATACCCGTAGCACTGTTCGCCAATCTTTGTTTGTGGGTTCGGTGGCGTACCTAACTCTTTAATGAACCTCTGGCATGCAACTAGATCTTTTCTGGGATTAGGAAATTCTGACATAATTGACCTTAATTCTGTCCGGGACCAGGGACAATGCATGGCAATGTTCCTGACGGGAGTTACTCCCTGAGCGCCAGTCTTCCCATTGGGGACTGCGATCACCCTGACAGGATTTAATTCAATTACATCATTCTGGATTGATTCTACAATGTGGGGTTCTATGGTTTCTGCATAATGTACGGTACCGTACTTACCTGTGTACACGACCTCACTTATCCCTCCGCTAGGGGGCCTGACTACTGCTCTTGTTGGTTGGGCCGTGCCCACCTGAGTGTCTTGTATGGTGGCTGCTAGAGAGAGTGCTGATATCGTGCTGGGCTCATCTTCCTGCTCGCAGTCCTGGGGAAAATTTAAAATGGGATACAACTGGCAAGGGTTAGTATTAGTACTAGTGATGTGCACCGGAAATTTTTCGGGTTTTGTGTTTTGGTTTTGGGTTCGGTTCCGCGGCCGTGTTTTGGGTTCGGACGCGTTTTGGCAAAACCTCACCGAAATTTTTTTGTCGGATTCGGGTGTGTTTTGGATTCGGGTGTTTTTTTCAAAAAACCCTAAAAAACAGCTTAAATCATAGAATTTGGGGGTCATTTTGATCCCATAGTATTATTAACCTCAATAACCATAATTTCCACTCATTTTCAGTCTATTCTGAACACCTCACATCTCACAATATTATTTTCAGTCCTAAAATTTGCACCGAGGTCGCTGGATGGCTAAGCTAAGCGACCCAAGTGGCCGACACAAACACCTGGCCCATCTAGGAGTGGCACTGCAGTGTCAGACAGGATGGCCCTTCAAAAAAATTGTCCCCAAACAGCACATGATGCAAAGAAAAAAAGAGGCGCAATGAGGTAGCTGTGTGACTAAGCTAAGCGACCCAAGTGGCCGACACAAACACCTGGCCCATCTAGGAGTGTCACTGCAGTGTCAGACAGGATGGCACTTAAAAAAAATACTCCCCAAACAGCACATGATGCAAAGAAAAAAAGAGGCGCACCAAGGTCGCTGTGTGACTAAGCTAAGTGACACAAGTGGCCGACACAAACACCTGGCCCATCTAGGAGTGGCACTGCAGTGTCACGCAGGATGGCCCTTCAAAAAAATACTCCCCAAACAGCACATGATGCAAAGAAAAAAAGAGGCGCAATAAGGTAGCTGTGTGACTAAGATAAGCGACCCAAGTGGCCGACACAAACATCTGGCCCATCTAGGAGTGGCACTGCAGTGTCACGCAGGATGGCCCTTCAAAAAAATATTCCCCAAACAGCACATGATGCAAAGAAAAAAAGAGGCGCAATGAGGTAGCTGCGTGACTAAGATAAGCGACCCAAGTGGCCGACACAAACATCTTGCCCATCTAGGAGTGGCACTGCAGTGTCACGCAGGATGGGCCTTCAAAAAAATACTCCCCAAACAGCACATGATGCAAAGAAAAAAAGAGGCGCAATGAGGTAGCTGTGTGACTAAGATAAGCGACCCAAGTGGCCGACACAAACATCTGGCCCATCTAGGAGTGGCACTGCAGTGTCACGCAGGATGGCCCTTCAAAAAAATACTCCCCAAACAGCACATGATGCAAAGAAAAATGAAAGAAAAAAGAGGTGCAAGATGGAATTGTCCTTGGGCCCTCCCACCCACCCTTATGTTGTATAAACAGGACATGCACACTTTAACGAACCCATCATTTCAGTGACAGGGTCTGCCACACGACTGTGACTGAAATGACTGGTTGGTTTGGGCCCCCACCAAAAAAGAAGCAATCAATCTCTCCTTGCACAAACTGGCTCTACAGAGGCAAGATGTCCACCTCCTCCTCATCGTCCGATTCATCACCCCTTTCACTGTGTACATCCCCCTCCTCACAGATTATTAATTCGTCCCCACTGGAATCCACCATCTCAGGTCCCCGTGTACTTTCTGGAGGCAATTGCTGCTGGTGAATGTCTCCACGGAGGAATTGATTATAATTCATTTTAATGAACATCATCTTCTCCACATTTTCTGGAAGTAACCTCGTACGCCGATTGCTGACAAGGTGAGCGGCTGCACTAAACACTCTTTCGGAGTACACACTGGAGGGAGGGCAACTTAGGTAGAATAAAGCCAGTTTCTGCAAGGGCCTCCAAATTGCCTCTTTTTCCTGCCAGTATACGTACGGACTGTCTGACGTGCCTACTTGGATGCGGTCACTCATATAATCCTCCACCATTCTTTCAATGGTGAGAGAATCATATGCAGTGACAGTAGACGACATGTCAGTAATCGTTGGCAGGTCCTTCAGTCCGGACCAGATGTCAGCACTCGCTCCAGACTAGAGATGAGCGCCGGAAATTTTTCGGGTTTTGTGTTTTGGTTTTGGGTTCGGTTCCGCGGCCGTGTTTTGGGTTCGACCGCGTTTTGGCAAAACCTCACCGAATTTTTTTTGTCGGATTCGGGTGTGTTTTGGATTCGGGTGTTTTTTTCCAAAAAACCTAAAAAACAGCTTAAATCATAGAATTTGGCGGTCATTTTGATCCCAAAGTATTATTAACCTCAAAAACCATAATTTCCACTCATTTTCAGTCTATTCTGAATACCTCACACCTCACAATATTATTTTTAGTCCGAAAATTTGCACCGAGGTCGCTGTGTGAGTAAGATAAGCGACCCTAGTGGCCGACACAAACACCGGGCCCATCTAGGAGTGGCACTGCAGTGTCACGCAGGATGGCCCTTCCAAAAAACCCTCCCCAAACAGCACATGATGCAAAGAAAAAAAGAGGCGCAATGAGGTAGCTGTGTGAGTAAGATTAGCGACCCTAGTGGCCGACACAAACACCGGGCCCATCTAGGAGTGGCACTGCAGTGTCACGCAGGATGTCCCTTCCAAAAAACCCTCCCCAAACAGCACATGACGCAAAGAAAAAAAGAGGCGCAATGAGGTAGCTGTGTGAGTAAGATAAGCGACCCTAGTGGCCGACACAAACACCGGGCCCATCTAGGAGTGTCACTGCAGTGTCACGCAGGATGTCCCTTCCAAAAAACCCTCCCCAAACAGCACATGACGCAAAGAAAAAAAGAGGCGCAATGAGGTAGCTGTGTGAGTTAGATAAGTGACCCTAGTGGCCGACACAAACACCGGGCCCATCTAGGAGTGGCACTGCAGTGTCACGCAGGATGTCCCTTCCAAAAAACCCTCCCCAAACAGCACATGACGCAAAGAAAAAGAAAAGAAAAAAGAGGTGCAAGATGGAATTGTCCTTGGGCCCTCCCACCCACCCTTATGTTGTATAAACAGGACATGCACACTTTAACCAACCCATCATTTCAGTGACAGGGTCTGCCACACGACTGTGACTGATATGACGGGTTGGTTTGGACCCCCACCAAAAAAGAAGCAATTAATCTCTCCTTGCACAAACTGGCTCTACAGAGGCAAGATGTCCACCTCATCATCATCCTCCGATATATCACCGTGTACATCCCCCTCCTCACAGATTATCAATTCGTCCCCACTGGAATCCACCATCTCAGCTCCCTGTGTACTTTGTGGAGGCAATTGCTGCTGGTCAATGTCTCCACGGAGGAATTGATTATAATTCATTTTAATGAACATCATCTTCTCCACATTTTCTGGATGTAACCTCGTACGCCGATTGCTGACAAGGTGAGCGGCGGCACTAAACACTCTTTCGGAGTACACACTTGTGGGAGGGCAACTTAGGTAGAATAAAGCCAGTTTGTGCAAGGGCCTCCAAATTGCCTCTTTTTCCTGCCAGTATAAGTACGGACTGTGTGACGTGCCTACTTGGATGCGGTCACTCATATAATCCTCCACCATTCTTTCAATGGGGAGAGAATCATATGCAGTGACAGTAGACGACATGTCCGTAATCGTTGTCAGGTCCTTCAGTCCGGACCAGATGTCAGCATCAGCAGTCGCTCCAGACTGCCCTGCATCACCGCCAGCGGGTGGGCTCGGAATTCTGAGCCTTTTCCTCGCACCCCCAGTTGCGGGAGAATGTGAAGGAGGAGATGTTGTTGACAGGTCGCGTTCCGCTTGACTTGACAATTTACTCACCAGCAGGTGTTTGAACCCCAGCAGACTTGTGTCTGCCGGAAAGAGAGATCCAAGGTAGGCTTTAAATCTAGGATCGAGCACGGTGGCCAAAATGTAGTGCTCTGATTTCAACAGATTGACCACCCGTGAATCCTTGCTAAGCGAATTAAGGGCTCCATCCACAAGTCCCACATGCCTAGCGGAATCGCTCCGTGTTAGCTCCTCCTTCAATGTCTCCAGCTTCTTCTGCAAAAGCCTGATGAGGGGAATGACCTGACTCAGGCTGGCAGTGTCTGAACTGACTTCACGTGTGGCAAGTTCAAAGGGCATCAGAACCTTGCACAACGTTGAAATCATTCTCCACTGCGCTTGAGACAGGTGCATCCCACCTCCTATATCGTGCTCAATTGTATAGGCTTGAATGGCCTTTTGCTGCTCCTCCAACCTCTGAAGCATATACAGGGTTGAATTCCACCTCGTTACCACTTCTTGCTTCAGATGATGGCAGGGCAGGTTCAGTAGTTTTTGGTGGTGCTCCAGTTTTCTGTACGTGGTGCCTGTACGCCGAAAGTGTCCCGCAATTCTTCTGGCCACCGACAGCATCTCTTGCACGCCCCTGTCGTTTTTTAAAAAATTCTGCACCACCAAATTCAAGGTATGTGCAAAACATGGGACGTGCTGGAATTGGCCCAGATTTAATGCACACACAATATTGCTGGCGTTGTCCGATGCCACAAATCCACAGGAGAGTCCAATTGGGGTAAGCCATTCCGCGATGATCTTCCTCAGTTGCTGTAAGAGGTTTTCAGCTGTGTGCGTATTCTGGAAACCGGTGATACAAAGCGTAGCCTGCCTAGGAAAGAGTTGGCGTTTGCGAGATGCTGCTACTGGTGCCGCCGCTGCTGTTCTTGCGGCGGGAGTCCATACATCTACCCAGTGGGCTGTCACAGTCATATAGTCCTGACCCTGCCCTGCTCCACTTGTCCACATGTCCGTGGTTAAGTGGACATTGGGTACAGCTGCATTTTTTAGGACACTGGTGACTCTTTTTCTGAGGTCTGTGTACATTTTCGGTATCGCCTGCCTAGAGAAATGGAACCTAGATGGTATTTGGTACCGGGGACACAGTACCCCCAACAAGTCTCTAGTTGGCTCTGCAGTAATGATGGATACCGGAACCACGTTTCTCACCACCCAGGATGTCAAGGCCTCAGTTATCCGCTTTGCAGTAGGATGACTGCTGTGATATTTCATCTTCCTCGCAAAGGACTGTTGGACAGTCAATTGCTTGGTGGAAGTAGTAAAAGTGGTCTTACGACTTCCCCTCTGGGATGACCATCGACTCCCAGCAGCAACAACAGCAGCGCCAGCAGCAGTAGGCGTTACACGCAAGGATGCATCGGAGGAATCCCAGGCAGGAGAGGACTCGTCAGAATTGCCAGTGACATGGCCTGCAGGACTATTGGCATTCCTGGGGAAGGAGGAAATTGACACTGAGGGAGTTGGTGGGGTGGTTTGCGTGAGCTTGGTTACAAGAGGAAGGGATTTACTGGTCAGTGGACTGCTTCCGCTGTCGGCCCAAGTTTTTGAACTTGTCACTGACTTATTATGAATGCGCTGCAGGTGACGTATAAGGGAGGATGTTCCGAGGTGGTTAACGTCCTTACCCCTACTTATTACAGCTTGACAAAGGGAACACACGGCTTGACACCTGTTGTCCGCATTTCTGGTGAAATACTTCCACACCGAAGAGCTGATTTTTTTGGTATTTTCACCAGGCATGTCAACGGCCATATTCCTACCACGGACAACAGGTGTCTCCCCGGGTGCCTGACTTAAACAAACCACCTCACCATCAGAATCCTCCTGGTCAATTTCCTCCCCAGCGCCAGCAACACCCATATCCTCCTCATCCTGGTGTACTTCAACACTGACATCTTCAATCTGACTATCAGGAACTGGACTGCGGGTGCTCCTTCCATCACTTGCAGGGGGCGTGCAAATGGTGGAAGGCGCATGCTCTTCACGTCCAGTGTTGGGAAGGTCAGGCATCGCAACCGACACAATTGGAGTCGGACTCTCCTTGTGGATTTGGGATTTCGAAGAACGCACAGTTCTTTGCGGTGCTACTGCTTTTGCCAGCTTTAGTCTTTTCATTTTTCTAGCGAGAGGCTGAGTGCTTCCATCCTCATGTGAAGCTGAACCACTAGCCATGAACATAGGCCAGGGCCTCAGCCGTTCCTTGCCACTCCGTGTGGTAAATGGCATATTGGCAAGTTTACGCTTCTCCTCCGACAATTTTATTTTAGGTTTTGGAGTCCTTTTTTTACTGATATTTGGTGTTTTGGATTTGACATGCTCTGTACTATGACATTGGGCATCGGCCTTGGCAGACGACGTTGCTGGCATTTCATCGTCTCGGCCATGACTAGTGGCAGCAGCTTCAGCACGAGGTGGAAGTGGATCTTGATCTTTCCCTAATTTTGGAACCTCAACATTTTTGTTCTCCATATTTTAATAGGCACAACTAAAAGGCACCTCAGGTAAACAATGGAGATGGATGGATTGGATACTAGTATACAATTATGGACGGGCTGCCGAGTGCCGACACAGAGGTAGCCACAGCCGTGAACTACCGCACTGTACTGTGTCTGCTGCTAATATATAGACTGGTTGATAAAGAGATAGTATACTCGTAACTAGTATGTATGTATAAAGAAAGAAAAAAAAACCACGGTTAGGTGGTATATACAATTATGGACGGGCTGCCGAGTGCCGACACAGAGGTAGCCACAGCCGTGAACTACCGCACTGTACTGTGTCTGCTGCTAATATATAGACTGGTTGATAAAGAGATAGTATACTCGTAACTAGTATGTATGTATAAAGAAAGAAAAAAAAACCACGGTTAGGTGGTATATACAATTATGGACGGGCTGCCGAGTGCCGACACAGAGGTAGCCACAGCCGTGAACTACCGCACTGTACTGTGTCTGCTGCTAATATAGACTGGTTGATAAAGAGATAGTATACTCGTAACTAGTATGCATGTATAAAGAAAGAAAAAAAAACCACGGTTAGGTGGTATATACAATTATGGACGGGCTGCCGAGTGCCGACACAGAGGTAGCCACAGCCGTGAACTACCGCACTGTACTGTGTCTGCTGCTAATATAGACTGGTTGATAAAGAGATAGTATACTCGTAACTAGTATGACTATAAAGAAAGAAAAAAAAACCACGGTTAGGTGGTATATACAATTATGGACGGGCTGCCGAGTGCCGACACAGAGGTAGCCACAGCCGTGAACTACCGCACTGTACTGTGTCTGCTGCTAATATATAGACTGGTTGATAAAGAGATAGTATACTCGTAACTAGTATGTATGTATAAAGAAAGAAAAAAAAACCACGGTTAGGTGGTATATACAATTATGGACGGGCTGCCGAGTGCCGACACAGAGGTAGCCACAGCCGTGAACTACTGCACTGTACTGTGTCTGCTGCTAATATAGACTGGTTGATAAAGAGATAGTATACTCGTAACTAGTATGTATGTATAAAGAAAGAAAAAAAAACCACGGTTAGGTGGTATATACAATTATGGACGGGCTGCCGAGTGCCGACACAGAGGTAGCCACAGCCGTGAACTACCGCACTGTACTGTGTCTGCTGCTAATATATAGACTGGTTGATAAAGAGATAGTATACTCGTAACCAGTATGTATGTATAAAGAAAGAAAAAAAAACCACGGTTAGGTGGTATATACAATTATGGACGGGCTGCCGAGTGCCGACACAGAGGTAGCCACAGCCGTGAACTACCGCACTGTACTGTGTCTGCTGCTAATATATAGACTGGTTGATAAAGAGATAGTATACTCGTAACTAGTATGTATGTATAAAGAAAGAAAAAAAAACCACGGTTAGGTGGTATATACAATTATGGACGGGCTGCCGAGTGCCGACACAGAGGTAGCCACAGCCGTGAACTACCGCACTGTACTGTGTCTGCTGCTAATATAGACTGGTTGATAAAGAGATAGTATACTCGTAACTAGTATGTATGTATAAAGAAAGAAAAAAAAACCACGGTTAGGTGGTATATACAATTATGGACGGGCTGCCGAGTGCCGACACAGAGGTAGCCACAGCCGTGAACTACCGCACTGTACTGTGTCTGCTGCTAATATAGACTGGTTGATAAAGAGATAGTATACTCGTAACTAGTATGACTATAAAGAAAGAAAAAAAAACCACGGTTAGGTGGTATATACAATTATGGACGGGCTGCCGAGTGCCGACACAGAGGTAGCCACAGCCGTGAACTACCGCACTGTACTGTGTCTGCTGCTAATATAGACTGGTTGATAAAGAGATAGTATACTACTAATAATATTAGTAATATTATATATACTGGTGGTCAGGTCACTGGTCACTAGTCACACTGGCAGTGGCACTCCTGCAGCAAAAGTGTGCACTGTTTAATTTTAATATAATATTATGTACTCCTGGCTCCTGCTATAACCTATAACTGGCACTGCAGTGCTCCCCAGTCTCCCCCACAATTATAAGCTGTGTGAGCTGAGCACAGTCAGATATATATATACATTGATGCAGCACACTGGGCTGAGCAGTGCACACAGATATGGTATGTGACTGAGTCACTGTGTGTATCGTTTTTTTCAGGCAGAGAACGGATATATTAAATAAAACAAACAACTGCACTGTCTGGTGGTCACTGTGGTCGTCAGTCACTAAACTCTGCACTCTCTTCTACAGTATCACAGCCTCAGGTCAATCTCTCTCTCTCTCTCTCAACCCTAATCTAAATGGAGAGGACGCCAGCCACGTCCTCTCCCTATCAATCTCAATGCACGTGTGAAAATGGCGGCGACGCGCGGCTCCTTATATAGAATCCGAGTCTCGCGAGAATCCGACAGCGTCATGATGACGTTCGGGCGCGCTCGGGTTAACCGAGCAAGGCGGGAGGATACGAGTCTGCTCGGACCCGTGAAAAAAACATGAAGTTCGTGCGGGTTCGGATTCAGAGAAACCGAACCCGCTCATCTCTACTCCAGACTGCGCTGCATCACCGCCAGCGGGTGGGCTCGGAATTCTTAGCCTTTTCCTCGCACCCCCAGTTGCGGGAGAATGTGAAGGAGGAGCTGTTGACGGGTCACGTTCCGCTTGACTTGACAATTTTGTCACCAGCAGGTCTTTGAACCCCTGCAGACTTGTGTCTGCCGGAAAGAGAGATACAACGTAGGTTTTAAATCTAGGATCGAGCACGGTGGCCAAAATGTAGTGCTCTAATTTGTAAAAAAGAGGCGATCTCCCAGCGATGCTATGTATGTGTTCCAAATGGATATGACTCTTGTTCCTCAAACGAAAAACATATTATACAGCATGTTTGTTAGTTGTTCTAAATATGTCCACCAATGATTTCCAAGGTCGTCACTCCCGGCAACTGACCTGAGTTTAATATGATGCGTTCACATAAAGGTTTCTTTAGTACCTTAAACAATCCTCTACTCCACGACTTATCTACACCAGGCTTACCTTGAATATAAGCCCTATGTGCAATGAAAGGTATCTTTCTCCACTTCTGTTATGGGTATACGGCCATTCCGTTTTCTCCACACGAAAAGTTCCCAATGACAGCCAATATGGTGCAAAAATGTCTTTTTTTATTCAAAAAGTTATTTCCCCAAACAATAGGGATAAAAACAGTTTCTAAAACAATTTCAAAGGGGTACCCTGTTTAAAAGAATAAAGGGCCACTTCCAATGGTACCGGTAGGATGGGTAAGGTAAATTTCACCAATTTGGAGGGATTCCTAAGGGAAAAATTACCCACAAAATAATGCCTACCACCATGGAAAATGGCTACACAGGGTCCTCCTCTCAGTAAACCAACGCGTTTCGGATTAAAAATCCTTCCTCAGGGTATACAGTGGAAGTGACCCCCTGGTCTTTTTATACCTGTCTGACTAAAACACATATTCGCTACAGCCAATCAGGTTCCACTATTCCTAAAAAAAGCTTATACTTTCCACATTTGGATCTACAAATGTTATAAAACGTTTCCATGTATATACATCACCATATTAAGCTGTCTACTATTCTTAAATAACTAACGTAAATCCATAAAAAACATAATTTCATATAATTGGTTAAAAGGATAATCTGATACAGATCACTGCAAACGTATTTCATTATGGGGAAACGACCCTCCTCCCGGGTAAAAGCAACCACAATTTCCAGAGAGTCCATATATCACGTGGCACCACGTGTGTCCAGCCGGAAACCCGTCGCCGCCTTGTGTATACTGGTTTCCTTAGAAACCGCACGTCCCATGTTCCCGTCATCTGCAGCGGCCGGAAACCCATCTCCATCTTGTGTATGCTGGTTTCCTTGGAGATCGCACGTCCCATGTTCCCGTCATTCACAGCGGCTGATAGCCGGAAGTGTCTCTCTCTCGTAGCGTCATACTTCCGGTTAATGAACCGCAAATGCGGAAGTCCAGTGCTCTCCATTGAACCGCAACATCACGTCCGTGTATAATAGAAACAAAGGCAAATGTTAACATTGTATACTGCGCCTCTTGTCTTATATAACCATAAAAAACATTATATCATCGCGGAATATCATTAGTATAATGAGATATTGCTCCATACTATTATTTCTACTAATAATGTATTCATTTATTTTTCCCTATATGTGTGTTTGTATAATTTGCATATGTATCTTAATAAAATTATTATTAATCTGTAAATAACAATTCTCTTCTCATTACTTCCTATAAAGTGGGTTGGTAATGTTCTACAGATATAAGGACATCCTTTCAGACCCTGGAAAGATCTACAAGAACCACTTGGTCTCAAAATCTAAATTGAGACCCTTTGGATATAATGTTTTAAGTTCGTAGATCTTCCTCATTTCCGCTTTCGCTAGTCTTTCTTCATCGTTGTTCTGGCGCCAATTGGAATTAATACTCATAATGGCACAGAAGTTTACAAGATGGCTAATATTACAACTATGTGTATTTTTAAAGTGTTGAGACACACTGTGCGTCTCAAGGCCTTTTTTGATATTACGGACGTGCTCCGCCATCCTGACCTTTAATGCCCTGGTCGTACGTCCTATATACTGTGTGCCACAATCACACTCTAAAAGGTACACACAATTCTTAGTGGAACAGGTCAAGAATTATCTAATGGGATATGTCAAATTGTTCTGTGTAGACCTATATTCAGTTATTTTATTTCCACTACCTTTACAACTTCGGCACATAATACACATGCCGCATCTGTAGAACCCTTTTGATCTAACCCTAGTTTGCATTTTTGGGGCCACCACCACGCTACTCACGACATTTTCTTTGAGATTTTTTGCTTTTCTATACACAAAATTAGGGTGGACCGATACATGTTCTTTCAATATAGGGTCCCTACTCAAAATATCCCAGTGTTGTCTCAGAATTTTTTCAATCTGTTTATGTTGGCTATTATAATCTGTTATAAAAGGTATCCCCCTACTCTTGATGGGATCTTTTTGTTTATCTCTATTCTCTATTAAACATGTATTTCTGTCTAAATTTGTACCATGATCTCTAGCTATTCTTATAACTTCTAGATCGTATCCTTTTTGCTGAAATTGATCCTGTAAGATGTCTGCATGTCTCTCATATTCCCCAATATCCGTACAGTTGCATCGAATACGGTGGAACTGACTCTTGGGGATACTCTGTAACCAATTTTGATGGTGATTGCTGGTGTAGTTAATAAAAGAATTGCAATCAGTACTCTTCATATGATTGCTGGTTTTGATTACCCCATCCTCTACATAAATCCTCAAATCAAGAAAATTTACCTCCACATCGCTAATCTCAAAAGATAATTTTATATTGAATTGGTTGTTATTAAGATGTGTACAGAAAGTGTCGAGGGAACTCCGGTCACCCCCCCACACAAAGACAACATCATCGATATATCTGTGCCAGGACACCAAACTGGCACCCAGCTGAGGGCCACTCCATACTGCCTGTTCTTCCCAATATGCCATGAAAAGATTGGCATAACTGGGTGCCAGTCTGGTGCCCATCGCTGTTCCCGTAAGTTGCAAATAGAAACTGTCCTGAAACCAGAAAAAATTATTTCTAAGAATGAGAGAAATACCATCAAGGATAAATCCCTTCTCATCTTCCTTTGTACCTATTTGGTTAAGAAAAAATTCGGTAGCTGCCAACCCATGTTTATGCTCAATGACAGTGTACAGTGACTGTACATCAGCTGTCACAATCAAGAAGCCAGGTTGCCAGTTTACCTTCATAAGTCTATTAATGGTACTTATAGTGTCTCTAAGATAAGACTTGGTAGATTGTACAATGGGCTGTAGTAATTTATCAATGGCTTGGGATAGATTGGAAATACAGGAATTAGTTCCAGCCACAATAGGTCGTCCCGGTGGTCTCTCCCTATCCTTGTGGATCTTAGGGAGGATATACAATACAGGTATTGATGGATTTTCTATAATGATAGACCTACTGTCTTCCTCCTCAATCACCCCTTTGGATAAGTATAGAGCTAAAAAAGATTTTAATTTATCCATGATACCAGACCCCGGATTAGTCCTAAGTTTCCTATAGGTATTACCATCATGTAGTTGCCTGAACACCTCTATATTATAATCCTCCAGGTCCATAATGACCACGCTGCCCCCCTTATCGGCGGGCTTGATAACTATGTCATTATTCTCTCTCAAAGACTTAATAGCCAGTCGTTCCTCCTTGGTTAAGTTCATTTTTCTATTGGGTTTCAATTCTATACTTTCCAAATCATTTTTCACCGCCTTTTCAAACGCCTCAATGAAACTACCTTTCTTATGTTTCGGAAAGAAAGTAGATTTACGTTTTAGATTGAATTTACTTTCATTTTGAGGAACCACTTGTTTTATCACTTTATCACTAAAAAACCTCTTTAAAGTAAGACGTCTGATAAACTTCTCTACATCCACAAATACATTAAACTTATCACATCTATTGGAGGGTGAAAATTTTAAACCCTTTTCAAGAACACTTGTTTCATGTGTCGATAATTGGTATTTGCTAAGATTATTAATTTTGGTATTTTTATTGGCCTCAGAGTTGATCATATGGTCATTCTTTTCCAAATCCTCATTAACCTGAGTATCATTATGCTCAATTGGACCTTTACATTTACGTCTCCTCTTTGAGTTAAGCCCTTTGAATTTTCCTCCCCTCACCCCCCGTTTTTTTGTGGGTCTATTCTCATTAATGCTGGGACCTATCTCCATTTTCTGTGTGTCCCTTGTCCTACATCTAAAAAACGTGTTTGATTATACTGGTGTTCGTAATTGGTTCTCTCACTAAAATCATTTTGTTGTCTACTTCCTTTATATGTGTACTTAGGTCGATATTCTTCCTGTTGTCGATTATTTCTCCACGTACTCTCTTCCTCCCTTCTTATTGGTGTTCTTCTACTTTCAAAGTGTCTTTCTCGTTTCTGTTCATATTTATTCTTATATTGGTATGTATCATTATATCTTCTAGAACTGACAACGGGTGATTCTGCCCTATTATCTATATATTGACGTGTTCCTCTATTCTTTTGTTCATACCGATTTCTATAATTCCCTGATCTATTAGGTGGATCTCTTTCCTTAGGCACAATATTATGTTCCTCACTTATCTCTTCTTTACTCCTTCTACTCTCATCAATATCTCTAAAGTATTTTTTCTGTTTCTTATTTTTAATCTCTTTCTCAACTTTTTCTATTTTTCGAATGACTCTGTCAAAGTCAGAAAAATATCCCTATACACGCTGCCATATTTGCACCTCACGCTGGTCCGCACTGCGCATGCGTGCGCTTTCCCGTGATAGCGCATACCCGCTGATGCGTGCACCCGCTCGCATCGGTATGCGTATTTACGGTAAAGAGTATGTAGTCGTAGCGTGCGACCCAATCGTTACATATTTTCACAATTAATGTAGTTTGTCGACCATGATCCCTTTGATAGATTCTGAAAGTTTGGTTAATATGGAATGTCCCTGAGCGGAGGAATCCCTCTTTGTATTGTGCTAAGGGTCTAACAGGAATCATACAGCAGTGTTTGGTACCCATCGGAAGAGTATTTAAATAGCAATATTCCGGTGTTGGTTTGGAGCGTATTAATCGCTCGTGCGGATAGTTATGGACATAAGAAGTTTATGTCCATTTCTATTATTTACTCATGCTCAGGTATGCGGCGGGAAACCTAGTTTCCCACCCACCTGAGCCGTTTGAAATCGTCACAGCCCACCTGTATGAATCACCCTATGACCTTTTGTTATAGTGCGAAGCCGAATTCCTGCGTCCAATGGACAATGAGGTTGTAGGGACCATTAGATTGCATTGTGTGAGTAGCATAAAAGACGGGCCTGTGGCATCCAGCTTTCACTTCTCATCAAACGGTTCTCATTGCTGATAATCGGGAAGCTGGATGTCCAGAGGCGCATGCGATCATATCCTTTGTGCGTAAGTTTTTCTCCGTAATCATATTGTCTTACTGTGAGCCAATCTCTCTCTCTCCGTCTCTCTCCCTCTCCCTTCTCTTTTCTCCCATATCTCCCCTTGACTAGTATTGTATTGTATTGTATTAGATTGGTATTGTATTGTATTTCTAGTGTAGCTATTTTGGTTAGGAAGTCTCTGTTATATTGTAGTGTATCATTTGTACTGTGATTCTTTTTGCAAGTATAATAGTTATAATACAGATAATAGGCTTTGGACCCTAAACCAGTATCTGTGTATTTCCTATAGTTTAAGTGTTCACTTGAGCGTCGGTGACGCTCAAGCAGCTTTGTAGTTAGTCAGGTTACACAAGGTTGCACTTACACCCTGTATTCACATTAAGGTATTCTGTGTATTTCATTGATAAAAGGTTTAGACAAAGGTATAGCGTTGTGAGCGTCTGCGCCGCTGGTGATCTCCTCGTGGTCTCGAGCGTCCGCTACGCCATAGCGAATCATTACTCTAGTCATCACCAATAACGTGTTGTCCTGTGATCACTGGGCCGTGAGCGAACGTGACGCTTGAGCGTCTCGCCTTCGGCTGAGCGATCGTTACGCAACCAGCGTACCCTTACGGTACTTCTTAAGTAAACAGCGTACAGTGTTCTTAGACCTCATAAAGGGTTGTTTATACGACAAAGGAATTTAACATTGTCAATTGGGGGACTTGTCCTGTCCTTCTCATATCTGCACTAGGTAGATCAGCAGACATTATCCCCCAGCAAAGGGTGGGAGGTTGTCTCGCAGTGCTGACGGGATAAGCGTCTGCTTCACTTAGATAAAGAGTGCTGAAGGAATCCGGGAACCGGAAGTAAGAACAAAACGCTTGTGTCTTTTAAAACTGTTTATTTTTTCTTCTGTCTTGCGTATATACGCACGCATACATATATATATCTGCATTTCTTTTCCATCTGTGTATTTCATAAATTTCGTATATCACTATTCCTGTTTGCCAATTTTTATAGTTGATAGAAAGTGCTAAAAAAAGATTTGCTGTTATTTCATAGTAGAGGTAATAGTTAAAAGTGTAGACAAACACACAGGTTTGCCTGGGAGATAAGGCAAAGCCAGTGGGGTACGCGGTAGATGATCAGGGATCATTTACATTGATAAAAGTATATTGTGTTACGGTGGATCTTTGTTTTGCGTACACGTGTCTCTAACAAAGACTAGCGTACGCAATCCAAAGGCCGACGCACGCAGCGTTCATTACGCAACGTAGCGTCCGGTTACGCCCACGTAGCTCAAGTAACGCAAAGGCGATAAGTAACGCACAGCGGTAGATAACGCGACGCGGTAAATAACGCAAATCTATTTTTGGAAAATTTGAAATTTAGTTTAACAGATCCTGCTCCTAATTGGTAACACAGCTGGGCTAAAGAAAATTTCTGCGCAGAAATAGATATAGAAACGAAAGTGTACATGTGTTGAGTGAGTGTGTTTTTTATTACATAAGTTTATATAACTTAGAGGTTGAACCAAAAAGAAATCGGGTAGGACATACGTGTAAGTGACATATACGGTGGCTAAGGAGGCATCCTTGGTTAAATAAAATATGAGCATTAGAGTATAGCGGGTCACAAGGTAACAAGACCAGGAGGTCACAAGGTAACAAGACCAGGAGGTCATAAGGTACAAGAAGGTCCGCTATAAAGGTACAAGAAGCACAACCCCGGGGGTTGGTGCTAAAACCCATATAGGCCATTGGAAGCTCTGGCTGAAGGAATTCACAGCCGCAATTTTCGATTCCATTGATCTCTCAGTACATAACAGGTAGTGCTTATGTACTGAACGATTGTACCGCACGTAATTGTGTGCAGTAGTTAGTAATCTGACCTAATACCATTAGAGTAAAGTGGTCACAAACGCTATTTGTACATTCTGACGTGATTTGTGTAATTTTTTATTTTTAAAAGGGAAGTTCGCTGGTCACTCAGGAACTATCTAACAACCTCACCTTTACTGGAAAGAGTAAGTGTCCTGCGGGTAACCCTCATATGTTCCAGTAAATAAAGGTTCACAGGGGCCCTGAGTTGGGTACAACAGCTCTGGATACAGTGATTGCAGTACTGGCCAACGTGGGCGAGAAGTGAGTGGGGTACTTGGTAAACCGCCACCGCCAGCCTGCCCAGGACATCTTGGTTTGTTTGTAAGGGTTCACTGAAAACCTTGATATAAAGATCCAAGGAGGAATAAGCAACACCTGCAGATTATGGGGGCCAATTGTTCAGGTAGGGGGCGATCAACCTCGGTTCGGGTTGATTCAGAGAACCGACCAGTCGGGTCGGCAAGATACATCATGTGTGAAAAATACGGAAGTCACACAGAGGTTTTATGTGATGAATGGGAGAGAATGACTGTACAAGACAGGGAGAAATTCCCAAGAATAGGTAGCTTCAGTCCAGAAGTGTTACAAAATTTAAGGAGGAGGATATGTCTCATAAAATCAACAAAGAGACGAATTCAGCATCATGATTATTTACAGTTGTGGCAACAGGAAGGTGAGATACAGAGAGGTTTGGCTCTGGCGGCGGGATCTGGGGCAGCCAGGAAACTGATAGCCACAGCCCCACCACCACCATACATAGCAGGAGAGGAGTTTATAACGGAGAGAAACGCACTGGGTTGTAAAACACAGACACTTAGTAACCCTGTAAATGTTAATGATGTTAACCAAGTAACTCATGCAAGTATTAACCCGTGCAAGTTGTACCCTGTTTTGAACTTTCCTCAGGAGTGTGATCAAGAAGACGATCCAGCAACAATTTCAGCTCTCTCTCTAGCGGCCACCCTAGCAGAGACCACAGTAGGCACAGCAACACCCACGAGATTAGCGAAGGCCCCTAGCGGAGGGATAGGTGAGGTCGTGTCAACGGGTAAGTACGGCACCATGCATTATACTGAAACAATTTCACCACAAGTTGTAGAATCTACACAGAATGAGGTTGTTAGAGTTAACCCTGTTAGAGTAATAGCAGTTCCCAATGGGAAAACAGATGTATCAGGAGCCACTCCCATAAGGAACATTGCCATGTACACTCCATTTTCCCGAATGGAATTAAGGACAATAGTGTCCGAATTTCCTGACCCCAGGAAAGACTTAGTTGCTAGCCAAAAATACATCAGGGATCTAGGTAACACTGTAGAACCCAACAACAAGGATTGGCAGATACTGCTAAGAGCTTGTTTACCTTCAAATGTCGACTCAGTTCTATTCTTAGCCGATTGTGGACTAGATAAAGATGTACCACTTTCAGATGTATACAACAAAGATAACGTAAAAAGGATAAATTTACAGCTAAAGGAGTATTTCCCAGCTGTTGTTAAATGGAACAAAATATTCTCCATTAGACAAAAAGAGTCCGAAACGGCAACAGAATATTTTCATCGGGCACTATTAGAAATGGCAAAGTACACTGGAATAGAAGACATTAGGACCAACCCAAACCACCAAGAAGTAGCAGTATCTGTACTGATGGATGGTTTAAAGGAAACATTAAAGACTAGGGTTCAGACCACGCAACCATGTTGGCGAGGTCTGTCGGTGTCCACATTGAGAGAGGCTGCTATTGATCACGACAGAAACATCACTAGACACAGGGAGTCGCAAAGTGATAAGTTGATGGCAGTAAGTATACAGGCACTGACCACAAGGCAGCCTGCGTATGTACCACCGAATCCTGTGGGTAAGTCAAGTGTAATAACATGTTTTTCTTGTAACAAACAGGGACACTATGCACGAGACTGTAGAACAAAGAGTGTACAAAGATCTTTTCAACCCCCTAGACAACGACACGACACACGACATTGGGAGCAGGGTCCACAGAGGCGGAGGTTTGAGCCACATACAGGGGAAACAAAAAGATACCCCCCGAACAGAGATTGGCATGCCTCTGGTAGTTCCCAGCTAACTCCCCCACAAGTAGTTGCTGCCAACGGGATTCAGGGAGGTCAGCATACCCAATAGGGGTGTGGCCATACCTGTAATCTGCAGCCAGTGAAATTGATTGCCAGTCTTGGAAGTGAACCAGAGATTGCAATCAATGTAGCTGGTAAAACCTTAAACTTTCTTGTAGACACAGGGGCGGCCAAGTCAGTGATAAATTCGACAGTGGGCATGAGAACCACTGGTAGGACAGTTCCAGCCATGGGAGTAACCGGAGTAGTCCAGCACTACCCTGTTAGCAAACCAGCCGAGATTACAATAGGGCCTTTGCATACCAAGCATTCATTTTTGCTAGCTGCATCGGCACCAACCAATCTCCTGGGAAGAGACTTACTATGTAAAATGGGTTGCGTCATTTATTGTACTCCTGAAGGTGTATTCTTGGACATTCCTGAGAATCACGCTCAGGAAGTACGAGACATGTTAGACTCCCCATCAAAATTAATGTCACATCCCATTATGACAAATAGGAATCCATCCCAAATAGAAGAGATGACATCTCAGATACCAGAGTCACTTTGGACAAAAGATGGACAGGACACTGGATTAATGGCAAACGTAGCTCCAGTAGTTGTACAAGTAAAAGATGGTAGGATAGCTCCAAAAATCCCACAGTATCCTCTGAAGCCAGAGGTGGAGTTAGGAGTTTTCCCAGTAATAGAGCGCTTGCTACAACAGGGCATTCTAGTAAGAACGTCCAGCACAGCAAATAGTCCCATCTTCCCTGTTAAAAAGAGTGGGGGGAGGGGTTACAGGCTAGTGCAGGATCTAAGGGGGATTAACAAAATAGTTGAGAGTCAGTTCCCCGTAGTGCCAAACCCAGCTGTCATCCTAATGCAAATTCCTCCCACTGCCAAATTTTTCACTGTTATTGACCTCTGCTCCGCATTCTTTTCGGTACCTCTGCACCCTGACAGCCAATATTTGTTTGCATTCACATACAGAGGAGTCCAATACACGTGGACTCGGTTACCCCAAGGTTTCATAGACAGTCCAAGTATATTTTCTCAGGCTTTGCATGATTGTTTACAGTCTTTCCAACCGGAGGGTGGATCAGTATTGATACAGTATGTAGATGATTTACTACTGTGTTCAGATTCGCTGGAAGCTTCCCTGAAGGATACGAAACAGCTCCTGTTTCATCTTTCAGACACAGGACATAAGGTTTCCAAAGACAAATTGCAATTATGCCAACCTAAGGTAAAATATTTGGGACACTGTCTAACACAAGGACTGAGACACCTGACCGCTGATAGAATCCAAGCCATTAGAGACATGACACTGCCACAAACCCAGCAACAGATCAGGACATTTTTAGGAATGTGTGGGTATTGCCGTAATTGGATCCCAGGGTTTTCCATATTGGCGTTACCTTTGCAGGAAATGGTCTCCTCAAACAAACCTGATAGGATCTCGCATACAGACGAATCCGAAACAGCATTTGAGAGACTCAAACAGTGCCTAACGCAGGCACCAGCACTAGGTATGCCAGACTATGGGAAACCCTTTGAACTATACGGAACAGAAAGTGCTGGTTGCGCAGCAGGTGTACTAACCCAAAAACACGGTGATGCCAGCAGGCCAGTTGCATACTACAGCGCTCAGCTAGACACGGTAGCGCGATCCCTCCCCACATGCTTGCGTAGCGTTGCGGCGATAGCATTGCTAGTGACAAAAAGCGAAGATGTCGTGCTAGGCCACAACCTCACAATCCATACACCACATGCAGTATCTGCCTTATTGAATTCTGCCCAAACCAGACACGTCTCATCAGCAAGGTTTACAAGATGGGAATTGGCATTAATGGCCCCAGTAAACATCACCATAAGGAGATGCAGCGCATTAAATCCTGCGACATTTCTCCCAGGTGTGCCTGGTCAGACACAAAGGGTGGAAGGTGAGAGTGGTGGGGAAGGAGAATTTAATACAAAGGAAGACACACATGATTGTATGGAATATTTGACCCAAAATTTTACCGCAAGGCCTGACATCAGTGACAATCCACTGGAAGATGCAGAACTCACGTTCTACACTGACGGTAGTTGTCATAGACAGTCAGACTCGGGAGACTTGTGTACTGGATACGCAGTCGTAGATGACCAAGACACCATAGAAGCGGAACCGCTAGGTCCACCTCACTCAGCCCAGGTTGCTGAACTGGTCGCCCTAACCAGAGCATGTGAATTGGCTAAGGGTAAGTCAGCCTATATCTACACCGATTCTAGATACGCCTTCGGGGTAGTACATGATTTCGGAGCCCTATGGCGCCTCAGAAATTTCATGACGGCAGCTGGTACACCGATAGCGCATGCAGCTTATATAAAAAGGCTTCTAACAGCGATACAGGAACCCGACAGAGTGGCTGTTATCAAATGTAAAGCACATACATATAGTCAAGACCCAGTGTCACTTGGTAACAGCCGAGCAGACGAAGCAGCTAAGCTTGCAGCTGCTACCCCCATACAGACAGACACCACACAACTGATGGTATTTAATACCATCAACACACAGAAGTTGTGTGAGATGCAGAATTTGTGTTCCACACAGGAAAGAGCAGTCTGGAAGGCAAAGGGATATGGCCAGGAGTCCTCAGGGCTCTGGACGGATGGACATGGTAAACCAGTGGCCCCCAGAGCATATCTTCCATGTCTGGCTGAGGCAGCTCATGGGTTGACTCATCTAGGCAAGGAGGGAATGTGCAAATTGGTAAGAGCATACTGGTGCGCCCCAGGATTCTCCTCTCATGCGGGTAAAAGAGCAATGTCATGCCTTACCTGTCTGAGAAAGAATATTGGAAAAGCAATACCTACAGAACCATCCCATATCCCACCTGCCGGCGGCCCTTTCCAGGTAATACAAATTGACTTCATTCAATTACCCCCATGTCGAAATTTGAAATATGTACTTGTTTGTATAGATGTTTTCTCGAATTGGGTCGAAGCATTTCCAGCAGCTACAAATACCGCTATGTTTACAGCTAAGAAAATTGTGCAGGAATTTGTATGTAGATATGGTATCCCTAGAATCATTGAAAGTGATAGGGGTACCCATTTTACCGGTGATGTCTTTCAAGGAATGTGTAAATTAATGGGTATTGATAGCAAGCTGCACACTCCGTACCGTCCACAGGCGAGTGCGAAGGTCGAAAGAGTGAACAGCACTATTAAAAATAAATTGAGTAAAGTAATGGCAGAGACAGGATTGACGTGGCCAGAAGCTTTACCCATTGTTTTGTATAGCATCAGAACCACTCCCAGGTCCCCTCTTAACCTGTCCCCTTTTGAAATTCTGTTTGGTCGACAACCGCATGTCATGATTAACCCTCAGGATGATTTGAAATGTAACAATGAAGTAACTGTAAAATACTTGATTAACATGAGTAAGCAGTTGAGGAATCAAAATGATAATCTGAAGTTGGTGATTCCTGATTTACCAGATAGTAATTGTCATGACATTGAACCTGGGGATTATGTAATGATACGAAATTTTCTACGCTCAGGTTGTCTTATTGATAGATGGGAAGGACCATACCAGGTCTTATTGACTAGCACCACAGCATTGAAGGTTGCTGAGAGAGAGACTTGGGTCCATTCATCCCACTGCAAAAAGGTTGCTGATCCAGAGAGGTCCCGTGATAAGGAACAGACGGTAGAGGTTGTATCACTGGAGTGTCTGTTCCAGGAGGACTGAGGCGGCACCTGAGCCTTGAAGACCGAAAGCAGTTGTTGACTCCCTTCCCCCTTTTATTGTTTTTCTCCACTTCCCATCCCCTCTCCCTTAAAATTTCTTTTTCCCCCTTCTCATTCTTCTCTATTTCCTCCTCGAAGATGGACTTGCCCCAAGAGACTGTGATCCGGATTTTGATGTTAACCATGATGTTGACCAGAGCAGTCTGTTCCGGCGAGAGTACCATAGAGGTCGAGAGAGGTTCTGGAATGGGTTCCGATTATGATGATGGAGGCGTAGTTTTCCAAGATCAACCAAACCAACAAGCAAAGGCGAGTATCAGAAAACGATCCGATAGAAGAAATTGTGATGGATTGTTAGCTGAAGAAAACTGTATCTGTAGGCTCTGTGACAATTTGATTGAGGATGGGTGCATAAAGAAATGCCAATCCAGTTTTAATATCCATATGGACCGGCATCCATTGAGTGACTATCACTCCTTAGTGGGTAACGTATTAAACCAAACAGATTGTTGGGTATGCTCTCAAGTACCTCAGGGTCATAGCAAATCAGGGCTAGTACCATTTCCTTTAACGTTAGGGGAGGTACTTGAGCTAAGTGGTGGGAGACCGGTGGACCGGAGGTTTAACATCTCCAGCCCTCCTAGTTTGAAGCTCCACCAATACCATGTGGATAGGTCCCTCTTATGTTTTAATATCTCCAATCCCCGTAAGCCGGGAAATTGGGAAGTGTCATGGAGCAACCTTACCATGACCTTCTCACACAGAGCAGATAGAATGCCTACAGATGCAGAGCTTGTACGCCACATAGCCAGTAGAGGAAAATCTTTCCGGTATAGATACACCCTAGGAAATAGAATTACTAGAGTTGGAGAAGTAACACCAGGATACTGTGCACATATCGTACAGTCTGATACGTGCATTAAGCAGATGGAAGAATTAGGGTCAGGAGATTTCACCTGGAAGGTTTGTAATATGGTAATGTCCTTCTCCGTCCCATATGTTCTCCCCGATGATGCATATTTCATATGCGGGAGAAAGGCGTACAAGTGGCTTGCCCCAAACTCTGAAGGATTGTGTTATATTGGAAAGGTATTGCCTGAAGTGATGACTGTTACACATGACAAAATGAAGGACATACACCGTAGTGCCCAAGCTCCTTATACTCACACTCATTACGAGCACCGAGTTAAAAGACAACTGTCAGAAAGGTTAGAGCATCCGGCCTCTGATCTTATCCATGAATCCACTGGGATTCAGGTTCTGGTAGCGTTAGATTTCACTCGCACCGCTCGGGGAGTGATGAATTATAGATACATTTCCGCACTCGCCAATTTGTTAGATAATATCACTGAAATGTATGATGACACGTTCAGATACACTGGAAGAGAACTTCAAGCTTATAAAACAGAACTAGTTCAGCATAGGATGGTTCTTAATTATCTTACAGCAGTAACAGGCGGATATTGTGTTACATTGGCAACACAGTACGGCATAAAGTGTTGCACGTATATCACAAATAGCACCGAGGATCCGGTAGAGGTCATAGACCAAAAGATGGACGATATTCTCCAATTGAAGTGGGAATTTCGTCGAAAACACAATCTCACCCTTGCCGCTGTAGGTAATGAGCTGACTAGTTGGGTGTCATGGTTGAACCCACGAAATTGGTTCTCCGGTTTAGGAGACTGGGCTCAAGGAGTCATAATGGATGTTGGAAAGTTTCTCCTATGTATTTTAGGTGTTGTTATATCTATTGGATTGATATTTAGATGCGGGCAGGCTTTAATGAGGTGCAAACAAAGTACAAGAGTGATGAGCTTGAGGAGTGAGGAAACTGTAATTAACCTGGATTTGATTTATGACCCAATGATAGAAACCAGGATGTGATGAAAAATGCGATTATACGGTCCGTTTCTTTCACCTGTTTTTCTGCTTTCTTCCAAGATACAAAGACCCCCTTGGACGAGGAAGTTGACGAGACGCTATACAGACAACAGACAAGCACCAAAGATGAAGTTTTGACAACCTATGATATGGACACTTGATGAACTTTGCCATGGATCCCCAGTTTCCCTAGTATTTTTAAACTCACGCTAGCCCAACATTTTTGTAAATCTGATGGCACTGACAAAGCTATTTGCTCATGCCCAAGGAGCAATACAGCGCAAAGAAGACGACTCTCAACAGATACCGAACAAAACTTCAACGACAGATGTACATTTACCTGACATAGAATATCATTGCATTTTCCATAAGTGTTCTTCATCCTCATCTCTACAACCCTCAGGTAATAACACACATAGTATAGGGAATACAGGCACAGATATCAACAATCACATATTCCCCCATTCATGTATCATCAACTAAAATGTGCTCCCCATTTTGTTCAAAAGCCGAAAAGAGCTCGGTAAAGTTTGACAGCCCATCCACAGACCTGTACCACGGGATAAGAAGGAATTCAAATGTATACTTCGCAATACCTCGAAGCTTGATTTACCACACGTACGGCACGATGATACATGACCCTCCAAACATGGACTCATACACACATGCTTCTGCTTTCTCACTAGGTCATACCCTCTTCACACCTACTCCTCTCTTCTTCCTTACCCAACCATGGAAATGAATTAACCCCTGACTTATATTTTTCTCCTTTTTTTTGTTTGTTTTGAAGGTGGCAGTTATTATTGACTGCCAAAGGGTGGACTGTCAAAGTCAGAAAAATATCCCTATACACGCTGCCATATTTGCACCTCACGCTGGTCCGCGCTGCGCATGCGTGCGCTTTCCCGTGATAGCGCATACCCGCTGATGCGTGCACCCGCTCGCATCGGTATGCGTATTTACGGTAAAGAGTATGTAGTCGTAGCGTGCGACCCAATCGTTACATATTTTCACAATTAATGTAGTTTGTCGACCATGATCCCTTTGATAGATTCTGAAAGTTTGGTTAATATGGAATGTCCCTGAGCGGAGGAATCCCTCTTTGTATTGTGCTAAGGGTCTAACAGGAATCATACAGCAGTGTTTGGTACCCATCGGAAGAGTATTTAAATAGCAATATTCCGGTGTTGGTTTGGAGCGTATTAATCGCTCGTGCGGATAGTTATGGACATAAGAAGTTTATGTCCATTTCTATTATTTACTCATGCTCAGGTATGCGGCGGGAAACCTAGTTTCCCACCCACCTGAGCCGTTTGAAATCGTCACAGCCCACCTGTATGAATCACCCTATGACCTTTTGTTATAGTGCGAAGCCGAATTCCTGCGTCCAATGGACAATGAGGTTGTAGGGACCATTAGATTGCATTGTGTGAGTAGCATAAAAGACGGGCCTGTGGCATCCAGCTTTCACTTCTCATCAAACGGTTCTCATTGCTGATAATCGGGAAGCTGGATGTCCAGAGGCGCATGCGATCATATCCTTTGTGCGTAAGTTTTTCTCCGTAATCATATTGTCTTACTGTGAGCCAATCTCTCTCTCTCCGTCTCTCTCCCTCTCCCTTCTCTTTTCTCCCATATCTCCCCTTGACTAGTATTGTATTGTATTGTATTAGATTGGTATTGTATTGTATTTCTAGTGTAGCTATTTTGGTTAGGAAGTCTCTGTTATATTGTAGTGTATCATTTGTACTGTGATTCTTTTTGCAAGTATAATAGTTATAATACAGATAATAGGCTTTGGACCCTAAACCAGTATCTGTGTATTTCCTATAGTTTAAGTGTTCACTTGAGCGTCGGTGACGCTCAAGCAGCTTTGTAGTTAGTCAGGTTACACAAGGTTGCACTTACACCCTGTATTCACATTAAGGTATTCTGTGTATTTCATTGATAAAAGGTTTAGACAAAGGTATAGCGTTGTGAGCGTCTGCGCCGCTGGTGATCTCCTCGTGGTCTCGAGCGTCCGCTACGCCATAGCGAATCATTACTCTAGTCATCACCAATAACGTGTTGTCCTGTGATCACTGGGCCGTGAGCGAACGTGATGCTTGAGCGTCTCGCCTTCGGCTGAGCGATCGTTACGCAACCAGCGTACCCTTACGGTACTTCTTAAGTAAACAGCGTACAGTGTTCTTAGACCTCATAAAGGGTTGTTTATACGACAAAGGAATTTAACATTGTCAACTCCCTCTTCTAATTCCTTATAATCCTCCAATTTTGAATATGGTTCTACCAGAGAGCGGAGAGACCCAATCTCATCTTCTATCCCTTTAAGGGTCTCACTCTTTTCCTTAATGATTAATTGCATGAGTGAATAGGAACATACATCTAAATTTTTTTTTTTTTTTTGCTCTGATTTCAACAGATTGACCACCCGTGAATCCTGGTTAAGCGAATGAAGGGCTCCATCCACAAGTCCCACATGCCTAGCGGAATCGCTCTGTTTTAGCTCCTCCTTCAATGTCTCCAGCTTCTTCTGCAAAAGCCTGATGAGGGGAATGACCTGACTCAGGCTGGCAGTGTCTGAACTGACTTCACGTGTGGCAAGTTCAAAGGGTTGCAGAACCTTGCACAACATTGAAATCATTCTCCACTGCGCTTGAGACAGGTGCATTCCACCTCCTTTGCCTATATCGTGGCCAGATGTATAGGCTTGAATGGCCTTTTGCTGCTCCTCCATCCTCTGAAGCATATCGAGGGTTGAATTCCACCTCGTTACCACCTCCTGCTTCAGATGATGGCAGGGCAGGTTCAGGTATTTTTGGTGGTGCTCCAGTCTTCTGTACGCGGTGCCTGAACGCCGAAAGTGGCCCGCAATTCTTCGGGCCACCGACAGCATCTCTTGCACGCCCCTGTCATTTTTTAAATAATTCTGCACCACCAAATTCAAGGTATGTGCAAAACATGGGACCTGCAGGAATTTGCCCAGATGTAATGCACGCACAATATTGCTGGCGTTGTCCGATGTCACAAATCCCCAGGAGAGTCCAATTGGGGTAAGCCATTCTGCGATGATCTTCCTCAGTTGCCGTAAGAGGTTTTCAGCTGTGTGCGTATTCTGGAAAGCGGTGATACAAAGCGTAGCCTGCCTAGGAAAGAGTTGGCGTTTGCGAGATGCTGCTACTGGTGCCGCCGCTGCTGTTCTTGCAGCGGGAGGCAATACATCTACCCAGTGGGCTGTCACAGTCATATAGTCCTGAGTCTGCCCTGCTCCACTTGTCCACATGTCCGTGGGTAAGTGGACATTGGGTACAACTGCATTTTTTAGGACACTGGTGAGTCTTTTTCTGAGGTCTGTGTACATTTTCGGTATCGCCTGCCTAGAGAAATGGAACCTAGATGGTATTTGGTACCGGGGACACAGTACCTGAATCAAGTCTATAGTTGGCTCTGAATTAACGATGGATACCGGAACCACGTTTCTCACCGCCCAGGCTGCCAAGGCCTCAGTTATCCGCTTTGCAGCAGGATGACTGCTGTGATATTTCATCTTCCTCGCAAAGGACTGTTGGACAGTCAATTGCTTACTGGAAGTAGTACAAGTGGTCTTCCGACTTCCACTCTGGGATGACGATCGACTCCCAGCAGCAACAACAGCAGCAGCGCCAGCAGCAGTAGGCGTTACACTCAAGGATGCATCGGAGGAATCCCAGGCAGGAGAGGACTCGTCAGACTTGCCAGTGACATGGCCTGCAGGACTATTGGCTTTCCTGGGTAAAGAGGAAATTGACACTGAGGGAGTTGGTGGTGTGGTTTGCAGGAGCTTGGTTACAAGAGGAAAGGATTTACTGGTCAGTGGACTGCTTCCGCTGTCGCCCAAAGTTTTTGAACTTGTCACTGACTTATGATGAATGCGCTGCAGGTGACGTATAAGGGAGGATGTTCCGAGGTGGTTAACGTCCTTACCCCTACTTATTACAGCTTGACAAAGGCAACACACGGCTTGACACCTGTTGTCCGCATTTGTGTTGAAATAATTCCACACCGAAGAGCTGATTTTTTTTGTATTTTGACCAGGCATGTCAATGGCCATATTCCTCCCACGGACAACAGGTGTCTCCCCGGGTGCCTGACTTAAACAAACCACCTCACCATCAGAATCCTCCTTGTCAATTTCCTCCCCAGCGCCAGCAACACCCATATCCTCATCCTGGTGTACTTCAACACTGACATCTTCAATTTGACTATCAGGAACTGGACTGCGGGTGCTCCTTCCAGCACTTGCAGGGGGCGTGCAAATGGTGGAAGGCGCAAGCTCTTCCCGTCCAGTGTTGGGAAGGTCAGGCATCGCAACCGACACAATTGGACTCTCCTTGGGGATTTGTGATTTAGAAGAACGCACAGTTCGTTGCTGTGCTTTTGCCAGCTTAAGTCTTTTCTTTTTTCTAGCGAGAGGATGAGTGCTTCGATCCTCATGTGAAGCTGAACCACTAGCCATGAACATAGGCCAGGGCCTCAGCCATTCCTTGCCACTCCGTGTCGTAAATGGCATATTGGCAAGTTAACGCTTCTCCTCAGACGCTTTTAATTTTGATTTTTGGGTAATTTTACTGATCTTTTGTGTTTTGGATTTTACATGCTCTGTACTATGACATTGGGCATCGGCCTTGGCAGACGACGTTGATGGCATTTCATCGTTTCGGCCATGACTAGTGGCAGCAGCTTCAGCACGAGGTGGAAGTGGATCTTGATCTTTCCCTATTTTTTTAACCTCCACATTTTTGTTCTCCATATTTTAATGCGCACAACTAAAAGGCACCACAGGTATACAATGTAGATGGATGGATAGTATACTTATTATTATTAATGGATGACGAGTGACTGACGACACAGAGGTAGGTACAGCAGTTGCCTACCGTACTGCTATATACAGTATAATAAATGGACCTGGTGGACACTGTCAGCAAACTGCTAAACTAGTATAAAGAAAAAAAGCCACCACAGGTATACAATGTAGATGGATGGATAGTATACTTATGGACGACGAGTGACGACACAGAGGTAGGTACAGCAGTGGCCTACCGTACTGCTATATACAGTATAATAAATGGACCTGGTGGACACTGTCAGCAAACTGCTAAACTAGTATGTATAAAGAAAAAAAGCCACCACAGGTATACAATGTAGATGGATGGATAGTATACTTATTATTATTAATGGATGACGAGTGACTGACGACACAGAGGTAGGTACAGCAGTGGCCTACCGTACTGCTATATACAGTATAATGGACCTGGTGGACACTGTCAGCAGACTGCTAAACTAGTACTACTAGTATAAATAAATAAAAAACCACCACAGGTATACAATGTAGATGGATGGATTGTATACTTATGGACGAGTGACTGACGACACAGAGGTAGGTACAGCAGTGGCCTACCGTACTGCTATATACAGTATAATGGACCTGGTGGACACTGTCAGCAGACTGCTAAACTAGTACTACTAGTATAAAAAAAAAGCCACCACAGGTATACAATGTAGATGGATGGATAGTATACTTATGGACGACGAGTGACGACACAGAGGTAGGTACAGCAGTGGCCTACCGTACTGCTATATACAGTATAATGGACCTGGTGGACACTGTCAGCAGACTGCTAAACTAGTACTACTAGTATAAAGTAAAAAAAGCCACCACAGGTATACAATGTAGATGGATGGATAGTATACTTATGGACGACGAGTGATGACACAGAGGTAGGTACAGCAGTGGCCTACCGTACTGCTATATACAGTATAATAAATGGACCTGGTGGACACTGTCAGCAAACTGCTAAACTAGTATAAAGAAAAAAAGCCACCACAGGTATACAATGTAGATGGATGGATAGTATACTTATTATTATTAATGGATGACGAGTGACTGACGACACAGAGGTAGGTACAGCAGTGGCCTACCGTACTGCTATATACAGTATAATGGACCTGGTGGACACTGTCAGCAGACTGCTAAACTAGTATAAAAAAAAGCCACCACAGGAGTGTTTTTCAGGCAGACAAACGTATACTGGTGGTCACTGTCAGCAAAACTGTGCACTGTACTCCTGCTATAGCTGCTCCCCAGTCCCCACAATTAAGCAGTGTGAGCACTCAGCACAGATATATCATGCAGCACACTGAGCACAGATATGGTATGGAGCGTTTTTTTCAGGCAGAGAACGGATAAAAAAAAACTGGTGGTCACTATCAGCAAAACTCTGCACTCTACTCCGAGTCCTAACAGCTGCTCCCCAATCCTCCCCACAATTAGTAATAAAACAAGCAATCAACTGTCTCTTCTACAATTATAAACGGAGAGGACGCCAGCCACGTCCTCTCCCTATCAATCTCAATGCACGTGTGAAAATGGCGGCGACGCGCGGCTGCTTATATAGAATCAGAATCTCGCGAGATTCCGACAGCGGGATGATGACGTTCGGGCGCGCTCGGGTTAGCCGAGCAAGGCGGGAGGATCCGAGTCTGCTCGGACCCGTGTAAAAAAGGTAAAGCTCGGGTGGGTTCGGTTTCTCGGAAACCGAACCCGCTCATCACTAATTAGTACATTTATCAATTACATTCTTATCTTGTACCAATGTGCCATTGTCTGTAGCCACTTTCTCCCCCACAATATACGGTGGTGGTGGTGGTGGTGCGGTCGCCATTATTTTCCCGCTAGGTTTGGAACCTGCTGCGCGAGCTAATTCTCTTTGTATATCCCCCTCTTGCTGCCATAAATTTAAACAATCTGTATGTCTAATTCTTTGTTTTCTGGATTTTATTAGACATATCCTTATCCTTAAATTCTGCAATACCTCTGGTTCAAAACTGCCCACTTTAAGGAATGGTACACTATCTTTGTCAGTCATACGTACCCATTCAGACAAAAAGTCTTCAGTGTGTGATCCATATTTACCACACATGACAAACCTCGCTGACCCCTTGGGCCGCGGCACCTCAACCTGAACCCTGGTTAAACGTCCACCGCTTGTGCAATTGGATCCCATCGCAGACTTTTTCCTATTACGCAATCCCCAATGCACAAAACGAATAGACGGTGAAAGTTCTTAAGGCGCTTTCACCCACTCCTTCTCCGCCGGGTACCACGACTCACTCCAAGAATGACCACCGCGTACCCAGTGAGGTCCCTATCTGATTTCTATTCACTGGAAGTGTTTAGGAGTGACTTACCTATTTCCAGTGAATATACACCGCTGGAGATTTTACTGAGAGAGACCAGCGTAAACTCCCTATACACTTATACACAAGTCACACTTGCGTATGCTCTATACAGTGCTAATGGTACCGCGATTTTACGCAAAGCACGTAAAGGGGTATCCAGTTGCGCTATATATATCCAGTGGCAAACGCAGGATTTGCTTGGGGGGGTTTCCAGAACTGGGTGGAGCCAAGCACAGGGGGTGGGGACTGAGGTGACCCAGTATATGCTGGGTCCGTAAAACTAGTGTGTCTGTGTGTGTGTGTGTATATATATATATATATATATATATATATATATGAAGCAAAAAACAGCTGCTCATTGGGAGGAGTGCCGGTCCGTCCCGCGGCTGTATATATATATATATCTACACACACATATATATATACCATATATACACACACATATATATATATATATATATATATATATATACATATATACACACATACATACATATACACATAGCATATTAAACATGCATACATATATATATATATACACATACAATACACGTATATACGCATGTATATATCATATCATACCCTCCAACATGACCCGCCCCACTAGGTACAAAATGCTCTGTTTCTGGACTTCCCTCTTAATTTATTATTGCCATCACCTGTGAAGAAACAGCTTTCTTATCATTTAACTAGTTCAACACAGGTGATGGAAATCATAAATTAAGAGGGAAGTCCAGAAACAGAGCATTTTGTACCTAGTGGGGCGGGTCATGTTGGAGGGTCTGTCATATGTGTGTGTGTGTTTATATGTATGTATGTATATACATGTGTGTGTGTATATATGTATGCACATGGATATATATGTACTATAATTAAAATAAAGTAATCTTTTATTAAGCACTTACAAGTGCCACCAGGAAAACAGCAGGCTGCAGAGGACGCTAGACAGCCATTAATAATACTCATGCAGCTAAATAAAATAAAAAATGTTGCTTTTTTGGTGGAGGGGGGTTTCTGGGTGCCCGGAAACCCCCCCTGGGTGCGCCACTGATATCACATCCACAAATGCGCGGTCCTATCGCACAGCATATAGGTACTTGTTACCTATCTGCCGTACGATCACGGGTCGTTGTACAAACTGGGACCCTCAGTCTGGAGCGTAATACCAAAAACCTTTTAACTTCAATACTTCGCAATACAATGCACTATCACGCTCCTTTACAAATCACCTCACGATTTGCGTTTTAAACCTTATACTAACGTGAGTCAGCCGCCTCATGCCACCAAGTCTCCACTCACTTGATGTACCGCATGACGGGATCCCGAATTCCGGGGTTCAAATTTCCACTCGCTCCTACGTTCGCTCACTCAAATACACTTTGGTTTTTCTGTACAGAAAATTATCATTCATTCAGACAAGCAGTTTTACTCCCAGAGGCAATACAGTAAATAAGAGTTTTATACTAAACTTTGGAAACTGGGCAATCTTGTGCTATTGTAGCGTGGCTACTGTCCCACCTTTAAACTAAACGAACTATCGTGTGGTTTTATTATGCGCACACAACGCTACGCAAGCTTGCGTAATTACGCAACCGTGCGTACCTCTGTGCCACGTGTGCGGCCTTGCGCCATGTGCACGTTTTGTGTACGCTGTCCTCACGTTCCGTACCACGTGTACCAATGTGCGGACGCAATAAAACAACTCACACAATTTCTATAAATGTGAGCAATATTAACTATAATCGCTCACTTAACACGCCACACAGTTTCTTTCTGTATAAACCTTTATAACTAGGCCAGACTGCGTTTGTGTTTTACACTTACTTCCTTAATATTTATATTATGAATCTAGCAATCAGTCCTATGGCAACAACATGTGAGCGGGTGTACAAAAAGTATGGGTGTACGCTTTTGTTGTGTACGCATTTGGCGCCAAAAATAAATTCACAGATTTTAAATAGCTTTTTTCTCTGTTTACCTTACGAGTTCTACCAGCATCCCTACAAACCATACAGAGCAGACGTCATCTAATCAGCAAATAAGTAGGGTTTCTCAGTGCATCCACCGACCAAGAAAAGGATACGTAGGATACCTGTCCACCCTTTTGCTGATAGGTTAAGTCTGCTGTGACCTGTTAGGCTGTGGATATGTGGAAACCCGGACGATGCCCTCAATTGATAATGTCAATTTATATACAGGAATGAAAAGCTATACCTTCTATGCACTCTAAACACACTTTAAACCTTTAGCCGCTGCGGCCGCTATACTTGGTACACACGCTACGTACTTTTTACGCTATTAGCGTACAGAGTCCCGTACGATGTACAGACTCTGTGTACAAACGCCGCGCTGACGGTACAATGCACCTGCAGCGCGTACACACCCAATGAATACGCTTTAAACCTTATACAGCAATGCAATGCGCTACTAATACACTTTTAAACCATAGCGGGGAAAGGAAGACACAACACCGATTTGTAGTTAAATCACTGGGTTCCGACACCACAGCGTAATATTGCTGAAAGGGGGTTACAATATATACAATACAATATAAGACAATATAACAGAATAATGGCTACAGTCAATGGTACATACGTGAGTATATTCGCGTGCGCTTCCCGGTCCGGTCCTCCGTAATCTAATAGATAACGTTGTGAGTCTTGTGCCAGACCAGGCTGCAGCAGGCTTTATTTATACAATTCTTCCAAAAGCAATACAATGGATACTGTAATCCCTTTGTCCATTGGACACAGGAATGCACTTTTACAGTACAGGAGAGGTCATAGGTCGATTTGAATTGGTGGGCGATGTCTGTTCTAACTGTTCTTGTGGGTGGTCTCCTCTGGATTCCCGCCGCATACATAATGTACAGTAAATACAGTTTATAATAGGATTTTGGTACTCACCGTTAAATCCTTTTCTCCTAGTCCGTAGAGGATGCTGGGGACTCCAAAAGGACCATGGGGTATAGACGGGATCCGCAGGAGCTTGGGCATACTAAAAAGACTTAAGACTGGGTGTGAACTGGCTCCTCCCTCTATGCCCCTCCTCCAGACCTCATTTATAGGAACTGTGCCCAGGAGAGATGGACATTACAAGGAAAGATTTTTGTCTTAACTAAGGGCTACCAAATTACCAGCCCACACCATAAACATACCGTACAACCGGAATAACGCCAAACCAGATAACAGTATGCATAAAACTCCAGCAACCAGCTGCAACAAACCAATACACAAGTCGTGTACAAACTAACTTAACCAGTAAGAAAATATATAATGCAAGTAATAGTCCGCACTGGGACGGGCGCCAAGCATCCTCTACGGACTAGGAGAAAAGGATTTAACGGTGAGTACCAAAATCCTATTTTCTCTTACGTCCTAGAGGATGCTGGGGACTCCAAAAGGACCATGGGGATTATACCAAAGCTCCAGAACGGGCGGGAGAGTGCGGACGACTCTGCAGCGCCGACTGAGCAAACGCCAGGTCCTCATCGGCCAGGGTATCGAACTTATAGAATTTAGCAAAAGTGTTCGAACCCGACCAAGTAGCCGCTCGTCAAAGCTGTAGTGCCGAAACACCTCGGGCAGCCGCCCAAGATGAGCCCACCTTTCTGGTAGAATGGGCTTTAACCAACTTCGGCACCGGCAACCCCACCGAAGAATGAGCTTGCTGGATCGTACTACAAATCCAGCGTGCAATAGTCTGTTTTGACGCGGGATGACCAACCTTGTTGGCCGCATACAAAACAAACAACGCTTCAGTTTTCCTAGTAACAGCTGTCCTAGAAACGTAAACTTTTAACGCTCTTACAACATCCAGAGATTTTGGAATCGCCACTTCTTCCGTAGCTACCGGAACCACAATAGGTTGGTTAATGTGAAATGACGAAACCACCTTCGGTAGAAATTGTTGACGAGTCCTCAATTCCGCCCTATCCGCATGAAAAATCAAGTACGAACTCTTATGAGATAAAGCTGCCAATTCCGATACTCGCCTGGCAGATGCCAGCGCCAAAAGCATAACAACCTTCCAAGTGAGAAATTTTAATTCAACCTTCCGCAAAGGTTCAAACCAGGAAGACATGAGGAACCGTAAGACGACATCAAGGTCCCATGGCGCTACAGGCGGTACAAACGGTGGATTGATATGCATTACACCCTTCACAAAAGTCTGAACCTCTGAGAGGGCAGCTAACTCTTCTTGAAAGAAAATAGACAAAGCCGAAATTTGCACTTTGGTGGAACCCAATTTCAGGCCTGCATCTACACCCGCCTGTAAAAAGTGGAGAAAACGACCCAAGTGAAACTCCTCCACAGGAGCCTTTTTAACCTCACACCAGGAAACATATTTCCTCCAGATACGGTGATAGTGTTTCGCCGTAACCTCTTTCCTAGCCTTAATGAGAGTTGGAATGACCTCCCTGGGAATACCATTATGAACTAAGATCTGGCGCTCAACCTCCATGCCATCAAACGCAGCGGCGGTAAGTCCGGAAACACGCATGGACCCTGTCACAACAGATCCTCTCTTAGAGGAAGCGGCCAAGGATCTTCCACCAGTAAGTCCTGAAGATCCGGTTACCAGGCCCTTCTTGGCCAGTCTGGGACGACGAGAATCGCCTGAACCCTTGCTCGACAAATGATCCCCAGCACCTTTGGAATGAGAGGAAGAGGAGGGAACACCTTCACCGACTGGAAGACCCACGGAGACACCAGGGCGTCCACCACCGTGGCTTGTGGGTCCCTTGACCTGGAACAATACCTCGGGAGATTCTTGTTGAGCAGAGACGCCATCATGTCTATCAACGGAATTCCCCAGCGTCTTGTCACTTCTGCAAATACCTCTTGGTGCAGAGCCCACTCTCCCGGATGGAGGTCGTGTCTGCTGAGGAAATACGCTTCCCAGTTGTCCACCCCCGGTAGGAAAACTGCTGACAGTGCGCTGACGTGTTGTTCCGCCCAGCGAAGTATCTTTGTGGCCTCCGCCATTGCTGCTCTGCTCCTCGTTCCGCCTTGCCAGTTTATATGGGCAACCGCTGTGATGTTGTCTGACTGTACCAGGACCGGTCGACCCTGAAGAAGACTTCTTGCTTGGAGCAGGCCTTTGTAAATGGCTCTTAACTCTAGAACATTTATGTGGAGACAGGCTTCCTGGAGCGACCATTTTCCCTGGAAATTTCTTCCTTGGGTGACTGCGCCCCAGCCCCGGAGACTTGCATCTGTTGTCAGAAGTACCCAATCCTGGATACCGATTCGGCGTCCCCCCAGGAGGTGATGAGCTTGTAGCCACCACAGGAGAGAAATTCTGGCTCTGGGAGATAGACTTATCTTCCGGTGAATGTGTAGATGAGACCCAAACCATTTGCTCAGCAAGTCCCACTGAACACGCGGGCGTGAAATCTGCCGTATGGAATGGCTTCGTACGCCGCAACCATCTTCCCCAGAACCCGAGTACAATGATGGATCGACACTCTCGTCGGCTTCAGAAGTTCTCTGACCATCGTCTGCAATTCCAGAGCCTTTTCTTCTGGAAGGAATACCTTCTGTAACTCCGTGTCCCGAATCATGCCCAGAAAAGGAAGCCGAGTGGTCGGAAGCAACTGGGATTTCGGCAATTTGAGGACCCATCCGTGTTGTCGCAGAACCGATAGAGACAACTCTACACTTGTCAGCAATCGTTCCTTGGACCTCGCCTTTATCAGGAGATCGTCCAAGTACGGGATAATTGAAACCCCTTGTTTGCGAAGAAGAACCATCATTTCCGCCATGACCTTGGTGAAAATCCTCGGAGCCGTGGAAAGCCCAAACGGCAATGTCTGAAATTGGTAATGAGAATCCTGTATCGCAAACCTGAGGAAAGCCTGATGCGGAGGATATATCGGCACATGTAAGTAGGCATCCTTTATGTCGACTGACGCCATAAAATCCCCCCCTCCAGGCTGGCAATCACCGCTCGAAGGGATTCCATCTTGAACTTGAAGACTTTCAAGTATGGATTGAGGGATTTTAGATTTAGAATTGGTCTGACCGAACCGTCCGGTTTCGTACCACAAAGAGGCTCGAGTAGAACCCCTCCCCCCGCTGGGACGGAGGGACGGGAACAATGACCCTCTGTAGACACAATTTTAGAATGGCCGCCCGGACCACCTCCCTGTCCGGAAGAACCACTGGTAATGCCGAAATGAAGAACCGGTGAGGGGGCATCTCCTGAAACTCCAGTTTGTATCCTTGAGACACTATTTCTAACACCCAAGGATCCAGGTCTGATTGAATCCAGACCTGGCTGATTACCTGAAGACGGCCCCCCACCGGTCCAGACTCCCCCAGGGAAGCCCCAGCGTCATGCGGTGGACTTGGTAGCAGCCGGGGAGGACTTCTGGTCCTGTGCCCCTGAGGTTGCAGGAATTTTTCTTCCCCGTCCTCTACCCCTTGAGGTGAGGAAAGACGAACCCTTTCCACGCCTGTATTTATTGTGACGAAAGGACTGCATTTGCTGATGTGGTGCCTTCTGTTGTGTGGGAACATAAGGAAGAAAAGAGGACTTACCCGCAGTCGCGGCCGAGACTAGGTCCGCCAGGCCGTCCCCAAACAAGACCGTACCTTTAAAGGGTAGAGCTTCCGTAGACCTCTTGGAGTCGGCATCAGCATTCCATTGATGGATCCACAAGACCCTTGTGGCAGATATCGACATGGCATTGGTCCTTGATCCCAAGAGACAGACGTCCCTTGCCGCGTCCTTCAGGTAATCTGCAGCATCCTTAATATAACCGAGAGTTAGAAGGACATTATCTTTATCAAGAGTATCCATGTCACTAGCTAAATTCTCCGCCCATTTAGCAATAGCACTACTCACCCATACCGACGCCGCAGCAGGTCTGAGCAATGCACCCGTATTAGCGAAAATGGACTTCAGACACGTCTCCAACTTGCGATCCGCCGGATCCCTGAGAGCTGCCGTGTCAGGAGACGGAAGCGCCACCTTCTTAGACAAACGGGATAGAGCTTTATCAACGGTTGGAGATGTCTCCCATTTTTCCCTGTCATCAGAGGGAAAAGGATACGCCATAAAAATCCTCTTGGGAATCTGCCATTTCTTATCAGGCGATTCCCAAGCCTTTTCACAAAGAGTATTAATTTCATGAGAGGGGGGAAACTTTACCTCAGGTTTCTTCCCCTTGAATAAGCAAATCCTTGTTTCCTGCACCGCAGGTTCATCAGAAATCTGCAACACATCCTTTACAGCCACAATCATGTACTGAATACTCTTAACCAAACGTGGATGTAATGCCGCCTCAGTGAAATCGACCTCGGAATCAGAGTCCGTGTCGGTATCCGTATCCCCTACCTGAGTAAAAGGCCTCTTATGGGACCCGGATGGGGTCTGTACCTGAGATAAAGCCTCCTCCATAGATTTCTTCCACACCTGAGTCTGTGACTCAGACTTATCTAACCTCTTAGATAAAGAAGCTACATTGGAATTTATTGTAGTAAGGAGTGCTAGTAAATCAGGAGTCGGCTGCGTCGACAGTGCTAGCTCTAGCCCCGCATCCCCACCTCCTATAACCTCCTCTGGTGAATAACATTCAGGTTCCGACATGTCGACACGCAGTACCGACACCCAAAACACCCAGAACCGTCTCAGCAAGGTGACAGGCCCACAATTCAGCTCAGAAGAGGAGACAGAGGGAGTATGCCAGCTCACACCCCAGCGCCTGTATTGGGACACAGAAGATTAAGTGTACCCAGCGCTGCCTTATAATTCACAACTGGTACCCCACAGCGGCTCCCCACTGGAGATGCCCCCTATACTTGCAGAAAACGTGAAGGTCCCGGCAGCGTCTCTCCCTCGGTGCTGTGTAGGGAGAAAATGGTGCGCGAGTGAGCCGCGGACCGAAGCTCCGCCCCCTTCCCGGCGGCTTTGGCCCGCCAAATTTAAACATACAAAAAATGCCCTGCGGGGGTCTGTAATAAAGTGCTTTGGCACCTACGATCTTTTGCCGGCTCAGTAACCTCAGTAACATGCCCCCCAGGGCGCCCCAGCGCCCTGCACCCGGTGACTACCGTTGGTGATGTGTGTGGGAGCATGGAGCACAGCGTTACCGCTGTGCTTTACCTTCCGTCACTGAAGTCTTCTGCCGTCCTGAAGTCTTCTGTTCTTCTCATACTCACCCGACTTCTGACTTCTGGCTTCTGTGAGGGGGTGACGGCGTGGCTCCGGGAACAAGCAGCTAGGCGCACCAAGTGATCGAACTCTCTGGAGCTAATGGTGTCCAGTAGCTGAGAAGCAGAGCCTTGAAACTCACAGAAGTAGGTCTGCTTCTCTCCCCTCACTCCCACGCTGCAGGGAGCCTGTAGCCAGCAGGGCTCCCTGAAAATAATAAACCTAACAAAAAGTATTTTCCTAGAGAAACTCAGGAGAGCTCCCCTAGTGTGCATCCAGTCACTCCTGGGCACAAAGTCTAACTGAGGTCTGGAGGAGGGGCATAGAGGGAGGAGCCAGTTCACACCCAGTCTTAAGTCTTTTTAGTGTGCCCAAGATCCTGCGGATCCCGTCTATACCCCATGGTCCTTTTGGAGTCCCCAGCATCCTCTAGGACGTAAGAGAAATCTATATTCTGCTTCTGCACATAACTATCCGCAGGAACATGTGATCTTCCTCAAACCAACACCGGAATGTTACCCTTAAAATACCCTACAGCTGGATACCAAACACCACCTTATGACCTTGTTCTGTCCCCTCCTATTCTGTAAAGGTGAATCCCTTTGTTCTGTTACCATCTAAACAGCTATTACTTTCTGATGTGATGCAAGGAGACTGTGTACATTGTGCACTATTTGGATTAAATATGAAACGTGTTTTGATAGCTCTCCATGCGTTCACAAACTCTACCATAAATACCCATACCACGCACTGATGCGCACGACCGCGGGAGCGACCATACGCAAATTGCAAATATGTGCACGCACAGCAGAACAAGTCCACGCGCGGAGGCCATCTGTGTGTAGTTCGTACGTGATGTGTATACTGCAATATTTTTCGACTTTGACAATGTTAACCCATTCAGCATGACAAAGATGCATTTGGCATGGGTGTAATATACTCATGCAGTAATACATACATTTCAAGCACAGCTACGTTACCACAAACCAACAGAAAAACAACAATCTTGTGTTTTCCCACCCAAAGTTATGTCAAGTACTTTTTTCTAATGGTACTCGATAGAATCAGGTACCGTCACCTCTTTTTGGAAACAATAAGTTATTTTGCTGTTATCATTAGTAAGTTTTAACACTACTGTCTGGAACTTATATTACCAGGCTCTTACATTTCAGCTACTTTCTACATGGAGGAGACACTTACCTGGGCATCATACCTTCAGGAAACTTGAGCTGAGTTTAGGTGAGGGTGAGTACTATTTTGTATAATACTGATAGCTTTTTCAGTAGAAAAAATACTGACCATCTCCACACCTAAGATGATGCTTAATACCTTTCCTTTGCATCTGTGAGCACATTTTCCATTTTGTGAGGGGAAATCGAATGTTTAAAACACATAGAAGGTGGTGGTTGGGGGTTTCATTTATTAAGCTTTATAAAGTGGACCAATTCAGATGTTATGAAGAAAAAGTGGGTGGTGAACTCTGGCGCAGGGAAAGTCTGCCCAATCAAACCCCTAAACCTGCCCAAACAACAGGTGAGAATCAATACAAAATGGAAAAAAGGGGGTATGATCAAAGGCGCCTGAATGGGTGGGAAGGGAAAAAGCGGGAAGGGATACAGGGTATGCGAGGTAATTACTTGGATTATGACATAAACAAAATAAATAAATGTAATTAATTTCAACAATACTTGATGTATTCTTCAAACGGGTCTCAATCAGAACGTCCGTCTATGGTAAGAAGCCTCAATGGATATATAAAATAGAGAAAATAAAAGAAAGACCAATGTGTAGTATGTTTAAAAGGGACCCGAGTCTTGGTACGTCCCTACTCTCGAAAGAATTGGTGGTGAGACCCTGTCCTTTCTGCTATCAAGTTCCCCAATCACCAGGGCTCCATCTTCTGGACACCACTGCTTTATAGACTCTTTTAAACATACTACACATTGGTCTTTCTTTTATTTTCTCTATTTTATATATCCATTGAGGCTTCTTACCATAGACGGACGTTCTGATTGAGACCCGTTTGAAGAATACATCAAGTATTGTTGAAATTAATTACATTTATTTATTTTGTTTATGTCATAATCCAAGTAATTACCTCGCATACCCTGTATCCCTTCCCGCTTTTTCCCTTCCCACCCATTCAGGCGCCTTTGATCATACCCCCTTTTTTCCATTTTGTACCAATTCAGATGTTGCCCACAGCAACCAATCGGATTATAAATACCATGTATTTAGTATATTCTATAAAATGATAGTTAGAATCTGATTGGTTGTTCTGCGCATCATCTCCACTTGTCCTCTGTAGAAGGTTTGATAAATCTCTCTCTAAAATTGGTGCTTTTATTCTATCATCCAGGGCTTCCGTGAAAAGTTCCTGGACATAGAACATTTAAGAAGGTGTGGCAATTGGGGAGCCTAGCCACACCCACTCATACATATTGGGAAGCCAAGGAGATGCTATGGCACCACAAAGGGGCAGTGCAACATTCGGGGGATGTAGGCACACAATACTTTTTACTCCTCTGTTGCTCACTGACTTGGTCCTGGTAACCACTTACTCTTGGTGCTCCTGTCATCCTCTATAAAACGCTATATGCAATAGTGCGGTTCTTTATTAAATATATATGGATTGTACCAGTTTAATGGACCTATATCTGCTTCCAAAGCTTAACCAGGTTATGTGACAAGGAAAAAAAGACTATTTTAACATTTTTCTTCAACTCTAAATGTAGGAAGCAAACACGGATTTACTAAATTGTACTAAAAACTACGTCTTTAGTAATTTACTTTATGTTCAGTCATTGTTTGCAGGCTACCATATTTTCCTCTCAACATTCTCCAGTAGTCATCTTCTTTCATTTAGTTGCTTATACACCTCGGAATTATATCATCATCATCATCATCATCATCTTGAAAATAATGTTTTTTTTTTTCCTTTTTCAAAGTCAATTGCTGTATGGTTTAATGAGATAAATTAAATCGCATATTTAGGTCATTAAGCACAATAAAAATGAATTGCAGTCTACTATACATCTGGAAAGAAAAAGCAGTGGTCATGTACTAGAAAGGCATTCCTCAATATCCCCACTGATAATGGGTGTGTATTAAACAAAACACAAGTAACAGAAGAGCCTTATACAAGTAGTGCTCTCAGCTAAATGCATTTGGAATCAGATATCATTTAGTTTGTAAATATTATGACAGTTTAAGGCAACATGTTATTTCCATTGTGCCTCAAGGGATAATTGCTGAAGAACAAATGAGGCCTCAAAAGATGGACGCGCCACCTGGCGGATAAAACTGGAAATGCAGATAATATATGTTCTGTACTAGGCTAAATTGTATTGAGCAAGTGTTCTGTGATCCTGTTAGGAAACATATCTGGTATTTCTTATCCTATTGCGACCCCCTGAGGCCAGCTGTTTGTTTACCTCTTATTGGAATTCCTTCATTCCCAAAGTCCTACTTCTGGAAAGTCCAAGTTTCCGGCTACTATTTTAAATGTAATCCTTAAAGATAAATAAATTAAAAAAGAAAAAAAAGAAAAGAAAAAAACAACAACTGACTACTGTATAGAAACATAGAAACATAGAATTTGATGGCAGATAAGAACCACTTGGCCCATTTAGTCTGCCCCTTTTTTATTTTATCCTTTAGGCAATCTCAACCCCTTTTAACCTTAATTCTTTGTAAGGATATTCATATGCCTATCCCAAGCATGTTTAAATTGCCCTACAGTCTTAGCCTCTACCACCTCTGATGGGAGGCTATTCCACTTATCCACTACCCTTTCTGTGAAGTAATTTTTCCTTAAATTTCCCCTGAACCTCCCCCCTCCAGTCTCAATGTATGCCCTTGAGTTCTAATACTTCTTTTCCTTTGAAGAATGTTTCCCTCCTGAACTTTGTTAAGACCCTTGGTATATTTGAAAGTTCTATCATGTCCCCCCTTTCCCTTCTCTCCTCCAAACTATACATGTTAAGATCTTTTAGCCTTTCCATGTAAGTTTTGTGATGTAGGCCATGCACCATTTTAGTTGCCCTTCTTTGTACACTCTCTAATGTATTTATATCCTTCTGGAGATATGGTCTCCAGAACTGGACACAGTATTACAGATGAGGCCGCACCAATGACCTATACAGTGGCATTATTACTTCTCTTTTCCTGCTACTGATTCCTCTCCCTATGCAACCAAGCATCTGACTTGCCTTTCTCATTGCTTTGTTGCATTGCTTTCCTGCCTTCAAGTCACTTGAAATAGTGACTCCTAAATCTCTTTCCTACTCAGTAGTTTCCATTATAGTACCCTTGATACTATATTTAGCCTTTGGGTTTTTGAGACCCAAGTGCATGATTTTGCATTTTTTTTAGCATTAAACTGTAGTTGCCACGTTCTTGACCATTTCTCAAGCCTACCTAGGTCATTAATCATTTGTTTTACCCCTCCCGGTGTGTCTACCCTGTTGCATATCTTTGTATCATCTGCAAAAAGGCATACTTTCCCTTCAATACCATCTGCAATGTCACCAACAAAGATATTAAAGAGAACTGGACCAAGTACAGATCCCTGGGGTATCAGAGGTATAATCAGAGAATAGCAAATCTTTGATTTCCAAACTAGGTAAAACGATACAGAGAGTTTAATATATCCTAGTTCAATCCATCAAGCCAATAAGAAATTATAAGAACAAAAAAAAAATAATAATAAAAAAAATAGCCAGTCATTGTTTAATACAGAAATAAAAAAATCCTCTTCCAAGCCATGTAGCAAGCTGATAAATTAAATGCAACCAACTGACCTTTATTAAACTCTTTACATATTTAATTCAGTTTTATGGCATAAATAAAATTACATTTACTTTCAGCTGTTTATCTGACATGTAGGCATTGACTTTATGCAGGTGAAATAGGCTGGAAGGATGGAAATATTTACTGCTTAATTAGCCGAAGCACAATGCAGGGGCAAACTATTGCACCACATTTATTTGATTTGGTTTTAACGAACGGATGGACTTTGAAGAAACCTTGCGGTACACCAAGCACTCTTGTGTAACAATATCAAGTGTAAAATCACTCTTTGAAATGAGACTGCTTCGGCTGTTTTTATGCCGAGTGTAATGCAATAAAATAAATCACATGCAATAATATATTCATTCGATCTAAGCGAAGTCTTTCAGTTTGCACAATGACAATTTGGAAATGAGAATTATACTGTAAAAATTCGAAATCGCATTGAAACAATTATAAAATGGTTGTCTTCGCGAAAATTCGAGCGCTTCCTATTCGTGCTTTACAGTCTCGATCACACATTTTTTTTCCCATTTCCTTTACAAGCAGTATTACCGCACCATTAAGACGTGTTCGGTGTATTCCAATTTCATATTTAAATATATTCCACTACGAATCAAATGTACAGCAGTTAGAACAAATATATCCACATGCTATCACCTCTATGTATGTATGTATGTATATATATATATATATATATATCTATCACACACACACACACACACACACACACACACACACACACACACACACACACACACACACACACACACACACACACACAGAGGAACTGCAAATTCCAGCAAGACTGGTCACGGACATTCCTAAGCCTGGTATAAAGTCTTTTTCCAGCTCCTGTACAGTTTTGTTAGTACAATGAGTACTAAAGGTGGTTTTTAAGACAAATATGTGTTCAGCGGAAAATTAAACCATTTATCTCAAGGGTAGCTCAGCTGGCAGCATATATTCTTGTACAGAGCTCTGCTGACCCCTGGTGGGGAAAAGGCGAGTTTCTCTTTAAAATAGGTTTTGCGTTTTACTAGTCCCCCTGATTACATCTTGCTATCGTATTAATAATGTTGACCCAAAACAAAGCCTTAAAAAGCAATAAAACTAGATTGCTTCCTTCCAGAGATAGCGGAGGCTGGAGAGTGCTTTGGAGATGAGGCTGTATTATGGGGATGTTGGCTAGGACAGAGAGATGATATACAGCCTGTTACAGTGTCATTCTATGTCTGCTCTCATGCAGTCACAAGTGTATATTTCCTGGCAATACTCATAGCTTCACCCTAAACCACACACAACTATACAATCCTACAGCCCATATTGTCCTAAGTACTACTGGTACTTGTAGTTTCACACCAACTGGAGAGTCACTGGATCCTCAAGCCTTATTCGTTGCTAACAAATAAATTCTAAATATATACGATTAAATTAAATTAAATAAAGAAACTAGGACTAAATATACAGAAAAATTGCAACACTTTTCATATTTTACTTAAATATTTAAGAACCGTGTTATGCGTATGTCTCTATTACTGGGCATATTGTATATTGCAGATTAAAGGGTTAAATGTCCTCCTCAAATATTGTATAGAATAACTGCAAAACAATGGTGACATTTAGCTTCTGTACCGATGTAACATACCTCTAATCCCTTTCCATTCGCACATTCCATGGCAGCCAAGGGGTTCAGGATTACACTAATAGAAACATGTACTGTAGTTACACAATGCACCCCCCCCCCCCCCTCCACTCCTCACTCACCCCACAATAACAAGCATTTGTTTTACCACTTCAAGCAATCACTCAGTAATTGCCCCCCATAATTACAACTGAGAAATGTCATTGTACTTTTGTAAATATTGGATTAGCTTTTTCATTGACCAAACTCTTTCGCGAAGATCCACAGTTAAGGTTTGGTCTAAGCCTAATGGTCAATAGGTAGAGAGCAACATGCCAAGGTGTTAACTCGTGTTATCGTTGTTACTGGGTTATCTCTGATCTTGCCAGCATTTTAGGAAATAAAATCCACTGAACGTTTGACTTCCAGCTCAAACAAACACTGAAGGGTGTTGAAGAGTATTAAAGCTCCTAACTACTATATATCCAATTTCAACGCCAATTTCCCAATATTGCATTAGCCTCCTTACCCGAAAAAAATCAAGTTCCAATTTCCTTCCCTCTGTGTAACCTGAAATACCTACTAATCAATTTATACAAAGCTAGTTACCGATCCACAAAGCAACGGGATCTGGTGGATATTTAACAAACCATAATTTCCCCTTTTGGGATTATTTACTTTAATTCATTTACCAAAAGAAAAAAAAAATCTTTAAATTCGGCTCCTTACTTGTGTTTTACATTTGTGTGTGTAATATAATACTTCCCAGTTCATTTGTCAGCGCTCTGCTGTCTTGTGCTATTTTGAAGGACAGAACACAATTGAGGCATTGAAAAATGTTGATATACAAAAGACATTGTATCCGGCAGTCAATGTAAATATTCAATTAATTATGACGTCCAGATTTTTTTTCCTTCTCGCTCTCTCTCTTTTTTTCTACTCCTATGTGTGTGAAACAAGTAGAATCACTTCTTTTCTTGTCCATTATTGTAGGTTTATATCGATTTTCCCAACACTTTTGTTAATATGTAACAGACTAAACCGATTACAGGTGGCAGCAGGTGCATCTATAGTCAGAAATCTTAGGTACAGTTGATCCAATATTCTCTTCGACAGTTCTGCCCTCACTAAAAAGGAAGACACGGATACAATGGGTCAGATCTAATAATTACTTGCACCACTAGAATTTTATTTAATGTACAATTTGCTGCAGGAGATTCGCCGCATAGCATTATATAAATCATGACGCATTGGGGGCACTATGAAAAGTATATAGACTATAAAAATATTAAAAAAAACCCTACACTGTTAAAAGTATACAACATATTTCTTATAGTATTAAATATATTTAAAAAAAATACTACTAAAAGTATGAAAAATCTTATACTTTTAAATTATTTAAAAAAAATTCTCATGGTATTAAAAGTATATATAAAAAAATGTATTATAAATATTTGAAACTAACAAAAATATATAAAACATATACTATAAAATTAAATGTATGGAAATCCTATAGAAGCGAAACTATAATTCTGATGTTTCCATAAAGTGACATTTTATTTATGGTCTTGTATCTATAGAGACAGTGTCTAATTTCCTGTGGAAGGACAAACTTGTCAGAGGACACTGACAAAAAGGAGGCCTGTTATCCCTTAGGCTTTTTTTTTCTTCCACACGAATAAATATAGCACGAATTTTTAATTCGTCTTCCTTTCACAGACAACAATGCTGGTTTTGAATGCTGGACACAATTTGGGTTTTGTGAGACTGTCTTTCCACCCTCCCTCAGCCCAGCTGTCCATATGGAATACAGCGTGTACAAGTTGGATCACAATGGAGCCAACTGACAGGCACAACAAAACAGCTAGGACAGTTCACCCTGACTCTGGGATGCACTGCTACTGATAAACGAATTCAATGGCAACCAGGAAAAAAAGAATAGAGAGGCAAAAAAACACTATCTTTCTCTGTGTTCCCCATGGGTAGCTTTCATTTGGCCTTCTTAATATGCACGCCTCTTACATCCTCAACTATCAGCCTTTCTCTTTGTGTTGTTTTGTCATGTCTACTGTATATTGTTCAAAGATAGACTGCACAAACTGCCCCATTAGAGTGTAAGATTTAAGGCCAGTGGGGTTAGGGCCACACAAGACTTGCCTGCTTTTATTGACTCAGGTACAAGCTGCAAGTCAAAGGGATTTTTTTTGTAGCCTAATTTGAAATAGCTAGGCATAACCATCAGTATATATATATATATATATATATATATATATATATATATATATACATATATATATATATATGTGTGTGTGTGTGTGTGTGTGTGTGTGTGTGTGTACATACATATATATGTGTATATATACACACACACACACACACACACACACACACACACACACACACACACACACACATATATAGTGAGATATGTGTATGTATATATATATATATTCCATGTGTCTATAATATACTGTATTTTGTTACATAGAATGTAACTTCATACATAAAGGGAATGTGGAGAACAACACAAAATAACACACACACACACACACACACACACACACACACACACACACACACACACACACACACACACACACTCTCACTCACTCACTCACTCACTCACTCACACACACTTGTTTTCCGGAAATGGAATATATTTTTAAAAGTGTGTTATTGTGTGTCATTTTTTAAAGAAACTTAACATTGCAGGATAATGTAGATAAAATACCTAAGGACCTATTATTTGTCATTAGATACAAGGTTAATTTGTGCATCCCACATGTAAATTTGATTACCTCTTACAATTAGTTATTAAAACACATTTAACACTGACTCACAGAGTGCCAGGGAGGGTTGGAGATAGATAATCTTGCCACAATTGAATTAAGTGTTATAGCGATAACCCTTTCATTTAGGAATTCTAACTTTACATTTCTGCAGGCACTCATGACTATCTACTTGCCATTTTTTATGTGTAGGATATTAAATAGCCTAACATTTGGAGAGTTTTCGCCTTGGGAGACTATCGCTATTAATATCTAAGTAATCGTCATATTACGTAAAACAATTTAAGTACAATTAAAATTTACAATTAAACCCAGGGAATAATTTAGCACATTGAATACAAAATAATATATACTAAACACACTTGTAGTTAGTTAAACCATAACAATTTGCCTTACTATATGGTATATTAAAGTTTCACTCATTTGAAGGTTATTATGAGACAATTATCCGTGCAAAAATAGTAAGAAAAAAAAAGGAAAGAAATGGAAATAGCAGAAAAAAAAGAAAATGTATTATAAATCCTAGAACAAATATTTTAAGTCACATGAAGTAAAAAAGGGTTTCTTCCACTTTGTGTAAATTATCCAACATTAAGTGCTGTTCATATTGTGAGAGATTGAAAGCTTTCCCTGCTGAAGGATCTCTTTGCTGATTATAGTAAGTGGGTCTACTGCCTCTCCACATAGATAAATAAAGCAATTCTAACCAACCAAACCGATGGCACTAAAAATAACATCATTTTAGAAACTTAACAATGGTAAAAATAAATAACCATTTTTTTATTGTTTAGTCTTGGACTAGGTGTAGCTGTTACACATGGTGGTTCTATTCAGAATCTTTTCACATACAAATATTAATAAGCCTTTGCCTATCTTTACTACTGTAATAATGATAATAATAATAATAATAATAATAATAATAATAATAATAATAATTCAGAAAGGCGAGGTTGGCTTGCACAGCAGCAGTTAATATTTTAATTCCTATCCAAAAAGTCAAACACAAATTCTTTATTTTTTAAAACATCATTTTATTAAAATTCTTATAAAAATTGAAAATCTCCCAAGGATGCGTTTTTTATTTTTCCTCTTTTTTTTTTTTTTTAAACCATACATAACAATCAGTTGTATATCTCTAAGTAGATGACTTTGAAATGTATCTTTGTTGTTGCGTTGTTTTGGGGATGCAGTTGCATAAAAAACGCCCTGAAGGTTACTGATGACAATAACCACAAATATTTACAAAAAAAAAGCTAATAGTTCGCCAGAATTTATACATGGCCATAAATATTTAAAGTTTCATATAAAATTAAGGAAACAAAATTCTCTATTTTTTTTTGTAAAGTGATCCCACTTGCTTTATATTTGACCGACAACATCTCTACAGCACACAAACATACTGTACAAAAAAAAATGAAATTTTTTTTTCAAAAATAAATCACAAAAGCAGAATTATTTTCCTCTTGAACTTGTAGGTAGGTAGGCAGGGTCACTGGCATGGTTCAGTTTTGTAAACATGGCGCACAAGATACCAGAAGGATAATGTTTTGAGGATGATTTTACCTCCCATAGAAATAGAAAAAATAATAACCCCCCCCCCCATACACGCAAAAATAATAATAATAAGATCAATAATAATAATAATAATAATAATAATAATTATAATAATAATAATAATAATAATAATTATAATAATAATAATAATAATAATAACTCTTCTTTTTTTTACCCAACAGTCTTTTTCAACTTTTTGCAGCAGTCTGTAAATAAAAGTTCACCAAGTCCACTGTTGGGCTTGAACCAAATGATGAGCTGTTGGGTACTGGGGGTTACTGGCAGAGCTGTAGTGGGCATTATATTGCATATGCTGTAATGACTGGGCGCTATATGCTGAGAAAGGGATGCCAGCCGGGAACGTGGCTGCTAAGTCCTGAGCTTTGAGCGTGTGACATGGTTTGCCATCCCTGACTAGGACAGGCACTGCCACCCGTCTAGGGGAGGGTAGAGGAGTGACTTCCATACCTTTCTCTGCCCGTGCCCTCTTCATCTTGTACCTGTGGTTCTGGAACCAGATCTTCACCTGTGTGGGTGTGAGCCGGATCAGACTGGCCAGGTGCTCTCTCTCAGGGGCTGAGAGGTACCTCTGCTGCCTAAATCTCCTTTCCAGTTCATAAGTCTGTGCCTTGGAGAACAGCACCCGTCTCTTTCTTTTCTTCCCAGAGTCCGCATTGCTTGAAGTTTCCTTGTCGTTGTCTGGGGACTCGTCAGCAGAGGGTTCAGGGGATTTGGGCGAGGAGTCCTGTTGGGAATTGCTGGATGCAAACCCGTGCACTGCAGGGATAAATGAGGATGGATGTGACCATCAAGAAGTAACAATACATATAGCAAATTACAGAACATTATTATGGTAATTGTTCCATTCACAAGCAAATACATACACTGCACACAGGCAAATACATAAACTGCACACATGTTACTATATAAATGTGTGTGTCTGTACACATACGTGTGTGTATGTATATATATATATATATATATATATATTCACACACACACACACACACACACACACACACACACACACACACACACACACACACACACACACACACGTATGTGTACAGACACAAACATACACCTCACTCTATGTCCATCATTCAGCATGTCTACATAAAATGAATAGTCTATACGATATCAATCTATGAGAAGGCATTTGACGCTTCGCCTACATATCATAGCTGTGCACACTCTAGGCTTTTAGGCGTTTGAGAAACATAATAAACCTGTGAATGATGAGAAGTTTAGAAGTTGCTCTCACTGGCTGCAGGGACTATTTCTGTCCTAGATACGTGGATTGATTTTAAAGAATAATCAACAATTCGTTCATTGATGAGCACAGCCCCAACCTCGTGTAGACATTTTATTCTGCCAACAAGTCTGATCTTCCAACTACACACAAAGGTCCCTCTGTGAGGGGAATGTGTCAGCTTGTGTCTCAGAAACTGCTAGTTATCGCTTATTTTTTGTTTCATTTGGAATTTGAAGAGATAACAGAGGGATATGGCATGCAATGTAACTGGGGGGTGGGGCGGGGGGATTCTACACCAAATAATGCCTATATTTTCCAGATTGATCATACACAGCCAAATTCATCATCACATAACACAGCTCAGCAAACAACCAGGGTAGGACAGCCTAAGTGCCAGGTACTTACAGGAATACTGGATGCTCTCAGTAGTAGCCAGCCATCGTGTATAAGGATTATCACTGTTGTCATAGAATGGGTTTTTCAAAGGCAGACCTTGCACGGTATCTATGCTGCTTTGCCCTAAACCTCCAGATTTTTTGGGGGGCTCAGTCGCTTCTGCGTCTTCATCCGCCCCCTCAGTAATGGATCCTTCTTCATCATTGGTGTCAGGCAGGTCTAAAATGTCCTTGACAGAAAACCCAGTCTTTGTGTTGGTGATAGAGGACATGTTCTACTCAAATGGTTGCAGGAAAACTTGAATCACCAGAGATGACAAATCCTCTTTGCAACAGAAAAAAAATCAGGATAGGAGGAAAAATAAATAAATAACCAAACAGCAACAGGAACAGCAGCAGCAAAAAAAAAAAAAAAAAAAAAAAGCCACAACAGCAACAGGAAAAGGAGCAGCACCACACACAGAAGGGATCACAGGCAGGGGCTGAAGCGCTGTGTGGATCTGCTGCAGATGGGAGATAATCAGAGAGTGTCCTCTGAAATAGTTTGTAACTCCAGGAAAAATGCCAAAGTGCTCTTACTTCAGGGTCTGGCTGAAGCACACTGAGCTGTTGCTTGCTGCCTGAAAAAAATAAGCCATTGCTGGAGTGATCAGTCCATATAAGGTTGGTCCCCACACATGAACCTGCAGAGAGGAGAAAAAGTACATTAAAATCGCGAAAGCTTGGCCACGTGTGGGCGGGTCCTGGGAGTCAAGTGGATGAAGACAGTGTTTGCAGATGTGAAATTGTGGGTTTTGGGGAGATCGGCGCCTTTACCATTGGTGCTTCAGCACATGATGAGTGGTATAACGTGTCAATTAATTACAAAGATGGGGAGGGCCTTTTTACATAGTATTTACATACAAAGGACCTCCAAGTAGCTGATATTCTCCACACTTGAGACCACGTTTAAACAAATTGTCTCCCTCTCTTGTCTCTCTCCCTGCACTCATCCTCATTCTTCGCAGCTGTAGGGAGAAGGGAGCTTTGCAGCCAGGCAGAATATTGAGTATTTACAGAAACAGCTAAACTAGATTAGTGGCAAGAAGACCTATTCAAGATATTGGCTGTTACCTAAACAAGATGCTTTTGAAATGGCAAGAGACCAACTTATGTAAACCGCTTAGGTCAATATTGTGGTTGGGGCTTAAGGATGAGTAGTATAAATTAAACAGTAAGTAATTAATTCGACTTTGCTCCAAAATAAACCAAAGTGTGGAGAAATGTAATCATTCTGTATCCTGGCTTGTGTGGGAGGTTTGTACTCTGTGGAAGGTAAACCACAGCTCTTGTAATGTCTTCCTGGCACAGTAACCTTTTTTAAAAAAAAAAAAATGAACTGACTCATAAAACTTAGAAGGTTTTTCATTAGAAAATGCGACCATTTAAAGCAATGTGTATCCTATTAATGATGGTAAATACGACTGAGATAAAATAAGTGCATTATTATTATTATTATTATTATTATTATCCAATTAAAAAGAAAAATGCACATTTAGCAATATTCTCAAATACCATTAATTAAATCGAAATAAAACGACATCGTTACATATACTATATACGTATTTGTGATTGTGTGTGTGTGCGTATATATATATAGTACTTGTGTGTGTGTGTATATATATATATATATGTGTGTGTGTGTGTGTGTATATATATATATGTTATAAATGCCTATTGTGCCCTATTATTCGGCCTATATGTGTGCGCTTCTATCTATCTATCTATCTATCTATCTATCTATCTATCTATCTATCTAGTGCCTTATTACTCACTTTACAATTTATTGTTAATTTTGTATTATTTAGTAATTTAGAGTAAATGTCTTTTTGCTAGAAAAAAAAATGAGCAGAGGTAACTTCAGTGTATTGTTCCTTATTGTTCCATATTATTGATACATATTCTAAGGGCAGCCATAAGGTTAGTGACCAAAGATTTGCATACAGTTAGGCGGCTGCCGGTGCTGGTCTTGGGGGTGGTGGTCTGGGGAAATTCTCAGACTTTCTCCCACAACTGTATTGCAAGCAAAAAAGAAAAAAAGAAAAAAGGTCTTTGAGACTCGGAGAGGGGGGAAAAAAAACTAATGGATTATTGTTGATCAGCTGATTTCAGTATCTCTGTGCCTCCCATCTAGTATGTGATGTGTGTGACAATGCATTGGGTTTTAGCATCCTGGGTGGTCGGACCCGGGCAAATACAAATACAAACCGATTGCTAAGCTGCGGACAATGGGCGAAATGTAGACAAATGTCCGGCTCCTGTTGGATGCTTTTGTCAGGGCTCAGTTTTTGCATTTATTTTAGTGGCGAAATAATACATGATTGACGCCCTCTTACAATGTGTTCTAACTGTTTGGGATAAATCTGAGGTTGTTGCTAGTTGTCATGGCATTCAACCTCTTTCAATGGGGCTATCTCTTCATTCATTTCTCAGCCCTGCTTCAGCATTAACCCGTACTCGGCCACTTTACAAGTTCACTTGGCAAATAAATGGTTAAGTTACTTATTGCTTATAAAATAACATGTGTGTGTGTGTGTGTGTGTGTGTGTGTGTGTGTGTGTGTGTGTGTGTGTAACAGAGGCTATTAGCACGTATATCACATCTAATAAATGGTAAAACAGATCTGGTACACCTATGCACCATCCCAACGCAATATTATACCAGATAATGCTAATCTATATTGACAATTGATTTTTTTTTCTAGCCTATACTAATTAAAATATCTACATAATTACTTTTGTCATACTTTAAAAATATATGTATAAAAAAATGAAACAGACTAGTTAAATCGAGATATCCTTGTCACAAGTGGAGTTTATTCTATCAACATCTTGGCTCACTCCTAAACGAACTGCATAATGGTGGAATTATGGGTGGAGATGCTGTTGACAGAAAGATCAGATGATGTCTTGTTACATCTCATTAACACCAAGCAAACCAATCTGTTACTTTTTCGGTGTTATATAGAACTTGTTCCATTTTCCCTTGGACCACCTGATAGGTAAATATATTTTTCGGTACAAGGACAGGGCAGTTATTAGTCACACCAAATGTAAATACAAAGCACACAAGAGGACTCCACTCATTTGCTATGGTGGGATCAAGCATTAAACGACCGACAGGAAAAGTAGTCAACCTCATAATCCAGCATTTTAAGAGTGCATTCTATAGCTGTAAGCCCTTTTTCAAATTTACAAGCACTGAGAATTAGGCGATGAGTAGTATTTTATTTTAAGTAAGTATCAGGCCTGTCTGAGTCATATGACTCTAAACTGCCCTCTTCCCCACTAAGCATCATATTAAATGCCATTTTAGGAGTCATATATGAAACAAAACATAACTATACTGAAGAAGGTAATTACTCACCGGCTATGCAATACCCTTCAAATGGCTGCAGGGAATAATTGCAAGACGTTAAGATGAACGATGAATCGGTATTTGCGTTTTATGTGCCCCCTTTTGTTGTGTTTAATAGTTTGTTACGAGGAGTAACTACTGGTTGGATTCTGTGTTACTTTAAAAAAAAAATCCATTTAGAGCTATACAAATTAAGTAGCACGTAAAGAGCATAACATGAGTTTATACTGCAGTACAATATTATAGGCTGCGCAAATGTGTGGCTGTCAATAGATGATTTTTTTTAACATTAAACTTAGGCACACTATAATAGTAGCATATACACACACACACACACACACACACACACACACACACACACACACACACACACACACACACACACACACACACACACACACACACACTATATATACATAGCGTTACCCTATAAATTAGTAATTCTTTTAAACAAATTTGTGTCATCATGTGCAAAAATTGTTTAGTAAAACAATCGCAGTGTTCACTCATGTTATATTCTGAACATTGACGTTGCTGTGAGGAGTAAGACAAAGATACTGCAGTGATAATGATCAACTCATCTTCTTATATTAGGATCGGTGTTCAGTTGAGGAATAGCCCCCATTCAGTGATCAAAGTAATTCATGGATTTGTTAAACAGTTTCTGTTTTTGGAAGTGAAACATTAATATCTAACATTAGCAGTGCTCTCAGCTATTCTATCTTCATATATGGAGCTAGGTGAATAGGAACTATTTTATTAAGTTGCTATAGATTTATATATAAATATCAGATGCATATATTAAATACTCTGTAAGAGTATTAAGTTTATCATCTGGGAATGGCTTGTGTACTGATGTCACCCACAGAAGAACCAATGTGTCCTGCTGTTGCCATCTCTTAATGATCATCTTATTCCAAGTTAATTAATTATGTAATTTATATATTTCTCTGGCACTTTCTACAATATAGCCAAAAACACAACATTGGTGACCCAATACATAGAAGAAGCAGAGAGACTGTGTTTGGGGTGACCTGGACATGCAGTAGATGAAGTAGAAGGCTGGCGTTTGGGAGAACCATTACCTAGGTGAAGCGGAGTGGTGACCCGCTACATAGATCATGTAGAGGGCTAATGTTTGGGGTGATCTGTACATAGATGAAATAGAGGGCTACTGTTTGGGGTAACCTGTACATACAGTAGTTGAAGATGAAGCGGAGGTGTGAATCGGTACATAGATGGAGCAGTGGGGTAATATTCGGAGTGACCCGGAACATAGAAGAAGCAGAGGGCTAGTGTTTTGGAAAAACTCGTACAGTATATACAGGAAGCAGAGGGCCACAGCGGGGAAAGCCAGTACATAGGTGAGGAGGACCAGTGTTTGGAGGAACCAATGCATAGATAAAGCAATAGGATAGTGTTTGGGGTCACCAGGTGCATAGATGAGGAGGATTAGTGTTTGGAGAGAAGCAGAACACACAGGTAGGAGATGGCTGGTGTCTGGAGCGAACCAGTACATGTATGAAGCACAGTGTTAATTAGAGTTTGGGATAATCCAGCATCTACAGTAGATGAGGAGGGTTCGTGTGTGGGAAGAACCATTACATAGAAGTAGCAAAAGGTTAGTGTTTGGGGAGAACCAGTACATAGATGAAGCACAAGGGTTAGTGTTTGGGAAGAACCATTACATGAAGGTAGCAAAGTGTGTGGGGAGAATCAGGACATAGATGAAGCAGTGTGTTAGTGTTTGGAGAGAACCATTACATAGATGAAGCACATGGGTTAGTGTTTGGGAAGAAGCATTACGTAGGGGTAGCAAAGGGTTAGTGTGTTGGGAGAGCCAGTCCATAGATGAAGCAGAGGGTTAGGGTGTGGTAGAACCAGTACATAGATGAAGCAGAGGGTTAGTGTTTGGGAAGAACCATTACATAGAGGTAGCAAAGGGTTAGTGTTTGTGAACACATAGATGAAGCAGAGGGTTACTGTGTGGGAGAACCAGTACATAGTTGAAGCAGAGGGTTAGTGTTTGGGAAGAACCATTACATAGAGGTAGCAAAGGGTTAGTGTTTGTGAAGAAACAGTACATAGACGAAGCGGAGGGTTAGTGTTTGTGGAGAAAAAGTACAAAGATAAAGCAGAGGGTTAGTGTTCGTGGCGAATCAGTACATAAATGAAGTGGAGGGTTAGTGTTTGTGAAGAATCAGTACATAGACGAAGCAAAGGGTTAGTGTTTGGGGAGAATAAGTACATAAATGAAGCGGAAGGTTAATGTTGGAAAGAATAAGAACACAAATGAAGTGGAGGGTTAATGTTTGGGGAGAATAAGTACATAAATGAAGCGGAAGGTTAGTGTTGGGAAGAATAAGTACATAAATGAAGCAGAGGGTTAGTGTTTGTGGTGAGCCAGTAAGTAGAGGTATTAGAGAGTAGGTATTTGGGTAGAACCAGCACATAGAGTACGGATAGGGTTAGTTGTGTGGTGATTGAGAGAGTTGTGGGATTATTTGAACAAGTGAGCAAGGAGGAAAGCGATGTGATCGGGATAAGTGTTTGCACTTAAAGTCAAGTGCTCTCTGCTGTATTTACCTGTTTACTTTTACAGGTAGCTTAACACAAGTGATCAGTCTTTTAGGCTGGAGTAGGGTGCCTTTCTATTAATCAATAGATCTCTATGTCCAAATCGCTCCCACGTCTGCTCTATTTTTATTCTCTCTCCCTCTATTAAAGTCCATTCTTTCTTACTTTAGTATGAAGAGCGTTGCATACATTTGAATCCAATCCTGCTCGATAATATATTCTCTGCTCTTGTAAATTAATATATTTTCTGAATATCAAACGTATTTTTTTTCTTATCATCAACATCTGTCCTTTAAACCTCCCTCATTCATGTCTCGTTATCGTGTCTCCCTAGCACCCATTATTCTGCCTCTCTGACACTTACACTCATCCCTCATTTTTACTATCTCCCCCCATCTCCATCTCTTCTTCTCCTCATCTCTCCAATATTCTCTCGCTCCCCAGCCTGTCCTCTGTCTCTGTCTCTCTATGGGTTTATTTCTTAATCTCTCTTAAAACCTATTTTTCCCTTACTCACCATTATTTTCCTATTTATGTATTGAAAGTTCCTTGATAATGACCTGTCTTTTTTTGACAATTGGATTATAACACCGCCAGAGCATTTTTAGAGCATGTTTCTTCCCCCATGTATCAGAAGATTATCTCATACAAATGCATGAAGTGCATCACTGTATATTTTTATTTAATGAAAGTTGTTCCGACATGTATTTTTATGGGGTGATAGCAAACACAAGCAGCTTCTTAAATAACATCCAAAAGTTGTAATGGTAAAATACAGGGTGCACTACAATATAAACACTTTTTTTTGATGGCAGATGAAAAAAATAATTCTCATTGCCATGCTGCTGTTGCCTTGTCGGTCCTTCCTTGACATATACTTTTAATATCTGATGTGAGTATAATGGATGTGGATTGATAAAGCTTGTGTAATTTCGTTCATTAAAGTGCTCAATAGCATCATTATATCTCATACAGGATGACATATAAGGCTGACCCGCTGCTCATTACAAAACACACAACAGATAACAAGCTTCACGTGGATTACAGTATTGTTTGAATAGTTCTAAGGTGCAGGCAATTGTTTTTTATATTATTTTTTATTCATCCATTCACTTCAGACAAACAAAACATTACACCTTAACGCACTGTTGAGGATTAGAGATGCTGACAAAAGCTTTGTGGGGCCCGGGTACTCTACTCCCATCTATGACCGATTGATACACTTAAAAACCAACTTGGACGAAACACACAGTTCAATTTAGCGCTGACAATTATTCCTGAGACAATCTCAGCAGCAAACAGGCGTTTATAAATAAGACAAGCACAAAGCAAAGACGTACACCACTGCCAGCTCTCAGATTGACATAGAAAGGATGAGTTAAAAGGTGTAACAATAACGAGGTGATCGGTAATCGTGCTGCTATTAATACACTCACCGAGGAGTCACCTGAAATATTTAGCTTCTATTATTTTATTTAAATATTCGCATTTAAAAAAAAAAATCTCTCACACGCAATACAGAATAAAGGAATAAGTAATTGTAGGTCATTAAGTGGCCAGTTACTAATTAACAAAACTATGACAGGATTGTGTACGTGTTAATCTGGCTTTAACAAGTCTGATAAAGACCATGATCTACCCAACTCCACATTGGTGGACGCATTCACTCCAAGGAAATTGCACCATTAACACATTACATTTAACATAATACAATCTGTGTGTGTGTGTGTGTGTGTGTCTATCTATAAGATAGTCACACACACACACACACACACACACACACACACACACACACACACACACACACACACACACGTATAGATAGATAAATATATAAATACAAATATATATTTCCACTTCTCGAGATGGGTTAGTATAAATGTAGTTTATCATCCATAAATTCTAATGAAATTCATGGCACCTTAGGCACTATCTCTGACAAGATATTAATTATTTGTTCCAAATACAAAGATCTAAATTGCCATTTCTATTCTTTTTCTATTCTTTTTCTCACAGAAGATAGGTATATAAAACCATCCTAAGAACACAATAGGTAATAAACTGTAGTGAAAAAAATCAGTATTTTCTTTGTATCAGACACATTCCAGGATGTGGACAGTGCATCCTGAGGCTACAGAGGGGGACTTAAGCTAAATCCAATTTGTAGCAAAGATTTGGGAGTTCGCGCACAATGCAGGCAACGTTAATGAATGCAGCAGCGCCCGCTTATTGTATCGCGGCAAACACACATACAACGCAAAGCTGAGACATCGCCCGCGGGCGTGTTTGTTTTATCTGCTGTCCATTATGAGTGTTTAATATGAAAATCAAAGTCGTTGTTTCCTTTAGGCAAACATTTTGGCTTTATTCATCTTCTCTGCTCTAGAATTGATTAAATATATCACAAGGAGATTATAGGCAGCGTAATTTTCCCTAAGGAAACAGTCATTTCAAGTCCAGCACGATAAAGCGCTGCATTTTATGGCCCGATTTCACGTTATTTCTATATAATGAAATATAATGCTTGCAGCATAGCCTTATCTAAATGTGGTTGGTATAAAACGGCCCCTGCAGAACATTTGTTAGAGGATTGAGCCAAGCTGTGATAATGAATGAAGTATACAGAGATACACACCTTTAAACGAATTGGATGTGATATCCAATGCATGGGATAAACAGGATTTGTTATGGAAAATTAAGATACGGAGAATGCATGCAAAGAAAGGCTCATTCAATATATGCGCTCTTCATAAAGTTAATGGCGCTGCATTCATCATACATGATGGATATAACACAGGGAAGAAATCGTCTTGGTAGAAATGCAGTTTAGGATAAATATGCTGAACATAGAGCAACATTACTGATCCTCCAGCGGTCCCTACTGACTCAAAAGAGAATTGCCCAATTCTTCTCATCCTCTTTCTCCCATTCCAGCATGACAGGACACGGCAAAGGCAACCTGCTCTTCTCACATATTAAATTGTTCTACAGGATGCGGGAAACCCATACATCTCTACAGTATAGGTCAGAAACAGATGCATTCTTGATACAGACTGATGCTTCAATAACGCAGGTAAATTAGAAGATTCATTTACAGAATAAGAACTTGCATAAAAGAAAAATGCACAATCACATGCCATAACCCATCAGATCTTGTCTAAAAATACACATACTATAAAACCCAGAACAACTTGACAGAGAATTGTGCTTGATTTATTAAACGGTTATCTCCAACACGCCATCTGCACAGCACTAGTGCCATTTATTAATGAGTCTTCACCTGTCTTCTCCAACGCTCCACTAAATCACCGCTCAACAGCGACGTTATCTGAGCACTATACAGTCCATCTACAATGGTGGAACCACCTGCTGCCCCTAAGAGATGAACTTCCACCTTTTATAAATCCTATGGGGATAAAAAAAAAAATCCTTTTTAAAAAATACACAATCGCCCACGTGTTATTTAATAACGTCATTGAGGGTGCATTAAAACCCAGATCACATAAATTTATAAGTAACATTTGCAGGCTTGCAGTCCATAAAATGATGCTAGATATTTATTTTGCAATCTACAGCTTACATCAAACGATTTGCAGCCTCTTTGTGCACTTGCAAAATATTAATCCCGTCTTTCAGGGGAAACAACTGCTCAAGAATAGAGATGTGAGAGTTTAGTGCAGCTAGAGAAAATCATCTCACCTGGTGGCAGATGAAAGGAGGGAGCCAGTAGGGGAACAGCTGGGGCAGTGATGTTGTTCAGCTTCCCAAAGGTAAGTAAGGAGGAGGCGCAGAGACAGATAAGGTAGCTGATTTGCTGCACTCTAGGTGCAAGAGCTGACACTCTACTGCACTTCTCTCACTGTGCAAATACATCTGTCCTTCTCTTCAATTGACCCACATGTCTCTTCTCTCTCATACTCTCCTTTCTGCTCCTATCTATTCCTTTCCGTGCTCCACACACACAGACTGACTGTCACCCACCCCCACTCTCTTAAATTGCAGGATCTGTTTGCTTTCCTTCCCAGTGACGTGAGTCAAAATATTGGCCATATGTTCATCGGTAATAAATTGGTGGTAAACGCAAACACTCTTTTCCCTTGATAGCTTTCATCTGGCATATACCTGTCTTTGTTTTCTAGTGGCTGTTCTAGCCCCTGTACTTATTATTATGCCTAATGCTAGATGTAAGGGGAGCAGAGATAGGTACATGTCATGCTGAATAGTTGTGATATGGATTCTTTAGTTGTGTTTTGTTTGTAATAAATATCTGGGTAGTCATGCTTTAATAAGGCCAAGTAGCCAGCTGTAGCACCATATTTTAGTGTGATCCACAGTTTACATTAGATCTGGGTATATGACCTCTGATAGCACATGCTTTGGTAGGTAAAGACTTAAGCTTTAGTTTCCACTAACAAGTTGGTATGAACAGAATTTCTGGTCCGTTACTTGGAGTCGAGGAATGGATGGAGCACTCAACCAACATCAGAATTATGCATAGCCATGTATTTCATGTGCTCTGTTTTGTGTGTGTGTGTGTGTGTGTGTGTTTGTGTGCGTGTATATATATATATATATATATATATATATATAGGTGTGGTACGTGTGACTGGCATTTGGGATGACGGTGGTCAAAAGACTGATACCGGCATCCAGATGCTGTCCTTACTTACCCATCCCCCCTCCCCCCAACCCTCCCTTCCTGCAGTCTAACACTAAACCCCCCCCCCACACACACACAGACTAACCCTAACCTTCCCTGGTGATACCTAAACCTAACCCCCCCTCTCCAGAGCCCAACCCTCCCCTCTGCAGCCCAACCCTCCCCGGTGGTGCCTAACCTTAACCCCCCCTCCCTACAGCCTAACCCGAAGCCTCCTCCCCCACACACACCCTAACCCTATCCTCTCCGGTGGTGCCTAAAATTAACCACCCCTCCCCTGCGGCTTAACCCTAGGAGTCTCTGGCATACTTACATTCGGGATGTTGGCTGTCGGGATTCCAGCATTGGCAGTCAGGGTGATATCAGGATTCTAGTGCAGGCATTCTGGTGCTAGGATTTCATCTGTTGGCATCCAGACTACCTACACCCTGACCGCACCCCATAAATATATCCTATATAATAAAAGACTAATGCTGTTCCTCACCTCTATGGGGGGTCTGGCAACAGGCATGTATATATATATTTGGTCCGGAGATTTGCAGAAAAATATTGGCATTGTAATTGGTTGCTTCGTTTCGAGGCTATGCGGCAAAATGTTTGTCTGCCATTAACAGTGAATCACCATTGTGCATTTGTTGAACTCTGCCCGTGCACCTGCTGAGTGATCTGGAACATGTAACCTGCTGGGTGGTCTTAATTTGCGGCCACCCACTAAGCAGGACATTTTTGACTCTTAAGGGGGCGAAAATGGGTAAAATGTTCTGCTCAACCAACCTTTGCCCAGTTGGAACCGGGCACATAAGCTAGTATCTCATTAATAGCAGTTCATAGAAAGAAAAGCAAGATAAAATGATAAATAATAACTTTCTTATTACAGCTTTTGGGTTCTAGTCAACATTCACAATGTTGACAATCAAAATATCAATGCCAAAATGTTGACATGTTCTGATTGTTGACATTTAGGAAGTTGGCATGTTTAAAATGTTGACCTATAACATGTCGATATCTACAATGTTGATGCTGACTTTGTGTTGTTGTGCTCAAAATGTCGACAGTAACATGCAATTAGGGTTAGGGTTAGTTTTAAGATAAAATAGTACTGTTGACATTCACAATGTCATCATTCTAAAAATGAAAACCTAATGTTAGTGACAACATTGTGAACCTGTAGACATGCTGAATATGATGACATTATCACATTATGGCATTTCGACATATTATACCCAACCTCACTGATTGATAGTAAAAAACAGCACATAAAATTTTGTAATGACACTACACTTTCAAATCTTCATGACTAAAGGTTTTTATACACTTTTAAATTAGTTTGTTTAAGTACCTCAGAAGCCACCACAGGATGGTGCTAAAGGTGCACACGCTCCTTCTCTCCCCCTGACTACACACAAAAGTAGGTGGAGTCTAAATCTAGAAGCAAAGTGATTGCATTGGCGAACACTTTTATTTTTACCCATCTCAGGCACATGATTCTATTGGAACCCCTGAACCCCTGTCCCTGCATGTTATATTCTTATCACTCATTACTAATCTTAAATGGTGCGCCAACCAATCAGCTCACAACTGTAATTTTTAAAAATGCATGACAGAAGCTGATTGGTTGAAACACTGGTTTAGATTTGTAATGAGTGGAGATGTTCGGATTCCATGGAAAATGAACACACCCAAACTTAGCTATTATGATTTGATCCAAGCTCCAGCTGAGGTCTTCCTGCTGTGTTCGGATCCCAAAACTAGGCAAAATGCCATCTTTCCAGTGCCGGATCGCACATGTTTTGGATAACATATAAGTCCCACCTCATGATTGGGCACCATTTCACATAGGAGACTGGAGGGAGAGTGTGGCTGCTGTGAGCCACTGCACTGTGTAAAAAAAATGCCATTAGGAACACTGTATAATTAATTTCACACCCATGGGAGATCAGAGGGAGAGGATGCTTCACTGATGCACTGAGTTAAAAAAAAAATAACAACATAATTTTAGGGTGCCAATATTACTAGGAGTACTGTGTTTTTAGAAACAATTCTCAGATGTAAAAAACTAATTTTTAGGCTAGTGTGTGTAAAAAATAAAATGAATCCTAAATATGTCGATAGAAGAGCAGGAGCAGCAACCCAGTAATAGTGCTGGGGCTGTTGCTAGTCATGATAGTACTTTTACATCTACTACAGCCAGTGGGCAAGGGGAAAGAATGTTAAAGAAAGGGCACCTTAAATTGAAACAATATGTCACAATGTTAAAGAAAACATCAACTCTAATTATAAAGGGAATGTTTAATAATGAAAAACATAACATTGCAAACATAACATACACCACACACAGTGGCAAGGAAAGTTTTAAGCCATGGCTTTTCTTTGTGAGTGGTGGTCCTGCTAGTGCTATTGCTGTCTCATGTACTAGAATGCCTATTGTGGAAGCCAGTGCCAAACACAGTAGGGCATCCTATTCTGTAACCTCACATGATGATGCAACACCTTCTTGCTAGAGTCTGGAAGAGGTGTCACCTGTTAAACATGCAAATCATTGCACAAAACCCCCCACTAAGGCTGAAGAACAAACTGTGTGTTCACAAACTTCACAAATCCCAGAAGAGAGTCTAAGGGTGTCCGCAAGTGCTATGTCTGAATCTGACATTTCTAACACTGCACTGACAGAGAAGCCTCTTTCCACCATTGCTGTACCCTCTGCAAATGTGGGGATTAGCAGCACATGTAAAGATGGTGACAGAAATTGAGGCTGCTACTGTGCAAGTGCAACAGGATGAGGGCGATATTTATGTATCCGATTCTAATGAGGATGTTGATGATAAGGATGTTGTTTGTGTCAAAATAAGTCAGTAACCAGTGGCAACAGTTGGCCATTGTCATGCCTGGGCATAGGATGAACAAGGCCACCTCTTTATGTGGAATTATTTTTACCCAAATCCTGCCAACATTTGCCACACCATATTTGTGAAACCAAAGTAAGTAGAAGTAGGGATGTTATTCTACTTCCTGTTATGTCATTTGCAGTGAAATCATGCATTATTTTGGAAAAACTGAAAAATTCAGATAAAACAATATCAAGCAGTGAAGCTAACTCCCAACACTCAGCTAAATCCTAGCACATCCATCACCCCTGCCAAGACCTTAATCATCAATCTCCTAATTAACTTTCAGAGGTAGTTCACCTGCATCTTATTTACAAAGGCTGACTCTTCCCCTATCCATGATTTTCCTGAAGCATCCTTGTATGCTATGGCTGCTGCTGCTTCCTCTGGGGGTGACTCTTCATCCCAGAAAGGGACCAAGAAGTCTAGTAGTTTCAAACATCAATTGACTGTAAAACAATCCTTTGCAAGAGGAAAAAAGTATGAAAGCTGCCATCCAGCCACTGTATATTTGTTAGTGTAAGATAAACTGATCTGGAGTTTGCAGCTCTGCAGTGCAACTATTTATTTTCTTCGCTTATCTTTCAACCCTTGTCAGGAATCCTTGGCTATTAACATTCTGTTCTTTTATGGCTTCTTTATTTCTAAGTTGCTGCAAAACAGAGTCTTTTGACTCTCATAAGGCCATGTTTAAAAAGTAATTTGTTTAATCCATCAATCAATCAATCAATCAATCAATTTCTCAATTAATCAATCACTCAATCATTTAATTATTTTCCTGCCTTCCACTACATACTCCACCTCTATTTCCCTGTTCTGTGCTCGGGCCTCTGATCTACTTGAGTAATAAAACGTTATTTCTGTGGGGTTGTATAGTTTTCTAATCTGCCACTGCTGTGTGACAATGTTTTATAGATGTGCTATATTCTTTTAAATTTCCTCATGTTTGTACTGCTGCTTTGTTGCTTAGATTAGCCAGCCAGCCAGCCTTTGAACAATATTAGTGAACAATATTGTGAGCTGTGAGGTGGTCAAAATTGACTGGAAATGAATGTTATTGAGGTTACTAATAACATAGGAACAATACAGTCCCAAATTACATGGTTTTAGCTGGGTTTTTTTTTTTTTACAAAAAAACCCCCTCAGATCCTAAACTAAAACCAAAACCAAAAAACTGTAGGATGGTATTGCCAAAACCAGAAAACAAAACATTGAGGGTGATTTTTGCAAAACCAAAGCCAAAACACGGGGGTGACACATGTCTAGTGTTGAGTGATAACAAGAATAAATCTTGTTAAATCTGCCCCATAATTTCCAATTTCTGTGATATGCGGAGATTAGAAATTATAATTATTGAGACCAATTCCAGAATATGCCCCACAGTCAGGTGTTTCAATCTTTAAGTATATGTTAAAGGGACTGGTAACAGGGAAAGGTATAGAAAAGTCATAAGTAAATTTCATTACTAAGGATGAGATGATATATATACAAACAGGGCATAGGTGTGCGCAGGGCCTTTATGAAAAATATGCTTGACAAAGCCATGCCCCCACATAAACACACCACCTGACAGAGATCACTCACCTCTTCCTAATGGCTGCCTGATGATGTGGCTATGTTGGATTGGAGCACCCACCTACACTGTTGCTACACTGATTAGATTTGGGCCATAGTATCATATCTAACACTAGTCAAATGCCAATTAATATTCTTAGCATTAGCAGTATTATGGGCAGTAACATGCCTTGCTGCAGAATTATGCAGGTGGATCAATAAATAAGTTAATAAGATCTCTCATTGTGTAAATGTATTCAACTCATACATATACGTATAATCTATTATGGCCTTGGTACAGATTATTTTTCCACATAGTCTTGACACTTGTCTAAGCATCTGTTCCAGTGGTACACCAAAACATCTATAACGGCACAGAAGAAATCAGTGTCAAGCCCAGCTGCTCATGAATGATGTTGCACTCAGTACCTACTGAGATGTCCAGTTTATCAACGATATCACTAACTTGAATGCATTTGTCCTCCTGAATCAAACCTTCAATGCGGAGCAAATTGTCATCTGTGGTAGATGTGCTTGGCCGGCTGGATCGCTGCTCATCTTGAACGTCTTTTGTGTTGTTATCAAAGGTAATGCACCAATCCATGACATGACGCTATCACCACACACTTTGACAAGTTGGAGATAAAGTTCAGCTGCTGATGTGCCATTTAGACGCAGAAATCTGATCACAGTATGCATCTTAATGTTTGACCATGTTCCGCCAGCCTCGCCATCTTACAACTGATGGGACAGTATTGTTGGCAGAGTGTACTGGGCTATCTGGTGCAGTGATATCAGTCCACACACTATGTGACTTAAACAGTAATGCAGGTTTATTTAGTGAACACAGGTGACTCAGATGTAACACTGATATCGGTAATCAGGAGCCCATATATCACATAAGGTAACAACATTAGGTAGTGGTACTTATCTGGAGATGTCTGTGGTGACAAAGCATGGAGGACTGCACAGCCGTGCAGTCTGACTCCCACTGTAAAGAAGATGATGCATGCAGTGGAACACTGTGAGTCTCTGTAGCTGAGATCTGCTCCCATTCTCAACTCTGCACACTTGTACACCAGGACTCTGTCTCTCAGTCTCTGTGTGTGTGTGTCACACTCTCCTCACTCTCCCCGAGATGGAGGAGCAGGAAACTAACATCATACAACTCCGCCTCCTTGTGACTCTTAGCACTAGAAGTTTAACACTAGGGGATGCACCCATAGACTGGTACAGAGAAGGAGGCAGGTACAGAGCGCACCATATCCTAACACTCCCCCTCACTCAAGACTGTCTCCGGTCACAAGTTTAAAGAACATGACATTTTATCAAACAAATCAATAAAGTCACTCCTGTAACCGAAAAACATAATGTGAAGCAAAAACAGTAAGACTAAATCAACATTAACCATATTCTAGTCCACATTCCATCAGGAATGCAAGTAGCATGTGTGATGACAGTCCTTTTGTCAACATGTCGGAAATATTTTCTTCACTTGCAACTTATTCCACATTGACAGACTTGTTTTCCACCAGCTCACAAATGAAATTATGTCTTATAGCAATGTGCTTAGACCATCCATGATGCTTTGTGCTACAAGAAAAATCAATTGCTCCCTTGTTATCACACTTTATGTTGATGATCTCACTGTGGAAAGGAAGACCTAATTTGCATAAAGTCTCTCTTATCCAAAGCACTTCTTTTGAAGTTTCTGTGAGTGCCATGTACTCTGCCTCTGTTGTAGAAAGGGTAACAGTGGGTTGTTTCCTACTTGCCCAGCTTACGGCTGCACCTGTTTATGAAAACAGGTATCCAGTATGGGGGCATGGCCAGGACGGGCAAGGAGTAGCACACACGCTGTGCAGCTCTCCAGCCACAATATCCTGCTGATCTATCCTGTTTTTCCCCCCTGGGACTACCTAGCGGACCACGGCTGTATGAACCTCTGGTGCCCCCCTGGAGTTATTTTGGATTGGCCACTGCTGCATTCTGAGCCATTCTGAGTGTGGGCTCAGTAGTGTGCTGGGCCCGCATGTGACGCCGCGGGCTCGCGCTCTCCCGGAAGTTCGTCCTTCCCGCCGCTCACCGCCACCCCCTGAAGCCAGCCGAGACATCTGCTATCGGGTGAGTGGTGAGTGAGACCACTGCTCCATTCGGCTGTGTGGACACCTGGTGCATCTTTTGGGTGACCGCTCTGCCCGTCCTGGTGTGTCTGCCTATGCAAGCCTGCGGCCCGCTTCCTGGTCTCCTGCCATTGTCTGTGGTGCCCGCATTCTCCTGTGAGAGCCTGAGGTAGCCAGAGGGCTGAGCTGCTGCTGGGAGGGGGGGGGGGAGATTAGTGGGAGCTTGTGCTAGGTGATCCCTGGAGTGTGTGCACCCTTCCCCCCTCCTCTTATCCTTGTATATTGGATTACCTGCTGCTGCCCATATTGATACAGAAATTGGGGTCCCTTTTCAAGTTCTGGAATCACCACAGTGGACATTGACTGTCCGTGCCTCCTTAAAGGGACAGCAACCGTTTAGGTGGGATACTGCCTAGTTCCCTGCTCAGTGCATATTTATTATGGTCCACTGTGTCGATACTCAGCAATACAGCCAGAAGCTCTGGTCCTTACCTATATATACACTGCTCAAAAAAATAAAGGGAACACTAAAATAACACATCCTAGATCTGAGTGAATGAAATATTCTTATTAAATACTTTGTTCTCTACGTAGTTGAATGGGCTGACAACAAAATCACACAAAAATTATCAATGGAAATCAAATTTATTAACCCATGGAGGTCTGGATTTGGAGTCACCCTCAAAATTAAAGTGGAAAAACACACTACAGGCTGATCCAACTTTGATGTAATGTCCTTAAAACAAGTCAAAATGAGGCTCAGTAGTGTGTGTGGCCTCCACGTGCCTGTATGACCTCCCTACAATGCCTGGGCATGCTCCTGATGAGGTGGCAGATGGTCTCTTGAGGGATCTCCTCCCAGACCTGGACTAAAGCATCCGCCAACTCCTGGACAGTCTGTGGTGCAACGTGGCATTGGTGGATGGAGCGAGACATGATGTTACAGATGTGCTCAATTGGATTCAGGTCTGGGGAACGGGCGGGCCAGTCCATAGCATCAATGCCTTCATCTTGCAGGAACTACTGACACACTCCAGCCACATGAGGTCTAGCATTGTCTTGCATTAGGAGAAACCCAGGGCCAACCGAACCAGCATATGGTCTCACAAGGGGTCTGAGGATCTCATCTCGGTACCTAATGGCAGTCAGGCTACCTCTGGCGAGCACATGGAGGGCTGTGTGGCCCCCCAAATAAATGCCACCCCACACCATTACTGACCCACTGCCAAACCGGTCATGCTGGAGGATGTTGCAGGCAGCAGAACATTGTCCTTGGCGTCTCCAGACTCTGTCACATCTGTCACATGTGCTCAGTGAGAACCTGCTTTCATCTGTGAAGAGCACAGGGCGCCAGTGGCGAATTTGCCAATCTTGGTGTTCTCTGGCAAATGCCAAACGTCCTGCATGGTGTTGGGCTGTAAGCACAACCCCCACCTGTGGGCGTCGGCCCCTCATACCACCCTCATGGAGTCTGTTTCTGATCGTTTGAGTAGACACATGCACATTTGTGGCTTGCTGGAGGTCATTTTGCAGGGCTCTGGCAGTGCTCCTCCTGTTCCTCCTTGCACAAAGGCGGAGGTAGCGGTCCTGCTGCTGGGTTGTTGCCCTCCTATGGCCTCCTCCACGTCTCCTGATGTACTGGCCTGTCTCCTGGTAGCGCCTTCATGCTCTGGACACTACGCTGACAGACACAGCAAACCTTCTTGCCCCAGCTCGCATTGATGTGCCATCCTGGATGAGCTGCACTACCTGAGCCACCTGTGTGGGTTGTAGGGAGGTCATACAGGCACGTGGAGGCCACACACACTAGTGAGCCTCATTTTGACTTGTTTTAAGGACATTACATCAAAGTTGGATCAGCCTGTAGTGTGTTTTTCCACTTTAATTTTGAGGGTGACTCCAAATCCAGACCTCCATGGGTTAATACATTTTATTTCCATTGATAATTTTTGTGTGATTTTGTTGTCAGCACATTCAACTATGTAAAGAACAAAGTATTTAATAAGAATATTTCATTCACTCAGATATAGGATGTGTAATTTTAGTGTTCCCTTTATTTTTTTGAGCAGTGTATATATATATATATATATATATATATATACAAAACAGATACTCTCCCTTTTGCGCTATTAAACAGAAAGTGAGAAAGGATTAGGTTAAGGCTGCCAAATTCCACTAAGTCCCTTGTTAGGAGGGACTAAAAAGATACAAATATGTGCCAATAGAGGAATGGGCGCACTTGGGTTGTTTTTCCACCCAATATTCAACGGGGAAAAACAGCAGTCTCCCTAAGATATTTACTCCTAATTTGTGAGCATAAAACCACATTTAACATGTTCCATGTAAAATTTATTACAACATAAAAGCAATGATACAAAACGGTATAGTATCTCTTCTTGCAGATAACACCATACAGTACAGAGGACCAGTTGAAATAACTTTGATAGATTCCTCCTTCTCCTTTGACAATTCGGAGATTTGATGTTTATGAACAAATAACCCGACGTGTTTCGTCTTACTCTAAGACTTCATCAGGGGTATGTCTAAAAATATATATAAAATATTTATATCAGAATCTTATCCTGATTAAAACAATAATATGAGGGAACATGTCAATGAACGAGGAAAAATGCAAGACAGAACTTAAAACATGGGCAAAATATACAAATATATATATAAATATGTGAGGAAAAAATATACATACACATATGGTTTAACATACAAGGAGGATGATCTTAACATATCCATGGAAAACAATTATGTGATACAATCTCAGAACAAAGAATTCACAATTATACCAAAGAGAAAGAAATAGACATATAAAGAGGAGTTCATCATCACAAGAACATAATAATTACATATGGCATACCTCTAGTGCTTGATAAATACTGTTAGTGCATCAATAAAATGGCAATTACGTATTCTGGATACTTGAAAAAACCACACACCGGTGGGGTACACAGGTGAAAGTTAGATTAAGCCTAATTGGGGAAATATACGTTTTTAGTACTAACAACAATTAATAACATATTCTGCATAATACTGGGCTCAATAATAACAAATAAATGGGGGGGGGGGTTATATGGTCCTACATTATCCGTATGTGTTCTGATATTTTTAAGTCTTAGGGGGAGAATATATATGTTTCACCCTGGAAAAAATGTCGCAAAGATCTGATCCAATACAAAAGGGACAAACTTGACAAAGTGAATAACGACTACGCCAAGAAACTTGTGCATCCCTGGATTTTGGGCGCACCTATAAATCGCAGACCACCTAGGCGTAAACCATATAACTGTTACAATATGGCACATTTCGACACAGAATCATCGACCGAGGATGGTGCTTCCACTAGTGATGCAGAATTTCAGATCACTACCTCAGGTCATCCCCCTTTAGGGGTATGTACCCGGGCCCAGTTAGCCGACCCAGACGGAATTACATGAGGCGGGGGTGGGGGGGGGGGGGGGGGGGGCAAGGGAACAGGTCGAAACACAAAACAGCGTCCATACTCAAAACGGAAATAATATTTAATCTCTCTAATCGCACTTTTTCACCCATAGAGAATAAAATATTATTTTGGGGTTTAAACTTTGTCCTTACTACGAAACTGGATCCCTTCGACTGGAAAGTGGAGCTGTTCAAAGTTCAAACTTGGACGACAATTGAGATTAAAAGAACACTTTAATAAATCTACTTCTGCTACGCATATTGATTTGCCAGCAACACTTAAGAAAATGTCCAAATTTGATCCCATATCCCACAATCAAGCGATTAAAATGTATTGTAACACCGTCGACCACCAGGTCTCCTTATCTACATGTCACCAAGATGCTGGACATTCCAACCTTACAAAACCTGAGTGGGATGCTCTGATTAAACTTTCCAAATATGACGATGTGGTTATCCGGCGGATAAGGGCGGTGCCATCGTCATCCAGAATACTGGCGACTATGTCCGAGCATTGGATCAACATCTGGCCGACAAATCCACATATGAAAAATTACTGGCCCTCATTCCGAGTTGTTCGCTCTGTATTTTTCATCGCATCGCAGTGAAAATCCGCTTAGTACGCATGCGCAATGTTCGCACTGCGACTGCGCCAAGTAACTTTACTATGAAGAAAGTAATTTTACTCACGGCTTTTTCTTCGCTCCGGCGATCGTAATGTGATTGACAGGAAATGGGTGTTACTGGGCGGAAACACGGCGTTTCAGGGGCGTGTGGCTGGAAACGCTACCGTTTCCGGAAAAAACGCAGGAGTGGCCGGGGAAACGGTGGGAGTGCCTGGGCGAACGCTGGGTGTGTTTGTGACGTCAACCAGGAACGACAAGCACTGAAATGATCGCACAGGCAGAGTAAGTCTGGAGCTACTCAGAAACTGCTAAGTAGTTAGTAATCGCAATATTGCGAATACATCGGTCGCAATTTTAAGAAGCTAAGATTCACTCCCAGTAGGCGGCGGCTTAGCGTGTGTAACTCTGCTAAAATCGCCTTGCGACCGATCAACTCGGAATGAGGGCCACAGTCCGATCCTACCAAGCTGTTTAAGGAAGAATTGGATCAGCTTCTGAAGTCTGCGTTGGTTGAGAACTCTCACAATCCACATATGAAGCACTCACCACGCCATTTCCAATAATTCCAATATTATATTCCCTCCCTAAAATCCACAAAAACAGCCAGAATCCACCACCCAGACCGATTATTTCTGCCAGAGGTTCCATTTTTCAGGCCATTTCTGGTTACCTTGATTATTTTCTGCAGCCCTGTATTCAGCCTAAGAAAACCTACCTGAAGGACACTACAACTTTGCTTAATTCATTGTCTACTATTGATTATGTACCCTCTGATTGTCTTCTGGTTATGATAGATGTAAATAATTTATACACCTGCATTCCCCACATTGAGGGCTTGCAAGCTGTGAGATCTCTTATCACCGACAATTGCATGTATCGTGGTCCAGATATTGAATTATTTCTTCAATTGTTACAATTGTCTCTCGAACGGAATTATTTTTTGTTTAATAATTAATTTTTTTTACTGCTTCGTGGTTGCTCGATGGGCAGTAATGTGTCACCCTCTTTTGCTAATGCATTTATGTTCCAGGTGGAGGACCTACTATTTTTTTCATCTACACAAATTAGTTCTCATATTCTGACATATTTTAGATATATTGATGACCTGCTCCTCTTTTGGACAGGACCACGTAATATACTAGAAAATTTACTGATCACCCATAATGCATCATCCTCCCCCATCAAGTTTACCTATCACATTGACTCTAAGATGGTGGACTTTTTGGATGTGCATATTGAGATCATCAATAACAAAATCACCACGGACCTCTATGTCAAACCCACCGGTCGAAACAATATCTTGTTATCATCGAGCCATCACCCCACCCCACTACGCAGGGGTCTTTCCTACTCACAAATGTTTTGAATTAGGCGTATTGTGAGTGATAAATCGAAATTAATACCAAGATTAGATACTATGATCTCTAAATTCATCACTAGGAGTTACCCAGCTGCCGATTTAGAAGCCTTGAAGCAAAAAGTTATTAAGACTCCCCGTGCAGTCGCCTTATATACATCCGTTAGAAAAACGCAAGAAAATAAGATGTTCTGGGTGAACAAATTTAATACCCACAGTCACACTATTAGAAAAATTTCGAACAAATTCTGGCCCATTATACAGGCTGACAAGAATCTTACATCTTTATCCAGCATCCGTCTTATGCCTGCCTATAAACAAGGAAAGAACCTTAGGGACCATTTAGTTAAAACCAACGTACAATTTCCTAGTTCTAAACATGCTAATGCTACGGGGTTTTTAAGTGTTTCAAAGCCCGGTTGCTTCCGTTGCTTGGGCTGCACCACTTGTAGCCATATGTTGCCGGGTGATTCATTTTATCACCCATATTCGGGCAAACGGTATAAAATATATCATCGGGTCACGTATTCAACCAAATTCGTGGTTTATCTCCTTAGTTGTCCCTGTGGTCTCCACTATGTGGGAAAGACCAAATGCATGTTTAAGGAAAGAATGGCGGGAGACACCGAGCCTCCATCAGAGCTGCGCTGGCCACAGGTCACAGTGACCAGCCTGTTGCCCGGCACTTTCTTAATACCCGCCATTCCTTGGCAGTCCTGAAACATTGGATTATTGACCACATTCCGCCACTCATCCGCGGGGGCAACAGGGGGTTACTTTTAGTTAAAGCTGAAGCTAAATGGATTTTCCTCCTTGACACCTTATCCCCTAGGGGGTTAAACAAGCAAACAGGTCTATCATGTTTCCTCTAGTCTGTATGTCTCTTCTCCTTAGTTATTTTTACTGTTTAATATATTGCTGCTACTGTTTGAGTCCAATCTATTTCTATAAGGTGCTACATGAATCTCTGTTACCATTGTACATTATTGGTTACATTTTTGTAACACTTGCTAATCCCTTGCTATTTCAATGCCTATTTTAGTTTAGACAGTTCTTTGTGGAATATTTTTCCCTTAATATTTATCAGCTATGCAAATATGGGAATATGTTGTATACATCGTATTTATGTCAATGGTAATTTGATTAATCAGCTGTTTATACTTTTGCCTGCTCTGCCAATAGCTCTGCATGCCTTTTATCTTTATATTTTTGTATTGTGTGTTTTTTACTCTAATTAATTATTGTAATCACTGTACAGGTGGGTTCCCTCCGTGACGCCGGGAGACGTCGACACGTGATGATGTCACTATTCACTGAGCGTGGCAAACGGACTTCTGGTGCCATGGACGGATGAGGGGTATTTTGGTAAGTCTGTCACTGCTATTTTGTTATCCTGATGAAAATGTTCAACTAGAAACATTGAAATGTTAATACAAGACAGACAGTGGTGGTCATTCCGAGTTGTTCGCTCGCTAGCTGCTTTTAGCAGCATTGCAAACGCTGGGCCGCCACCCTCTGGGAGTGTATCTTAGCTTAGCAGAATAGCGAACGAAAGAGTAGCAAAACTGCTACTAAATAATTCTTTGCAGTTTCTGAGTAGCTCCAGACCTACTCCTAGATTGCGATCAGCTCGGTCCGTTTAGTTCCTGGTTTGACGTCACAAACATGCACTGCGTTTGGCCAGCCACTCCCCCGTTTCTCCAGCCACTCCTGCGTTTTTACCTGGCACGCCTGCGTTTTTTAGCACACTCCCGGAAAGCGCTCAGTTACCGCCCAGAAACGCCCCTTTCCTGTCAATCACACACCGATCAGCAGTGCGACTGAAAAGCGCCGCACGAACAACAGCAAAACTGCTAAGTTTTTAGTTAAATAACTAAGCGCATGCGCGCTGCGTACCATGCGCATGCGCATTTAGCAGCAAATAGCAGCATAGCGAAAATCGGCAACGAGCGAACAACTCGGAATGACCACCAGTGTCCTGTCTTTCTTTTCTTGGAGCCGTGAGTTCCGCCTACAGAGAACTTGTTTCACCCTTTATTTATTTTTTCAGGGGTGTTGTGGTTTGGTGGCTTGAAGTTTTTTTTCTCTTTTCTCTGTGCCATTAAATTCTTGGCCCCGCCTAGTATATAGCTTGCTGTGGGATTTTTTTTTTTTTTGTAGGTTCTGTTTACACCAGTCGATGGTGCGACAAATTTTTGTTTTTTCTTTCTGGTAGGAATTTGTACTCTGTTTTGGGATCCAAGTATGCTACAAGTTGGGAGTGGTATACAGGATGGAGGGGGAGGGTTGTTTCAGGCTGCGGTTATTTTATGTGTGGATGTTTTTGGTCTGATTGTCTGTGGATCACACCTGTCTTGCAATTGCGCACCTGAGCGGCAGGTCTGGCTGGCTGCGGGCTATAGTCCTTATTTAGATTTTGATTTATTATGGCTGGGCTTAAAGTGATGTTGTGGTATGTGAGAGGGCTCAATGATAAAATTAAGAGGTCCCTGGTACTTCGACAGATCAGACAATATGCTGCTGACATTGTCTGTCTTATGGAAACTTATTTAGTGGGCAGCAAGATTCTTTCCCTTAAAAGACCCTGGGTGGGATGGGCATTCTATTCAATGCACACTTCTGCCTCCCGTGGAGTCTCGGTTCTTATTAGAAAGACCATTCTCTTTGTGTTGGAGTCTATACAAACGGATCCTTGGCGGAGATATGTATTTTTGAAGTGTAGAATATATTATGTCCCTCTACTCCTCTTAGCTGTGTATGTGCCTCCCCCTTACTCTCCCGATGTCTTTAAAAAAGCTGCTGGGTTTATGGCCTCATCTCCGGGGATATCTGTCATTTGCCTGGGGGATTTCAATAATGTCTTAGATGTGGCGCTGGGTAGATCCTCTGTACCGCCCTCTACTGTGCACCTTGGGAGATCTGGTTTTGCCGATGTTGCATCGGGGTTGGGCCCGGTTGATCCCTGGAGACTGAGACATCCGTCTCTTAAACTATATTCCTGCTTTTCCCATTAACACTCCTCGTTCTCTAGGATCGACCTGGCCCTCCTCTCGAATGACATGGTTCCCCGGGTTCGTGATGTTAGATATGAGACTAGGGGTAAATCGGATCATTCCCCCCTGACCTTTATTTTAGATTTCCACTGTCCCAGAGGCCAAGCCGTCTGGAAGTTCAATCCATTCTGGCTTGTACATATGGATGGGTGACGGCTCTGATTTGGTAGCTGCATGGCGGGAATTCTTTGAGATGAATAAAGCAGAACACTCTATTTCTACTTTGTGGGACACGTTTAAAGCGTTTCTGAGGGGAACTTTAATTAAACGAGTGTTCAATTTAAAGTCTTTTTATAGGCGTCAGGAGTCCTAGCTGGGGGCCCAGAGTGTCGCTGCTGAAACACAATACTTGCTGGATTGCTTAGACAGCTCCAAATTGACCTGGCTGTCGGCCCAAAAGGAATGGAAAGATTATTTAATGGAAAAGACTCAGCATAGACTCCTTTTTTCTTCCCATACTTTTTATGCTACTGGTGACAGGCCAGGGTCATATTTAGCTTCCCTGGCGCGGGGTGACAGATCTTCTAATGTTGTGATTGAGATTGTAGCCTCAGATGGTACTATTCTGACACAGACTCCACAAATTGCGTCGGAATTTGTGTCCTATTATAGATGCTTGTATGGTTCCAAACTAGACTGTACTTCGTTGCAATTGGACAAATATTTAAGGACTGTACATTTTCCCTCTTTGTCTTGTGAAGCTTATGACTTTCTTGAGACGCCTATCTCGCCTGAGGAAATTATGGCCGCTGTTAAGGCCTCTCCCAGCGGTAAGGCTTCGGGACTAGACGGTATACCCTCTGAGTTATATAAACAACATTTGGATTTCTTTGTCCCTCACCTACTTGAGTTGTATAATACACCTGGATCAGATGGGATTTATGCCCAATAAATCGACATCCATTAATCTTAGACATTTATTTACCCATTTGCAGATTCCCCGTGAAGAATCTTCCTCCTCCATAGTTGTTTCATTGGATGCCGCTAAGGCTTTTGATTCTGTGGAGTATGATTATTTATGGGAAATTGTGCGTAGGTTCGGTATAGGCCCAAACTTTATTAAATATGTTCAGTTAATGTATTCTTCTCCCTCAGCCAGAGTGGCGGTGAACGGCTTTGTGTCTCAATCCTTTCCTTTATCTAGAGGTACACGCCAGGGGTGCCCATTGTCCCCTACTGTATTTGCTATGGCAATTGAACCCCTTGCATGCCTTCTAAGGGCGGACGGGGGGATTTCTGGTTTTAAAGTGGGTACTAGGGAGGATAACATAGCCTTATATGCTGACGATATTCTGTTGTTTGTGGATCGCTTTGCTGAGTCTATGCCTAGGATATTGGAAATTATTAATGAGTTTGGGCGCTACTCTGGGCTCCTGATTAATTGTGAGAAATCCTCCATTATCCCGCTTCGGGGTGAGATTCCTAGCTCCCCACTAATTACTCTTCCATTATGGTGGGTGGACTCCTTTAAATATCTGGTCATTTGGGTGTCTAATAATCCTCACAAATTTTCCTCCCTTAATATCATACCACAAATAACTTACCTTCATGGCAGAGTGAAGACCTGGAGGAAGTTACCCTTGACTGTCACAGGGAGGGTTAATATGATAAAAATGGTTTTTCAGCCTAAACTTCTATATATTCTGCAGAAGTCTCCTGTTTACATCCCTCAGAGAGTCTTTAAACAGATAGATGGTTTGCTTTCCTCTTTGATATGGGCTAATAAGCGGGCACGATTGAAACTCGACACCCTGACCAGGACAAGGGAATTGGGGGGTTTGGCTCTTCCCAACTTCGATTTTATTATTACGCAGCACAATTGACACATATCTGGGAATGGGTTAATGACCTTGATACTTCGGCTTTACACTCACTGATGATGTTACAGGAATATCCAGGTGGCTCCCCACTACAACGGCTCCTTTGTGGAAATGTCAAAATGTCCACATTACCGCTTATAAAACAATCAATTACTATCCAGAAGCTGGTGCACTCTATGATGCAAGGGCATGTTATTGACCCTGATATCCCGCTAGATAACAAATATGGTCTGCCTGAGCTGTGTCAGCTTCAAGTCAGGGAGGTCTGTGGGATGTGAGGAGTGTTTTCTTTGGGACATTTGTATACTGGCGGGGTGTTTAAATCCTTTCAGCAACTTCAACAGGAGTTTAATGTCCCCTCAGGGTTCTTTTTTCGATTCCTCCAACTGAGACATGCTGTGGATGCCCAATTCCCTGATGGCCCTCTGATTATTGCTGATTCCCCGGTTAAATCACTGTTGCAAACGCTGGAATCGGGACACTTAGTTTCTAAAATATATGGCCGTATACTCCAGATGCACCATAATGAACCTCTTGCCTCTCTTTGAACTAAGTAGGAATCAGATCTAGGGCCCTCATTCCGAGTTGTTCGCTCGCTAGCTGCTTTTAGCAGCATTGCACACGCTAAGCTGACGCCCTCTGGGAGTGTATCTTAGCTTAGCAGAATTGCGAACGAAAGATTAGCAGAATTGCGAATAGAAAATTCTTAGCAGTTTCTGAGTAGCTCCAGACTTACTCAGCCATTGTGATCAGTTCAGTCAGTTTCGTTCCTTGTTTGACGTCACAAACACACCCAGCGTTCGCCCAGACACTCCCCCGTTTCTGCAGACACTCCCGCGTTTTTCTCAGAAACGCCAGCGTTTTTTCGCACACGCCCAGAAAACGGCCAGTTTCCGCCCAGAAACACCCACTTCCTGTCAATCACACTCCGATCACCAGAACGATGAAAAATCCTCGTTATTCCGTGAGTAAAATACCTTACTTTTGGGTAAAATAACTAAGCGCATGCGCTCTGCGAACCTTGCGCATGCGCAGTAAGCGACTAATCGCAATATAGAGAAAATCGGCAATGAGCTAACAACTCGGAATGACCACCTAGGTCCGTTGTCAGACGACATATGGGAGGGTGCTTTGTTCCCATCGGATCTCAACTTCCTCCGTTAGATACCAGCAAATACAATTGTTTATACTCCATAGGGTGTATATGACCCCGGTGAGACTGGCACATATTGGGGGATCTCATAGCTTGAAATGCCCTAAATGTGGAAGCCCAGGAGCTGACTTTTGGCATATGCTTTGGTTATGCCCCATGTTGTCGGTATTTTGGAAAGAAGTCATGCACGCTATCATAATACAGGTATTCCCTCTCCCATACTTATGCCTGTGACATGTATACTGGAGGTCATAGATGAGGAGGTTCTGGATCTGCCCAGTAGACGTTATGTTATTAAGTTATGTTCTCTGGCCAAGGTTTGCATAGCCAGACTGTGGTTGGCTAAGGAGGCCCCGATCCTAAAGTAATGGATCTCTCTGGTTAATGAATCCATTGCACATGAAAAATTTGTGTTTCTGGCTAGGAATGCGGAAAAATAAATTCTACGATCTGGGGAAAGTGGATGGGCTCTCGCTATTTCAAGGATAAGTAAGGTCCGGACTTGTTCCTCTTGCGGGACATCTATGTAGAGGGTAGTCCGTAGCCAGCCATGTTATGTTATGTTATTTTTTCTCTGCTTGTGTTTAATATTTTCGTGATATGTTGGGGATGTTATATTCCCAGGTCACCAGTGCTCTGCAGCTCTATAACTTTGTCTGAAATGTACATCTGCCTGATTTATTATATATTTTACTTTTATGCAGCTGTTTGTCAGTTGTTGTCTGTTATGTTGTTTTTTGTTATTGTTTAATTGTAAAAATGTCTAAAAATCCAATAAAAATTTATTGAATTAAAAAAAAACATGTATCCAGTATGAGAATGTCTATCATCCTCATATGATCCCCAGTCGGCATCACAGAATACTTTTAAGCTGGTATCTGATGATCTTGTAAATTCCAGCTTTAGTGAGGTACCATAGTATTCTCTTTACTGCAATCCAGTGTCGTCTCCCAGGATTATTTGTGAATTGGCTTGCCTGACTCTCTGCATGTGTATTGTCAGGACGTGTCCCAATGCTTGCATTCATCAAATGGCATTTTGATAAGGGATTTCTTGCATTTCCTCTATCTTCCTTTTGCTGCTTGTTGATATGGCCTTGACCATCTTTGTACTTTTATCATTGGGAGTACTTACTGGTTTTGCATCTGTCATTCCGTACTTGAAAATGATTGCCCCAATGTATGTTTGTTGGTAAATTGTGACAGTTCCATCTTGCAGGTTTTGTACAATTTTCATACTTAATAGATGACTTGCAGGGCCTAGATCTTTCAACTTGAATCTTTGTTCAAGCTGGTGCTTGACATTAGTGATATAATCTTCTTGACCTGCCAAAAGTAAATCATCCACATAGACAGCTATGATGAACAACCTTTCTTTGACGGTTTTGTGGTATAAGCAGTGATCAGTCTCTGACCTAACAAAGTTCATTTCTAGTAACTCTGCATCCAACTTTACATACCAGCAACGAGCACTTTGCTTGAGGCCGTATAGCGACTTCTTTAAGAGACAAACTTACCCAGTTTGGAATATGTCCATATTATAATGTTGAGGTGGTTCCATATAAATTTCCTCAATCAATTCTCCATTCAGGAATGCAGAATCAAAGTCTAGTTGATATAACAGTAGGTCATGTAGTGTAGCAACAGCAATCACTAACCTTAAGGTGCTATACCTTGCGACTGGTAAGTAGATCTTTCCGTAATCAATTCCATACTTCTGGGTATATCCCTTGGCAACAAGGCGGGCTTTGTAACAAGCTACTGTCCCGTTTACATTCAACTTTTTGCAGAAAACCCACTTTTTTTTAATCGTTTTACGGTCACTTGGTCTATCAACCATAGTCCATGTACTGTTATCATTTAGTGCTGACAGTTCTGTATCAATTGCTGACTTCCGCTCTGTCCAATCACTGCTTGACTTTGCTTCTTGTATGTGTTGAGGTTCACAATAAGCTATGTTTGCATACTCCTCACTGTATTTCTTGGCTGGAACACCTTTGTTGCTCCTCATGGAACTTCTGTTCCCTGACTTGTTGTCCGCTTTGACACTCTCAGATTCAGACATGCTTTTTGCTGCCTGTACATCCAATGAAACATTTTCTTATTGCTCCACTGCTCCAGCTAGTGGTGCTGTCTCATAGAACATAACATCTCTGGATTTTAGAAGACGTTTACTTGTAACATCCTGAAGTCTGTATCCTTTGCTTTTGTCACAGTATCCGAGCATTATGCATTCTATGGAGTTTGGATCTAGCTTTCTCCTTTGGTATATGTGCAAAAGCTTTGCTCCCGAAGACACGAAGATGACTGACACTTGGCTTTTTCCTGGACCACGCCTCCAGTGGCATTTTACCTTTGACGGCCACTGTAGGTGCATGATTCTTTAGGTATGTATACTGCAGTAGATACCGCTTCTGCCCAAAACTTAATTTCCAGGCCAGCATAACTTAACATAGTCTGTGCTCTCTCAACAATTGTGTGGTTTGCCCGCTCCCTCACGCCATTCTGTTCCGGTTTGTAAGCAATTATTAGCTGATGCTTCATGACATATTTCCTAAGGAATGTGGCTAAGACTTTGTTATCATACTCTCCACCGTTGTCTGATCTCAGGAAGTTTAGTTTCAGACCTGTCTGATTCTCCACCAGGTTCTTGTACGCCACAATTTTGTTGACAACTTCACTTTTCTCCTTAAGGAAATACACGTGTGTCATTCTTGTGGTGTCATACCTGTAGCCACTGATTGATTCTTCCTCCATTGGATCACACACGTCTGTGTGCTCTGCTAACTGACTGTGGAAATGGGTTGCGAGTTTGCTTGCCTTTTATGCAACTCTCACACATGGGTCTTTCAGCGTTGCTCATGGTGATCCCTGTTACCATTCCATCTAGCAGTTTCTGGATGTTGTCGTATTGCAGATGACCCAAGCGTTTGTGCCACAGCTCCACTGACTGTTTTTCCTCAGTAGCCATCATTGCAGTACACTCCTCAGTGTCCAGGACATATAGTTGCTTGCACCGGGTTGCTGAAGCAATAACAGTCCTCTTTTATTCTACACCATACAATTGCCCTTCTGAAATTGGACTTTGTAGCCTTTTTTCTCTAGGGCGCTGATAGCATTGAGATTACTTCCTAAATCAGGCACGTACAACAGATCTTGGATATCTGTAACAACTGTCTCACCTCCAATTCTTAAACGTACTGTGATTGTCCCAGCTTGTAATGCAGTAAGGGCCTTATTTCCAATCCCTATAACTGTAGTGGGAACACACAGTGTTAAAGAATTGAACCAATGCTTATTGCAACTGAAATGTCTAGTGGCCCCCGAGTCCATGTACAGCAATCCGTCCTGTGACTGTCTGCTACATTCAATGCTGACTCGTTTGGTTTGTCACGCTGCTTCTGCGCACCACTGGAATTTCTCATCTTGCAATCCAAAGCTTTATGTCCAATCTTGTGACATACAAAACACTTGAATTTGCGATTTCTGGACTTTGTGCCTTTTGTGATCAAGGCAGAACCCTCAGCTATGGTCTTGACAGGAATACGTTCTTGGAACTGCAGCAACTTGGCTCTTACAATCTCCGTTGTCAGTTTAGTGTCATTTGACTCTAACGCAACCACCAAAAAAATCAAATTCCTGTGTCATATTTGTAACATAGCCATTGTGACCTCTTCCTCATCCACCTGTGCCCCCACAGATCCCAACTGCTGAGCTATCGACAGTAAATTATCAATGTAATCATTCATGTCCTTGCAGGCACTGAGTTTCGTTTTATATAGCATGCATTTCAAACTTATCCTTCTCATTAGACCTTTGTCTTCATATGCATTTTGCAGGGCTGTCCACATGTCCTTAACTGACACTTTCCCACTGCCTATTGAACAGACATGCTGCTCCACAGCTAAACCTATCTTGCCGATGGCTCTGTCTATGTCATCTGGGTTTGGACCTGCTCGTGGGTCTATAGTAACCTTCCACAACTTTTCCCACTTAAGCTGCATCGCCATGGCAAACTTCCATGTAGCATAGTTCTCCGAACCTTTCAGCTTAGCAAAGTACAGGCTGTGTCCTGTATTATACATCCTTTCCACACTTGTATAAAATGTCACTTTAAACTGTGTCACTGTGATTATTGAACAGCTCTCAGGGGGTTAATCTTCAAGTACACGCAGGTCTGGGCTCAGGACTGGGCCCATAACCTGTTGGCAGAGTGCACTGGGCTATCTGATGCAGTGACGTCAGTCCACACACTATGTGACTTAAACAGTAATGCAGATTTATTTAGTGAACACAGGTGACTCAGATGTAACACTGATATCGGTAATCAGGAGCCCATTTATCACACAAGATAACAGCATTAGGTAGTGGTACTTATCAGGAGATGTCTGTGGTGGTGAAGCATGGAAGACTGCACAGCCATGCAGTCTGACTCCCACTGTAGAGAAGATGATGCATGCACTGGAACATTGTGAGTCTCTGTAGCTGAGATCTGCTCCCAGTCTCAGCTCTGACACTTGTACACACTGGACTCTGTCTCTCAGTCTCTGTGTGTCACACGCTCCTCACTCTCCTTGAGATGGAGGAGCAGGAACTAACATCATATAACTCCGCCTCCCAGTGACTCTTGGAACTAGAGGTCTAACACTAGGGGATACACCCATAAACTGGTACACAGAAGGAGACAGGTACAGAGCGCACCATATCCTAAAAAGTATGACAGGTATGAAGTGCAGTCTAATGGCCGTGAGTGGAAGCAGGGGTCTATCTGGTCTTGGTGGGAAAAGAGAATGTAATGGAGAACATTATACATGTGAGAGGTCTTGTTACCTTACTCATTGAACCACCCTCATAATATGCCCATAAGCACATAGCTCCTTTATTCTTTCTAGTAGTACACAGTCCATCTGTTCTTTCCAGTACTACACAGCACCCCTGCTTTGATGGGGAATAATCAGTTCACCTCTTATGTGCATCAGTAAAAAGCATACCAAGTCTGCCATTGGTTGACACAGCAGGCATCACATATTAATTCATTTCTTGGGCCAAAGTAGGCATTGCAGCCACCTAATGATGTGTATGATTATGTAGTCCTAGGCATAAGTATAGCCATAGACATGAACACAATACACATCAAAAGAAGCATGCGCCTTAAAAATGTCAGCTTGTTTCAGGTGGGAAGAGAAAATTCTTATGGCACTGATAGAGTTAAACAGTGCTTTTATTGGAGTTCCCTTCATTTGTAATTCACATACTCTGGCCCTGATTCAGGGATGGATGCAGACCTTAGACACAGCAGTGATGTAAAAATATGCTGATGCTGCAGTATATGTCTGAGGGAATAATACCTCAGACTATGCCCTAAGACACAGCATCAGATCATCTGCAAGAACAATATCCATCTCTATATCCCTGTGGTTACTTAGATTGGCCCTCGCCTCTCTTTAACCAAGGCCAGGAAGTCTGTGTCAGAAGTTACAGACCCTGGTCTTACCACTCCCAGAAAACTAGGACAACACGCCCATGAATTTGGGAATACTGCCCAGCTCAGCCCTCTCCCCTCCTCCAAATGGCCACAGCCTATCAATCAGAATGTGGTTCAGAGGGCAATGACGTAGGACATGATCTGCACATGGGCAGAATGGGTTATTTGCATGTAGAGTACAGCCACCATTGGAAATGTACGCAAACTATCTGGTTTTCGTACATCCAGTGGTGGCTGCAAACCGACTACCTAGTGCTGGGGGGTGGGGGGGGTGGGGGGAGGTTGGGGTACTAAGCTCCTGTAAAACTAGCCAATGAGCAAACTCAGGAGAGTGAAACCTAATGGCGAATGACAGATTCTGCTCGGCGGCTGTGGTACATACCGCTGCTGTTAATCCCGGATTCATATTTGACATACATCTTCACATGTGTATTTATATGTGCTTAATGGCCCCTTCCTGCATTTTGTTGTCAGGGCTGTAGCACCACCGATGCGTACAGCTCCGAATTAGGTCCTCTGAACCATCCCTTGTGGTTATATACAGTTTCTTAATGATCCAATAGATTTAAATGACAATAACTAGCAATAATATGTTCAAACCCTCTGCAGTTATTGCATTTAGAAGAACCACCAAGCTGCACACACACTTCGCACCACGGAGGAGCCTTTGAAACAATAGTTCCAGTCATGTAGTATATGAGCCCCAATGTATGTAGCCAGGTGCTGCCTCTCCAACTCTTCTAGCAAACATTTTTCGAAACACAGGCACTGCCACCTTAACAGCAGTGTAGGTCCCTGGGCAAAGCAATGCACTGAGAGTTCCGGGGCCAGAACAATCCACCGACGAAAATATAAAACTGCATACCAGGCATGTGGAGCTGGAGCAGGAACCATCTGCTGAAAGGCTGATATCTCTGTTTCTGGGCATAGTAGAGACTAGCTGCCAGTGTACACCGAAAGGTGAAAGTCCTATCTTTTGTAGTATATCTTCAGAAAAACTCTAAGTCAGACAGAACCCGAGATATCTGGCTGGAAGAGCAATTAACAGGCTCGGATGATGACCACTGCTTTGAAGTCGGATATCTCCAGTTCCCCATGACTGATTTTCAAAAATCTGGTATCCCTGGATAAAGCTATCAGGCTAGACCCTTATACTCCTGGGGCTCTTGGGCAATTGTCCATCGAGCCCATACTAAAAGGTGGCCCTGAACACAGGGAAATAACATTGTATCAGATTATCTGCCACCAAGCTATATCTTTTAAAAGCAATTGAACTCTACTAATGCATAAAGTGACATCCTTAGGATTTACTTTGCTGTCTTCTGTATGCACCATCACCAAGCCATGATGAGTTGACAGGCGATCTACTGTAATACATAGGGCCTGATACAGAGGTGGATGCAATGTCTGTCGCTGCTTCTGCATCTTTGTATGCGGTGGATCTGAGAAGATATGCAAATGTCACAACCACAAGGATCTGTACTAAGACGCCACCAACTTCTCAGATTCACCACTAGAGTTAGTGTATACAGAAGTGTTCAGTCTGATTGAAGTTAAATGAATAAGTGGATACAGAAACTTCATAACATTCTTCAGTGATTTCCCAAGAATTACAAATGTTTACTTCATAAAAGAAAAGTTTAAATGTATGAAGATAGGAGGTGAATACGTAAACTGAGATATAAAAATCTTTCTAAAGAAGCATGGAATTGAGAATCAATTAACCATAGTGTACACACGTATGGTGTAAGTAAGCCTACAAATCATACATTAGTGGAGAGAGCCAGCTATAGTTTAAAAGATGCCTGCTGAAATAAATGCTTTTTTTGGTGTAAGCAGTGTCAACGGCAGTCTATTTAAAGAACTGGATCCATGTGCTGCCAACAGTGCACCCTACCCTGCAGCGCTATGTGCGGTGCCCCCTCCGCACACATCTAGTTACGGCCCCGAACACCACCACTTTCTGTTTTTGAAGCTTTAGTAAATCTACTTGTGTGAGTGAACTGAGTCTTATAAGTATGGAAGACACCATCAACAGTGAGAGTGACAACGGTTGTAAGTTTGTGAAAAGAGACTGTTGATATAGCTCACAAAGTCAGTGAGTGGAGTATTGCTGATGCTCTTACCAAAAAAGGGGACTAGGATTGACTGAAATGTTAATATATGCATGCTTTTCTAACCCTTAGTTTTTAGAAGTTACTACAAGAATGATAAAAGAGTAGAAACCAAGACCTAGCACCCTAGTTCTCTCTTTGGGTATGGCTGTCTTCTGATACTAATGAGTTATGAATGTTTCAATTTTCAACCCCCTTCAGGATGTGGCTCATGTGAACACTCCAGAACCTCTCCTCTGGGATACAAAAGCAGAAAAAGCTTTTAGTATTACTTCATAGGAGGCAACTTGACAGTTTGCAGAAACATGGAATTTTCTGCGGGTGGGATGGAAAAATAATCACGCACTAAAACCAAAGTTTTGAACAAAAGACAGTGTCTACAATTTGCCATGTCAGTCTCTTTAATGGTTTGCTTTGTAAACAATGGAACTTGGGAAATAATTGATATAATAGTTGATTATAAATGTTACATTTTATAATCAGACCATGCAGTATGAAAGTTCATGAAGAAAGATGACATACTCAACAATGTATGTGTCTTTTGTTTGGTAATGTCCAAAGGAGCTTCTCTACTTAGACACTAAGATGACCTTCATGTAGTCCTGTATTTACTAAAATATAAAATTTCCCTCCAACTACCTTCTATAGTCTGTTTGGGTGTTTTTTCTACTTATATTCTTGCTGAGGTCATTTGGGAACTTTCCATTGTTATGAAAATTATACTTTACATGAGGGATACGGTCATCAGGTCGACACCACTTAGGTCGACAGTCATTAGGTCAACCACTACTGGTTGACATGCATTATGTCGACAGGGCCACTAGGTCGACATGACCATTATGTCGACATGTACTAAGTCGACAGTTCAAACTGTCGACATAAGTTTTTCACATTTTTTTTTTCAATTTTTTTATTTTTTTCATACTTTACGATCCACATGGACTACGATTGGAAATGGTAACCTGTGCCGAGCGCAGAGGTAGCAGAGCAAGGCACATGCGAGGGGACATGGTGCACTAATTGGAGTTCCCGGTCAGTTTACAAAGAAAACTACACCAAAAAAAGTAAAAAAACTCATGTCGACCTTTTGACCTGTCGACCTAGTACATGTCGATCTAATGACCACGTCGACCTAGTGACCCTGTCGACCTAATGCATGTCGACCAATAGTGGTTGACCTAATGACTGTCGACCTAAGTTGTGTCGACCCAACGACCCATACCCCTACATGAAATTCATAGTCATTTCAATATCTGTATGTGGTTTTGATTGGCCAACCCCTCTTGAATATTCATAAATAGACTACGCAAATTAGTCTTAGTATTGAATTGCTTCATTTGCAAATCATTGTCATTTCTGGAAATTAATTCTTCCATTTATCCTGATTCTTGAGATTCCCTTGGCAGGTCATTGGGAAATATAACTTCCACGAGTAAGCATTGCTGTGCTACTTGTCTTACTCGTCCAGTTCAATTGGCTGTGATCTCTGTCAACACTGTTCCCATGACATATCAGGAATATACAGTATAGATTTTTGTAAAGAAGTTGATTTATTTCCACCACATTGAATGAGTTATTGTGCTATTGGTCTTTCAAGCGCTATGGAGGAATAATTGGCTAAAAATGTACAGAAGGGTTTATCAGGTCATTCAAGTCACCATAAGTAACAGGGTTCTATTTTGTTGCCAAAAAGTATGGTGGCTTACAGTATGTCAATGCATTGACTTCAGAGGTTTATATCAAGTCCCCAGTAACCATAAGTGTCCAGTATCTTGTTGTTCAGATGAAAGGAGCAACAATATTTTCCAAACTTGATCTTCATGAAGTCTACAGTCTTATAAATATATGTGAGGAAATTAATGGAACACGGCATTTTATATTCCTACTTGCATTTTGTGAAGTTCTTTGTGCTGTGTAATTCCCACTGCTGTTTTTTCAGGACTCAATTAATTATGGCCTTTGGGATTTGTTGAGCAAATTTGTCATAATTTATTATGATGGTATTCTAATTTACTTCTCTTTTTCTGCCCCATGACAATGGTTGATCAGCATTATAGCATCAGAGAAAATCAATAATTTTTCGATACTGGAAGTTTACAAAGTGGTCTTCTAAGGATATATTTTCTCTGCAGTCGTTGTTTTTATGGATCTAGCCTACGTACAAGCTGTAGTACAATGGAATTTAATCACAAATCTAAAAGACATAGAAATATTCTTGGAGTTTGACTTCTATTATAGAGGATTTATTTGTATCTTCTCAGTGTGATGGCTCCAATTACTGCATTGTCTAAGAAAGGGGCTGATCTTTTCCACATGATATCCTTTCACTTTGGTTCCCTCAACATTTGTTTCTGCATTAGTTTGTCATCATCAGATTCTAGCTAATCATTTATCAGTAAAAATGACATATCAGATGTTAAGGCTTGTGCCGTTATGTCTCATGTGCTTGCACATGAGACAGAACGGCTCACAGCTGGCTCTGTATTGAGAATATGACTGCAGCTCTGTCCCTCCTTGGCTGCCTGCCGATGCACAGGTAGGCAGCTTACCTGGCCCCCTGATCCTCACTACAACCACCCGGGCCCCATCTCAGTCCGGGCCCAAGACTGGAGTAGAAAAGCCTTTCTACTGCCAAAGTTAACTAAGATGTGGGCAACTGGGAATTATTTGCAGACAAATGGGCATTTGTGGAATATAGTAATAGGGACTGTTTCTGAGTCAGATGCAGCTGCATCCATGTTTGCATATTTTGCCAGTCGTACATCTGCAGCTTTATGCAAATGCTGCTACAAAGCCCTTCCCTGGTGCATAGCCATGCGTCCAAATGTGCAAGGACTAAGATGTTCACTTTTGGCATATTAGAATCAGAGATGAGTGGGTTCGGTTCTCAGAGAACCGAACCCTACCGGACTTTGCCTTCCGAGCCCGGATCCGAGTCAGGCTCGGGTTTTCCCGCCTGACTCGGAAACCCGAACGAGGCAAAACGTCATCATCCCGCTGTCGGATTCTCGCGGGATTTGGATTCCATATAAGGAGCCGCGCGTTGCAGCCATTTTCACTCTAGTCTCAGAGAGTGTATTGAGAGGACGTGTCCTCAGTGTTCAGTGTCTGTGTGGGGGCGGGAAAGTGGGGTGGCGAGTCTTGTGCTATGTTGTGCTGTCCAGTCCAGTGTAGTCAGTGTATTGTGCTGCATCAGTCCAGCTCTGCTGCTATATGTCCCCAGTGCTGCTGGCTTGCATTTTCGCTGTGTTGTCCTGCATTAGATCAGGGGAAGTCTCTTGTGCATCAGTCAAGTGACCAGTCACAGTGCTGGTGTCCTCTGCTGCCATTTATCCAGTGTAACTGTATAAATCCCTTTCAGTGGTGCTGTGTTGTCCTGCATTAGACCAGGGGAAGTCTCTTGTGCATCAGTCCAGTGACCAGTCACAGTGGTGGTGTCCTCTGCTGCCATATATCCAGTGTAGCTGTATAAGTCCCTTACAGTGTTGTTGTGTTGTGCTGCATCAGACCAGTGGTAATGTCCTGTCCTTCAGTCATTCCAGTGGCGAGGCAGTCACAGTGGTATACGCTGCTGCTATATGTCCACTGCTACAGTATTATAATAACAACAACAACAACAACCACAAGTCCCTTACAGTGTTGTTGTGTTGTGCTGCATCAGACCAGTGGTAGTGTCCTGTCCATCAGTCATTCCAGTGACGAGGCAGTCACAGTGGTATACGCTGCTGCTATATGTCCACTGCTGCAGTATTATAATAATAATAACAACCACCACAAGTCCCTTACAGTGTTGTTGTTTTGTGCTGCATCAGACCAGTGGTAGTGTCCTGTCCATCAGTCATTCCAGTGACGAGGCAGTCACAGTGGTATACGCTGCTGCTATATGTCCACTGCTACAGTATTATAATAATAATAACAACAACAACAACAACAACAACCACCACAAGTCCCTTACAGTGTTGTTGTGTTGTGCTGCATCAGACCAGTGGTAGTGTCCTGGTCATCAGCCATCAGTCATTTCTGTGCTGCATATTTTGTTATATAACTCCAGAAACATAATGGAGAACAAAAATTTGGAGGATAAAATAGGGAAAGATCAAGAACCACTTCCTCCTAATGCTGAAGCTGCTGCCACTAGCCATGACATAGACGATGAAATGCCATCAATGTCGTCTGCCAAGGCCGATGCCCAATGTGATAGTAGAGGGCATGTAAAATCCAAAAAGCCAAAGTTCAGTAAAAAGAACTAAAAAAATAAATTTTAATCATGTGAGGCGAAACGTAAACTTGCCAATATGCCATTTACAACACGGAGTGGCAAGGAACGGCTGACGCCCTTGCCTATGTTCATGGCTAGTGGTTCAGCTTCACATGACGATGGAAGCCCTCATCCTCCCACTAGAAAAATTAAAAGAGTTAAGCTGGAAAGAGCGCAGAAAAGAACTGTGCGTTGTGAGATGGTATCACAAATCCCCAAGGAGAGTCCAAGTGTGTCGGGGGTTGCGATGCTTGACCTTCCAACACTGGACGGGAAGGGGTGGCGCCTTCCACCATTTGCACGCCCCCTGCAAGTGCTGGAAGGAGCACCAACAGTCCAGTTCCTGATATTGAAATTGAAGATGTCACTGTTGAAGTACACCAGGATGAGGATATGGGTGTTGCTGGCGCTGAGGAGGAAGTTGACGGTGAGGATTCTGATGGTGAGGTGGTTTGTTTAAGTCAGGCACCGGGGGAGACACCTGTTGTCCATGGGATGAAGAAGCCCATTGTGATTCCTGGGCAAACTACCAAAAAAGCCACCTCTTCGGTGTGGAATTATTTCTCCACAAATCCGGACAAAAGGTGTCAAGCCATCTGTTGCCTCTGTCAATCTGTAATAAGTAGGGGTAAGGATGTTAACCACCTAGGAACATCCTCCCTTATACGTCACCTGCAGCGCATTCATCATAAGTCAGTGTCAAGTTGTGAAACTTTGGGTAAGAGCGTAAGCAGTCCACTGACACCTAAATCCCTTCTTCCTCCTGTACCCAAGCTCCTGCAAGCCACACCACCAACTCCTTCGATATCAACTTCTTCCTCAGTCAGGAACATCAGTAGTCCTGGAGGCCATGTCACTGTCAAGACTGAGGAGTCCTCTCCTAACCGGGATTCCTCCGGAGGATCCTTGAGTGGTATGTCTGCTGTTGCTGCCGCTGCTGCTGTTGTTGCTGCTGGGAGTCGCTCGTCATCCCAGAGGGGAAGTCGGAAGACCACTTGTACTACTTCAACTAAGCAATTGACTGTCCAACAGTCCTTTGTGAGGAAGATGAAATATGACAGCAGTCATCCTTTTGCAAAGCGGATAACTGGGGCCTTGACAGCTATGTTGGTGTTAGACGTGCGCCCGGTATCTGCCATTAGTTCAGTTGGACTTAGAGAATTGTTTGAGGTACTGTGTCCCCTGTATCAAATCCCATCTAGGTTCCACTTCTCTAGGCAGGCGATACCGAGAATGTACAAAGACGTCAGAAAAAGAGTCACCAGTGTCCTACAAAATGCAGTTGTACCCAGCTAATTTTCTTTTAACTCTTATGTATTTTGTATCATTAGCTGAATGTCTTTTTTAAATAAATGGAATGTTACTGTGTTCCTGGAGGCTGTTCAGGCTTTCAAAATGAAAGCCGCGATGGTCGCGATGTTTCCAATGTTTTGATAGTAGCAATGTTCCCGATCGATGTTTCGATGTTTGAAAAAAATAATATATATATATATTTGTTTTTCCTTTTTTTAACTAAATCATTTTGGATAGGGTTAAATTCATGTTCTTCACCTAATTCACTCATAAAAAACAACAAAAATTTCTGAGCTTTTTTGGGGGGGAAATCGTCAGTTAAGTGGTTAACGTTCGCGCCCATCACTTTAGTTGAGTTTAAGCATTGGACGCGCCTAAACCAGACTGAAATGAGCACGATCAGCGCGATAACGGGGCACATTTGAATATCGCGCCACTATCTTCCGTCACTTTAGACGGGAGATAGTGGGTGCGATATCATTTGAATCCGGCCCATAGAATCTGGGATAAGTTCCCGGACCTACTGTATGTGCTAGTGGGTTCACGGCTCCTGAAAACAAGATATTTATCAGGGATTTCTTTTCAGGTCTGCCCAGACTCTAATAAAAATCCACGTTACCTGCAGCCTGTGGACTGCTTTCAGGGCTAATTGAATAGTCCCAGGGGATCATATAGCCCATGGTAAATTACTGCAGCTAATTGAATTCCCACTTATAGATCACTTAAATGAACTACATCTCATTCAAAGACCCTGTAAATTGCAAGAAAGGATATAAAAAATGAATCAGCCTTTAAATAAATTTGAAGGTCTATCAGATCTTTATCAGCCTTTCAATAAATTTGGTCTCAGATTTGTTGGCCATTAAAAATTTTAAAATAATTTTCTTTTTAATCAGCCATATCTAGAGCTTTAAGAATTCCCAGATCTGTTTTATTCATTGGTGAAACCAGTCTATTCTTTTAAAACATATGAGAATACTGGTTCTGTGACCTCTGCTCTAGTGGGTAATATTAGGCACAGCAGGTGACTGCATTGTTTTTAGGGTATTCAGGCCTTCAAAGTAGAGATGAGCGGGTTCGGTTTTACTCGGATTTACCCGAATCTCCTTATTGGATATCGGACGTCACGTGTTTTGGTTAACCAATAAAAAAAATTCAAGAAAATAAGAAATGGCGATAATTCTGGCGTAAAGAACCGAGTAAATCCAAACCCGCTCATCTCTACTTCAATGGGTTTGCCGTTGACCATGACTGCTGCCTGTGTGCCCCTACTCTGCTACTTATTACCTTAACTGTCTGCTGCTTATCTATCCTGAGTATGCTATCTGAATGCTGTCTAGACAGCTCCCTGTATGTGACCTTGACTCTGTTAATTGCATGCAGTCTGGACTGAACCTTTGCTTGTATATCCTAACTTTGCTTCACTCCAGCAGCTTGGATCATATATTATCGGAGGCAATCACGAGACCGGCTGACAGGATCCCGGCGGTCACAATGCCGACGCCGGAATCGCGACAGGTGGTGAAATGACGCAGCCGGAATACCAGCGCCAAAGGCTTTTTTCCCTTTGTGGGGGGGGGGGGGGAGAGAGAGGAGGAGGAGTACAGTGTGTGTGTGGGGGGGGGAGGAGGAGGAGTACAGTGCGTGTGTGTGTGGGGGGGAGGAGTACAGTGTGCGTGTGGGGGGGGGGAGAGGAGGAGGAGTACAGTATGTGTGGGGGGGAGAGGAGGAGTACAGTGTGTGTGGGAGAGAGAGGAGGAGGAGTACAGTGTGTGTGTGGGGGGGGGAGGAGGAGGAGTACAGTGCGTGTGTGTGTGGGGGGGAGGAGTACAGTGTGCGTGTGGGGGGGGGAGAGGAGGAGGAGTACAGTATGTGTGGGGGGGAGAGGAGGAGGAGTACAGTGTGTGTGGGGGGGAGAGGAGGAGGAGTACAGTGTGTGTGTGGGGGGGGGGGAGAGGAGGAGGAGTACAGTGTGTGTGTCGGGGGGGAGGAGTACAGTGTGCGTTTGGGGGGGGAGAGGAGGAGGAGTACAGTGTGTGTGTGGGGGGGAGGAGGAGTACAGTGTGTGTGTGGGGGGGAGGAGGAGTACAGTGTGCGTGTGGGGGGGAGAGGAGGAGGAGTACAGTGTGTGTGTGTGGGGGGGAAAGGAGGAGTACAGTGTGTGTGGGTGGGGGGGGAGAGGAGGAGTACAGTGTGTGTGTGTGTGTGGGGGGGGAAGGTGCTTGTGGTGGAAGTCTGAAGTCCAGCGCTGCAGTACAAAGTGCCTGGGGGGGAGGGGGGGGTTTGGGGTCTGAACTCCAGTGCCGCAGTACAGTGTTTTGGGGGGGGAGGGGGGCGTGGGAATCTGAACTCCAATGCTGCAGTACACTGTGTGTCTGTGGGGAGAAGGGAGGGGAGGGTGTCTGAACTCCAGCGCTGCAATACAGTGTGTCGGGGGGGGGGGGGGGGATCTGTAGCCCAGTGCCACAGTACAGTTTATCTGGGGTGGGGGGGAATAAGGTCCAGCACCGCAGTACAGTGTGTTGGGGGGGGGGGGAGGTCTGTAGTCCAGTGCCGCAGTACAGTAGGGTGTGGGGGGGGGGGAGATTGTCAGTTAAAGCTCCCTTAGTTACAAGGCTCCCTGTAAGTGTCAGTTAAGGCTCCCTTGCACTCTATGCTGCAGCACATGCTTTGTCGATGCCTTGCCAAGTTTTTTATTCATTCTCTGTAGATCTACAGTATTTAAAATTAATAGAAGTAAATATTCATAAATTGCTACAGTGTGTGTGGCGGGGGGGGGGGGGGGAAGGGGGTGATCAGACTTGTCGATGGGGAGGGTGGATAGTGTGCCTGCCAGTGCGGGGCACAATCATGTGTTTGGAGCTTGTTGATGGGGGTGGGAGTGTGCCTGCCAGTGCTGCTGGAGGTGGTAACTAGGTGCCTGCCAGCTGCAGCTTGGTGCAATACAGCTCCACAATCAGTCTGGGTTGTTTTCTTCTTTTTTTTTTTTGGGGGGGGGGGGAGGGGGGTATAGGGGGTTAGGTGCCTGCAGCTGCCTTGGAGCGATAGAGCTCCACAATCTGTGCGTGTGGGTTTGGGGGGGATGGGAGATGAGGTGCCTGCCAGCGCTGACTTTAGAGCTCGGAGCAATATAGCTCATATCAGACACGAACATCCACCTTCAGTGTCTGGGGGTGAATGCGGCGTGTGTGTGTGTGTGTGTGTGTGTGTGTGTGGGGGGGGGGGGGTATAGAGGGTGCCTGCAGGGGGAGGGGGTATGGGAGGAGAGGTGCCTTTACGGTAATAGAACTCAGACAACAACATGTTGGCAGTGGCAGATCTGTTTTGGATCCTGATTGTAAATTGTTTTGCTGTAATAATAATTGTAAAAAAAATTATGCTAAGTAACGCAAGTCTTACTAGGCTTATAAAAAAGTTAAGAAATATTGGCTAGCTATGCTTTGTAACACGTATGTTTTGGAATGCTGATCTTGTAAATGTATGTATGGAATAAATACAGTGAACATTTGAGAGATGAATATTCTTAGTGTTTTTATACTTAAATTTTATTATCTGTGCAATAATCACAGGACTGCCTGTCTGCTACGATCAGGGGTAGGGCATGCATGTGTGGGGGGAAGGGATGGGGGCATAGTGACTGGTGGCCTGCTCCAAACAATGGCCCAAATGTATTCAGTTTATCTCTTGTTAAAGCTTGAGACGGATAAAGAGAGATAAAGTACCAGCCAATCAGCTTCCTAGATGCCATGTCACAGGCTGTGTTTGAAAAATGGCGTACTTTATCAATATTTATCCATCTACACTTTATCTCTTGTTAAAGCTTAATACATTTGGGCCAATGAGCACTATTGCTCCGATTAGGAAAGTAAACACAGCCCAATAGTCATGGTTTCCAATCTTTGTCATTGCTGGTTTGTACAATTTCTTTTTAGCGGGAATGTTAAACTGGTATATTAGCATGTAAAACTAGCGTGAGTTTAATTACAGCTCTTATTCAAGGAATTGATCATATTATTTTAATGACTGATGACACTGAACTTCCCTTCCAATAAACTCAGATAAACTCAGAATGGGCAGTAGCGGATTTACAGCTAGACAACAAAGGCGGCCGCTTATGGTAGACACTGTAGGCCTTGTTCAGATGGAGATTCTGCACCATAGGGCAAGTGCATTCTCGGATGATGTGATTGCTAACAGTTATTTAAATAAATAGTAATTTTCAAATATATTCAATGTTATTTGAACATATATGAAAAAGCATTGGGCGCACTATAAATGGCCAATAGATATAGCCTAGATAAAGAGAGACTCCAATATTATATAGCTCAAGATGTGATGATAAATTAAGCAGCTCCTATATGACATCTGGATGTCCAAATACATAAAAAAAAATATATTGATACTAGTGATGAACGGGTTCGGTTCCTTGGAATCCGAACCCCCCCGAACTTCACCCTTTTTACACGGGTCCGAGGTAGAGATGAGCGGGTTCGGTTCCTCGGAATCCGAACCCGCCCGAACTTCAGTTTTTTTTACACGGGTCCGAGCGACTCGGATTTTCCCGCCTTGCTCGGTTAACCCGAGCGCGCCCGAACGTCATCATCACGCTGTCGGATTCTCGCGAGGCTCGGATTCTATCGCGAGACTCGGATTCTATATAAGGAGCCGCGCGTCGCCGCCATTTTCACACGTGCATTGAGATTCATAGGGAGAGGACGTGGCTGGCGTCCTCTCCGTTTATAGAGATTCGAGAAGAGAGTGAGACAGAGAGAGACACAGTAGTAATTTTGGGGAGCATTAGGAGGAGTACTACTACTACTAGTACTTGCTGAAGTGATAGAGATAGTGTGACTGTATTATCTGACTTGTGGGGGAGACACTGACAGTGGGGAGCAGTTAGAGTCTGAGAGCAGGACTCAGGACTCAGGAGTACATATAACGTACAGTGCACACTTTTGCTGCCAGAGTGTCACACTGCCATTGTTTGTGACCACACTGACCACCAGTATAATATATATTGTGATTGTCTGCTTAGGACTCAGGAGTACTACTTGCAAGTTGCTGATAGTGTGACCAGTGACCTGACCACCAGTTTAATAATCACCACCAGTTTATGAGTTTAATATATATATATATATATAATTGTATATAATATATATATAATATTGTATACCACCTAGCACCTACCCGTGTTTTTTTCTTTTTTCTTTCTTCTTTATACATACTACTATAGTAGCTTACTGTAGCAGTCTGCGGTGCTGCTGAGCTGACAGTGTCCAGCAGGTCCCGTTCATCAGTCATTACATAATAAAATATATATACCTGTCCGGCTGCAGTACTAGTGATATTATATAATTATATATATATATATATATATATATATATATATTGATTTCATCTCATTATCATCCAGTCTATATTATCAGCAGACACAGTACGTTAGTCCACGGCTGTAGCTACCTCTGTGTCGGCACTCGGCAGTCCATCCATAATTGTATACCACCTACCCGTGGTTTTTTTTTTTCTTTCTTCTTTATACATACTACTATAGTAGCTTACTGTAGCAGTCTGCGGTGCTGCTGAGCTGACAGTGTCCAGCAGGTCCGTCATCAGTCATTACATAATAAATATATATACCTGTCCGGCTGCAGTACTAGTGATATTATATATACATATATATTGATTTCATCTCATTATCATCCAGTCTATATTATCAGCAGACACAGTACGGTAGTCCACGGCTGTAGCTACCTCTGTGTCGGCACCTCGGCAGTCCATCCATAATTGTATACCACCTACCCGTGGTTTTTTTTTTCTTTCTTCTTTATACATACTACTATAGTAGCTTACTGTAGCAGTCTGTGGTGCTGCTGAGCTGACAGTGTCCAGCAGGTCCGTCATCAGTCATTACATAATAAATATATATACCTGTCCGGCTGCAGTACTAGTGATATTATATATACATATATATTGATTTCATCTCATTATCATCCAGTCTATATTATCAGCAGACACAGTACGGTAGTCCACGGCTGTAGCTACCTCTGTGTCGGCACTCGGCAGTCCATCCATAATTGTATACCACCTACCCGTGGTTTTTTTTTTTCTTTCTTCTTTATACATACTACTATAGTAGCTTACTGTAGCAGTCTGCGGTGCTGCTGAGCTGACAGTGTCCAGCAGGTCCGTCATCAGTCATTACATAATAAATATATATACCTGTCCGGCTGCAGTACTAGTGATATTATATATACATATATATTGATTTCATCTCATTATCATCCAGTCTATATTATCAGCAGACACAGTACGTTAGTCCCACGGCTGTAGCTACCTCTGTGTCGGCACTCGGCAGTCCATCCATAATTGTATACCACCTACCCGTGGTTTTTTTCTTTTCTTTCTTCTTTATACATACTACTATAGTAGCTTACTGTAGCAGTCTGCGGTGCTGCTGAGCTGACAGTGTCCAGCAGGTCCGTCATCAGTCATTACATAATAAATATATATACCTGTCCGGCTGCAGTACTAGTGATATTATATATACATATATATTGATTTCATCTCATTATCATCCAGTCTATATTATCAGCAGACACAGTACGGTAGTCCACGGCTGTAGCTACCTCTGTGTCGGCACTCGGCAGTCCATCCATAATTGTATACCACCTACCCGTGGTTTTTTTTTTCTTTCTTCTTTATACATACTACTATAGTAGCTTACTGTAGCAGTCTGCGGTGCTGCTGAGCTGACAGTGTCCAGCAGGTCCGTCATCAGTCATTACATAATAAATATATATACCTGTCCCGGCTGCAGTACTAGTGATATTATATATACATATATATTGATTTCATCTCATTATCATCCAATCTATATTAGCAGCAGACACAGTACGGTAGTCCACGGCTGTAGCTACCTCTGTGTCGGCACTCGGCAGTCCATCCATAAGTATACTAGTATCCATCCATCTCCATTGTTTACCTGAGGTGCCTTTTAGTTGTGCCTATTAAAATATGGAGAACAAAAATGTTGAGGTTCCAAAATTAGGGAAAGATCAAGATCCACTTCCACTTCGTGCTGAAGCTGCTGCCACTAGTCATGGCCGAGACGATGAAATGCCAGCAACGTCGTCTGCCAAGGCCGATGCCCAATGTCATAGTACAGAGCATGTAAAATCCAAAACACCAAATATCAGTAAAAAAAGGACTCCAAAATCTAAAATAAAATTGTCGGAGGAGAAGCGTAAACTTGCCAATATGCCATTTACCACACGGAGTGGCAAGGAACGGCTGAGGCCCTGGCCTATGTTCATGGCTAGTGGTTCAGCTTCACATGAGGATGGAAGCACTCAGCCTCTCGCTAGAAAACTGAAAAGACTCAAGCTGGCAAAAGCACCGCAAAGAACTGTGCGTTCTTCGAAATCCCAAATCCACAAGGAGAGTCCAATTGTGTCGGTTGCGATGCCTGACCTTCCCAACACTGGACGTGAAGAGCATGCGCCTTCCACCATTTGCACGCCCCCTGCAAGTGCTGGAAGGAGCACCCGCAGTCCAGTTCCTGATAGTCAGATTGAAGATGTCAGTGTTGAAGTACACCAGGATGAGGAGGATATGGGTGTTGCTGGCGCTGGGGAGGAAATTGACCAGGAGGATTCTGATGGTGAGGTAGTTTGTTTAAGTCAGGCACCCGGGGAGACACCTGTTGTCCGTGGGAGGAATATGGCCATTGACATGCCTGGTGAAAATACCCAAAAAATCAGCTCTTCGGTGTGGAAGTATTTCAACAGAAATGCGGACAACAGGTGTCAAGCCGTGTGTTGCCTTTGTCAAGCTGTAATAAGTAGGGGTAAGGACGTTAACCACCTCGGAACATCCTCCCTTATACGTCACCTGCAGCGCATTCATAATAAGTCAGTGACAAGTTCAAAAACTTTGGGTGACAGCGGAAGCAGTCCACTGACCAGTAAATCCCTTCCTCTTGTAACCAAGCTCACGCAAACCACCCCACCAACTCCCTCAGTGTCAATTTCCTCCTTCCCCAGGAATGCCAATAGTCCTGCAGGCCATGTCACTGGCAATTCTGACGAGTCCTCTCCTGCCTGGGATTCCTCCGATGCATCCTTGAGTGTAATGCCTACTGCTGCTGGCGCTGCTGTTGTTGCTGCTGGGAGTCGATCGTCATCCCAGAGGGGAAGTCGTAAGCCCACTTGTACTACTTCCAGTAAGCAATTGACTGTCCAACAGTCCTTTGCGAGGAAGATGAAATATCACAGCAGTCATCCTGCTGCAAAGCGGATAACTGAGGCCTTGACAACTATGTTGGTGTTAGACGTGCGTCCGGTATCCGCCGTTAGTTCACAGGGAACTAGACAATTTCTTGAGGTAGTGTGCCCCCGTTACCAAATACCATCTAGGTTCCACTTCTCTAGGCAGGCGATACCGAGAATGTACACGGACGTCAGAAAAAGACTCACCAGTGTCCTAAAAAATGCAGTTGTACCCAATGTCCACTTAACCACGGACATGTGGACAAGTGGAGCAGGGCAGGGTCAGGACTATATGACTGTGACAGCCCACTGGGTAGATGTATTGCCTCCCGCAGCAAGAACAGCAGCGGCGGCACCAGTAGCAGCATCTCGCAAACGCCAACTCTTTCCTAGGCAGGCTACGCTTTGTATCACCGCTTTCCAGAATACGCACACAGCTGAAAACCTCTTACGGCAACTGAGGAAGATCATCGCGGAATGGCTTACCCCAATTGGACTCTCCTGTGGATTTGTGGCATCGGACAACGCCAGCAATATTGTGTGTGCATTAAATTTGGGCAAATTCCAGCACATCCCATGTTTTGCACATACCTTGAATTTGGTGGTGCAGAATTTTTTAAAAAACGACAGGGGTGTGCAAGAGATGCTGTCGGTGGCCAGAAGAATTGCGGGACACTTTCGGCGTACAGGCACCACGTACAGAAGACTGGAGCACCACCAAAAACAACTGAACCTGCCCTGCCATCATCTGAAGCAAGAAGTGGTAACGAGGTGGAATTCAACCCTCTATATGCTTCAGAGGTTGGAGGAGCAGCAAAAGGCCATTCAAGCCTATACAATTCAGCACGATATAGGAGGTGGAATGCACCTGTCTCAAGCGCAGTGGAGAATGATTTCAACATTGTGCAAGGTTCTGATGCCCTTTGAACTTGCCACACGTGAAAGTCAGTTCAGACACTGCCAGCCTGAGTCAGGTCATTCCCCTCATCAGGCTTTTGCAGAAGAAGCTGGAGACATTGAAGGAGGAGCTAACACGGAGCGATTCCGCAAGGCATGTGGGACTTGTGGATGGAGCCCTTAATTCGCTTAACAAGGATTCACGGGTGGTCAATCTGTTGAAATCAGAGCACTACATTTTGGCCACCATGCTCGATCCTAGATTTAAAGCCTACCTTGGATCTCTCTTTCCGGCAGACACAAGTCTGCTGGGGTTCAAAGACCTGCTGGTGAGAAAATTGTCAAGTCAAGCGGAACGCGACCTGTCAACATCTCCTCATTCACATTCTCCCGCAACTGGGGGTGCGAGGAAAAGGCTCAGAATTCCGAGCCCACCCGCTGGCGGTGATGCAGGGCAGTCTGGAGCGACTGCTGATGCTGACATCTGGTCCGGACTGAAGGACCTGACAACGATTACGGACATGTCGTCTACTGTCACTGCATATGATTCTCTCACCATTGAAAGAATGGTGGAGGATTATATGAGTGACCGCATCCAAGTAGGCACGTCACACAGTCCGTACTTATACTGGCAGGAAAAAGAGGCAATTTGGAGGCCCTTGCACAAACTGGCTTTATTCTACCTAAGTTGCCCTCCCACAAGTGTGTACTCCGAAAGAGTGTTTAGTGCCGCCGCTCACCTTGTCAGCAATCGGCGTACGAGGTTACATCCAGAAAATGTGGAGAAGATGATGTTCATTAAAATGAATTATAATCAATTCCTCCGTGGAGACATTGACCAGCAGCAATTGCCTCCACAAAGTACACATTGAGCTGAGATGGTGGATTCCAGTGGGGACGAATTGATAATCTGTGAGGAGGGGGATGTACACGGTGATATATCGGAGGATGATGATGAGGTGGACATCTTGCCTCTGTAGAGCCAGTTTGTGCAAGGAGAGATTAATTGCTTCTTTTTTGGTGGGGGTCCAAACCAACCCGTCATTTCAGTCACAGTCGTGTGGCAGACCCTGTCACTGAAATGATGGGTTGGTTAAAGTGTGCATGTCCTGTTTATACAACATAAGGGTGGGTGGGAGGGCCCAAGGACAATTCCATCTTGCACCTCTTTTTTCTTTAATTTTTCTTTGCGTCATGTGCTGTTTGGGGAGTATTTTTTGGAAGGGCCATCCTGCGTGACACTGCAGTGCCACTCCTAGATGGGCCCGGTGTTTGTGTCGGCCACTAGGGTCGCTTATCTTACTCACACAGCTACCTCATTGCGCCTCTTTTTTTCTTTGCGTCATGTGCTGTTTGGGGAGGGTTTTTTGGAAGGGACATCCTGCGTGACACTGCAGTGCCACTCCTAGATGGGCCCGGTGTTTGTGTCGGCCACTAGGGTCGCTTATCTTACTCACACAGCTACCTCATTGCGCCTCTTTTTTTCTTTGCGTCATGTGCTGTTTGGGGAGGGTTTTTTGGAAGGGCCATCCTGCGTGACACTGCAGTGCCACTCCTAGATGGGCCCGGTGTTTGTGTCGGCCACTAGGGTCGCTTATCTTACTCACACAGCTACCTCATTGCGCCTCTTTTTTTCTTTGCGTCATGTGCTGTTTGGGGAGGGTTTTTTGGAAGGGACATCCTGCGTGACACTGCAGTGCCACTCCTAGATGGGCCCGGTGTTTGTGTCGGCCACTAGGGTCGCTTATCTTACTCACACAGCTACCTCATTGCGCCTCTTTTTTTCTTTGCGTCATGTGCTGTTTGGGGAGGGTTTTTTGGAAGGGCCATCCTGCGTGACACTGCAGTGCCACTCCTAGATGGGCCCGGTGTTTGTGTCGGCCACTAGGGTCGCTTATCTTACTCACACAGCTACCTCATTGCGCCTCTTTTTTTCTTTGCGTCATGTGCTGTTTGGGGAGGGTTTTTTGGAAGGGACATCCTGCGTGACACTGCAGTGCCACTCCTAGATGGGCCCGGTGTTTGTGTCGGCCACTAGGGTCGCTTATCTTACTCACACAGCTACCTCATTGCGCCTCTTTTTTTCTTTGCGTCATGTGCTGTTTGGGGAGGGTTTTTTGGAAGGGACATCCTGCGTGACACTGCAGTGCCACTCCTAGATGGGCCCGGTGTTTGTGTCGGCCACTAGGGTCGCTTATCTTACTCACACAGCTACCTCATTGCGCCTCTTTTTTTCTTTGCGTCATGTGCTGTTTGGGGAGGGTTTTTTGGAAGGGACATCCTGCGTGACACTGCAGTGCCACTCCTAGATGGGCCCGGTGTTTGTGTCGGCCACTAGGGTCGCTTATCTTACTCACACAGCTACCTCATTGCGCCTCTTTTTTTCTTTGCGTCATGTGCTGTTTGGGGAGGGTTTTTTGGAAGGGACATCCTGCGTGACACTGCAGTGCCACTCCTAGATGGGCCCGGTGTTTGTGTCGGCCACTAGGGTCGCTTATCTCACTCACACAGCTACCTCATTGCGCCTCTTTTTTTCTTTGCGTCATGTGCTGTTTGGGGAGGGTTTTTTGGAAGGGCCATCCTGCGTGACACTGCAGTGCCACTCCTAGATGGGCCCGGTGTTTGTGTCGGCCACTAGGGTCGCTTATCTTACTCACACAGCTACCTCATTGCGCCTCTTTTTTTCTTTGCGTCATGTGCTGTTTGGGGAGGGTTTTTTGGAAGGGACATCCTGCGTGACACTGCAGTGCCACTCCTAGATGGGCCCGGTGTTTGTGTCGGCCACTAGGGTCGCTTATCTTACTCACACAGCTACCTCATTGCGCCTCTTTTTTTCTTTGCGTCATGTGCTGTTTGGGGAGGGTTTTTTGGAAGGGCCATCCTGCGTGACACTGCAGTGCCACTCCTAGATGGGCCCGGTGTTTGTGTCGGCCACTAGGGTCGCTTATCTTACTCACACAGCTACCTCATTGCGCCTCTTTTTTTCTTTGCGTCATGTGCTGTTTGGGGAGGGTTTTTTGGAAGGGACATCCTGCGTGACACTGCAGTGCCACTCCTAGATGGGCCCGGTGTTTGTGTCGGCCACTAGGGTCGCTTATCTTACTCACACAGCTACCTCATTGTGCCTCTTTTTTTCTTTGCGTCATGTGCTGTTTGGGGAGGGTTTTTTGGAAGGGACATCCTGCGTGACACTGCAGTGCCACTCCTAGATGGGCCCGGTGTTTGTGTCGGCCACTAGGGTCGCTTATCTTACTCACACAGCTACCTCATTGCGCCTCTTTTTTTCTTTGCGTCATGTGCTGTTTGGGGAGGGTTTTTTGGAAGGGACATCCTGCGTGACACTGCAGTGCCACTCCTAGATGGGCCCGGTGTTTGTGTCGGCCACTAGGGTCGCTTATCTTACTCACACAGCTACCTCAATGCGCCTCTTTTTTTCTTTGCGTCATGTGCTGTTTGGGGAGGGTTTTTTGGAAGGGCCATCCTGCGTGACACTGCAGTGCCACTCCTAGATGGGCCTGGTGTTTGTGTCGGCCACTAGGGTCGCTTATCTTACTCACACAGCTACCTCATTGCGCCTCTTTTTTTCTTTGCGTCATGTGCTGTTTGGGGAGGGTTTTTTGGAAGGGCCATCCTGCGTGACACTGCAGTGCCACTCCTAGATGGGCCCGGTGTTTGTGTCGGCCACTAGGGTCGCTTATCTTACTCACACAGCTACCTCATTGCACCTCTTTTTTTCTTTGCGTCATGTGCTGTTTGGGGAGGGTTTTTTGGAAGGGACATCCTGCGTGACACTGCAGTGCCACTCCTAGATGGGCCCGGTGTTTGTGTCGGCCACTAGGGTCGCTTATCTTACTCACACAGCTACCTCATTGCGCCTCTTTTTTTCTTTGCGTCATGTGCTGTTTGGGGAGGGTTTTTTGGAAGGGACATCCTGCGTGACACTGCAGTGCCACTCCTAGATGGGCCCGGTGTTTGTGTCGGCCACTAGGGTCGCTTATCTTACTCACACAGCTACCTCATTGCGCCTCTTTTTTTCTTTGCGTCATGTGCTGTTTGGGGAGGGTTTTTTGGAAGGGACATCCTGCGTGACACTGCAGTGCCACTCCTAGATGGGCCAGGTGTTTGTGTCGGCCACTAGGGTCGCTTAGCTTAGTCATCCAGCGACCTCGGTGCAAATTTTCGGACTAAAAATAATATTGTGAGGTGTGAGGTATTCAGAATAGACTGAAAATGAGTGGAAATTATGGTTTTTGAGGTTAATAATACTTTGGGATCAAAATGACCCCCAAATTCTATGATTTAAGCTGTTTTTTAGTGTTTTTTTTAAAAAACACCCGAATCCAAAACACACCCGAATCCGACAAAAAAAATTCGGTGAGGTTTTGCCAAAACGCGGTCGAACCCAAAACACGGCCGCGGAACCGAACCCAAAACCAAAACACAAAACCCGAAAAATTTCAAGTGCACATCTCTAGGCAGACTCGGATCCTCCCGCCTTGCTGGAAGGAGCACCCGCAGTCCAGTTCCTGATAGTCAGATTGAAGATGTCAGTGTTGAAGTACACCAGGATGAGGAGGATATGGGTGTTGCTGGCGCTGGGGAGGAAATTGACCAGGAGGATTCTGATGGTGAGGTAGTTTGTTTAAGTCAGGCACCCGGGGAGACACCTGTTGTCCGTGGGAGGAATATGGCCATTGACATGCCTGGTGAAAATACCCAAAAAATCAGCTCTTCGGTGTGGAAGTATTTCAACAGAAATGCGGACAACAGGTGTCAAGCCGTGTGTTGCCTTTGTCAAGCTGTAATAAGTAGGGGTAAGGACGTTAACCACCTCGGAACATCCTCCCTTATACGTCACCTGCAGCGCATTCATAATAAGTCAGTGACAAGTTCAAAAACTTTGGGTGACAGCGGAAGCAGTCCACTGACCAGTAAATCCCTTCCTCTTGTAACCAAGCTCACGCAAACCACCCCACCAACTCCCTCAGTGTCAATTTCCTCCTTACCCAGGAATGCCAATAGTCCTGCAGGCCATGTCACTGGCAATTCTGACGAGTCCTCTCCTGCCTGGGATTCCTCCGATGCATCCTTGAGTGTAATGCCTACTGCTGCTGGCGCTGCTGTTGTTGCTGCTGGGAGTCGATCGTCATCCCAGAGGGGAAGTCGTAAGCCCACTTGTACTACTTCCAGTAAGCAATTGACTGTCCAACAGTCCTTTGCGAGGAAGATGAAATATCACAGCAGTCATCCTGCTGCAAAGCGGATAACTGAGGCCTTGACAACTATGTTGGTGTTAGACGTGCGTCCGGTATCCGCCGTTAGTTCACAGGGAACTAGACAATTTCTTGAGGTAGTGTGCCCCCGTTACCAAATACCATCTAGGTTCCACTTCTCTAGGCAGGCGATACCGAGAATGTACACGGACGTCAGAAAAAGACTCACCAGTGTCCTAAAAAATGCAGTTGTACCCAGTGTCCGCTTAACCACGGACATGTGGACAAGTGGAGCAGGGCAGGGTCAGGACTATATGACTGTGACAGCCCACTGGGTAGATGTATTGCCTCCCGCAGCAAGAACAGCAGCGGCGGCACCAGTAGCAGCATCTCGCAAACGCCAACTCTTTCCTAGGCAGGCTACGCTTTGTATCACCGCTTTCCAGAATACGCACACAGCTGAAAACCTCTTACGGCAACTGAGGAAGATCATCGCGGAATGGCTTACCCCAATTGGACTCTCCTGTGGATTTGTGGCATCGGACAACGCCAGCAATATTGTGTGTGCATTAAATTTGGGCAAATTCCAGCACATCCCATGTTTTGCACATACCTTGAATTTGGTGGTGCAGAATTTTTTAAAAAACGACAGGGGTGTGCAAGAGATGCTGTCGGTGGCCAGAAGAATTGCGGGACACTTTCGGCGTACAGGCACCACGTACAGAAGACTGGAGCACCACCAAAAACAACTGAACCTGCCCTGCCATCATCTGAAGCAAGAAGTGGTAACGAGGTGGAATTCAACCCTCTATATGCTTCAGAGGTTGGAGGAGCAGCAAAAGGCCATTCAAGCCTATACAATTCAGCACGATATAGGAGGTGGAATGCACCTGTCTCAAGCGCAGTGGAGAATGATTTCAACATTGTGCAAGGTTCTGATGCCCTTTGAACTTGCCACACGTGAAAGTCAGTTCAGACACTGCCAGCCTGAGTCAGGTCATTCCCCTCATCAGGCTTTTGCAGAAGAAGCTGGAGACATTGAAGGAGGAGCTAACACGGAGCGATTCCGCAAGGCATGTGGGACTTGTGGATGGAGCCCTTAATTCGCTTAACAAGGATTCACGGGTGGTCAATCTGTTGAAATCAGAGCACTACATTTTGGCCACCATGCTCGATCCTAGATTTAAAGCCTACCTTGGATCTCTCTTTCCGGCAGACACAAGTCTGCTGGGGTTCAAAGACCTGCTGGTGAGAAAATTGTCAAGTCAAGCGGAACGCGACCTGTCAACATCTCCTCATTCACATTCTCCCGCAACTGGGGGTGCGAGGAAAAGGCTCAGAATTCCGAGCCCACCCGCTGGCGGTGATGCAGGGCAGTCTGGAGCGACTGCTGATGCTGACATCTGGTCCGGACTGAAGGACCTGACAACGATTACGGACATGTCGTCTACTGTCACTGCATATGATTCTCTCACCATTGAAAGAATGGTGGAGGATTATATGAGTGACCGCATCCAAGTAGGCACGTCACACAGTCCGTACTTATACTGGCAGGAAAAAGAGGCAATTTGGAGGCCCTTGCACAAACTGGCTTTATTCTACCTAAGTTGCCCTCCCACAAGTGTGTACTCCGAAAGAGTGTTTAGTGCCGCCGCTCACCTTGTCAGCAATCGGCGTACGAGGTTACATCCAGAAAATGTGGAGAAGATGATGTTCATTAAAATGAATTATAATCAATTCCTCCGTGGAGACATTGACCAGCAGCAATTGCCTCCACAAAGTACACATTGAGCTGAGATGGTGGATTCCAGTGGGGACGAATTGATAATCTGTGAGGAGGGGGATGTACACGGTGATATATCGGAGGATGATGATGAGGTGGACATCTTGCCTCTGTAGAGCCAGTTTGTGCAAGGAGAGATTAATTGCTTCTTTTTTGGTGGGGGTCCAAACCAACCCGTCATTTCAGTCACAGTCGTGTGGCAGACCCTGTCACTGAAATGATGGGTTGGTTAAAGTGTGCATGTCCTGTTTATACAACATAAGGGTGGGTGGGAGGGCCCAAGGACTATTCCATCTTGCACCTCTTTTTTCTTTAATTTTTCTTTGCGTCATGTGCTGTTTGGGGAGTATTTTTTGGAAGGGCCATCCTGCGTGACACTGCAGTGCCACTCCTAGATGGGCCCGGTGTTTGTGTCGGCCACTAGGGTCGCTTATCTTACTCACACAGCTACCTCATTGCGCCTCTTTTTTTCTTTGCGTCATGTGCTGTTTGGGGAGGGTTTTTTGGAAGGGACATCCTGCGTGACACTGCAGTGCCACTCCTAGATGGGCCCGGTGTTTGTGTCGGCCACTAGGGTCGCTTATCTTACTCACACAGCTACCTCATTGCGCCTCTTTTTTTCTTTGCGTCATGTGCTGTTTGGGGAGGGTTTTTTGGAAGGGCCATCCTGCGTGACACTGCAGTGCCACTCCTAGATGGGCCCGGTGTTTGTGTCGGCCACTAGGGTCGCTTATCTTACTCACACAGCTACCTCATTGCGCCTCTTTTTTTCTTTGCGTCATGTGCTGTTTGGGGAGGGTTTTTTGGAAGGGACATCCTGCGTGACACTGCAGTGCCACTCCTAGATGGGCCCGGTGTTTGTGTCGGCCACTAGGGTCGCTTATCTTACTCACACAGCTACCTCATTGCGCCTCTTTTTTTCTTTGCGTCATGTGCTGTTTGGGGAGGGTTTTTTGGAAGGGCCATCCTGCGTGACACTGCAGTGCCACTCCTAGATGGGCCCGGTGTTTGTGTCGGCCACTAGGGTCGCTTATCTTACTCACACAGCTACCTCATTGCGCCTCTTTTTTTCTTTGCGTCATGTGCTGTTTGGGGAGGGTTTTTTGGAAGGGACATCCTGCGTGACACTGCAGTGCCACTCCTAGATGGGCCCGGTGTTTGTGTCGGCCACTAGGGTCGCTTATCTTACTCACACAGCTACCTCATTGCGCCTCTTTTTTTCTTTGCGTCATGTGCTGTTTGGGGAGGGTTTTTTGGAAGGGACATCCTGCGTGACACTGCAGTGCCACTCCTAGATGGGCCCGGTGTTTGTGTCGGCCACTAGGGTCGCTTATCTTACTCACACAGCTACCTCATTGCGCCTCTTTTTTTCTTTGCGTCATGTGCTGTTTGGGGAGGGTTTTTTGGAAGGGCCATCCTGCGTGACACTGCAGTGCCACTCCTAGATGGGCCCGGTGTTTGTGTCGGCCACTAGGGTCGCTTATCTTACTCACACAGCTACCTTATTGCGCCTCTTTTTTTCTTTGCGTCATGTGCTGTTTGGGGAGGGTTTTTTGGAAGGGACATCCTGCGTGACACTGCAGTGCCACTCCTAGATGGGCCCGGTGTTTGTGTCGGCCACTAGGGTCGCTTATCTTACTCACACAGCTACCTCATTGCGCCTCTTTTTTTCTTTGCGTCATGTGCTGTTTGGGGAGGGTTTTTTGGAAGGGCCATCCTGCGTGACACTGCAGTGCCACTCCTAGATGGGCCCGGTGTTTGTGTCGGCCACTAGGGTCGCTTATCTTACTCACACAGCTACCTCATTGCGCCTCTTTTTTTCTTTGCGTCATGTGCTGTTTGGGGAGGGTTTTTTGGAAGGGACATCCTGCGTGACACTGCAGTGCCACTCCTAGATGGGCCCGGTGTTTGTGTCGGCCACTAGGGTCGCTTATCTTACTCACACAGCTACCTCATTGCGCCTCTTTTTTTCTTTGCGTCATGTGCTGTTTGGGGAGGGTTTTTTGGAAGGGACATCCTGCGTGACACTGCAGTGCCACTCCTAGATGGGCCCGGTGTTTGTGTCGGCCACTAGGGTCGCTTATCTTACTCACACAGCTACCTCATTGCGCCTCTTTTTTTCTTTGCATCATGTGCTGTTTGGGGAGGGTTTTTTGGAAGGGACATCCTGCGTGACACTGCAGTGCCACTCCTAGATGGGCCCGGTGTTTGTGTCGGCCACTAGGGTCGCTTATCTTACTCACACAGCTACCTCATTGCGCCTCTTTTTTTCTTTGCGTCATGTGCTGTTTGGGGAGGGTTTTTTGGAAGGGACATCCTGCGTGACACTGCAGTGCCACTCCTAGATGGGCCCGGTGTTTGTGTCGGCCACTAGGGTCGCTTATCTTACTCACACAGCTACCTCATTGCGCCTCTTTTTTTCTTTGCGTCATGTGCTGTTTGGGGAGGGTTTTTTGGAAGGGCCATCCTGCGTGACACTGCAGTGCCACTCCTAGATGGGCCCGGTGTTTGTGTCGGCCACTAGGGTCGCTTATCTTACTCACACAGCTACCTCATTGCGCCTCTTTTTTTCTTTGCGTCATGTGCTGTTTGGGGAGGGTTTTTTGGAAGGGACATCCTGCGTGACACTGCAGTGCCACTCCTAGATGGGCCCGGTGTTTGTGTCGGCCACTAGGGTCGCTTATCTTACTCACACAGCTACCTCATTGCGCCTCTTTTTTTCTTTGCGTCATGTGCTGTTTGGGGAGGGTTTTTTGGAAGGGACATCCTGCGTGACACTGCAGTGCCACTCCTAGATGGGCCCGGTGTTTGTGTCGGCCACTAGGGTCGCTTATCTTACTCACACAGCTACCTCATTGCGCCTCTTTTTTTCTTTGCGTCATGTGCTGTTTGGGGAGGGTTTTTTGGAAGGGACATCCTGCGTGACACTGCAGTGCCACTCCTAGATGGGCCCGGTGTTTGTGTCGGCCACTAGGGTCGCTTATCTTACTCACACAGCTACCTCATTGCGCCTCTTTTTTTCTTTGCGTCATGTGCTGTTTGGGGAGGGTTTTTTGGAAGGGACATCCTGCGTGACACTGCAGTGCCACTCCTAGATGGGCCCGGTGTTTGTGTCGGCCACTAGGGTCGCTTATCTTACTCACACAGCTACCTCATTGCGCCTCTTTTTTTCTTTGCGTCATGTGCTGTTTGGGGAGGGTTTTTTGGAAGGGCCATCCTGCGTGACACTGCAGTGCCACTCCTAGATGGGCCCGGTGTTTGTGTCGGCCACTAGGGTCGCTTATCTTACTCACACAGCTACCTCATTGCGCCTCTTTTTTTCTTTGCGTCATGTGCTGTTTGGGGAGGGTTTTTTGGAAGGGACATCCTGCGTGACACTGCAGTGCCACTCCTAGATGGGCCCGGTGTTTGTGTCGGCCACTAGGGTCGCTTATCTTACTCACACAGCTACCTCATTGCGCCTCTTTTTTTCTTTGCGTCATGTGCTGTTTGGGGAGGGTTTTTTGGAAGGGCCATCCTGCGTGACACTGCAGTGCCACTCCTAGATGGGCCCGGTGTTTGTGTCGGCCACTAGGGTCGCTTATCTTACTCACACAGCTACCTCATTGCGCCTCTTTTTTTCTTTGCGTCATGTGCTGTTTGGGGAGGGTTTTTTGGAAGGGACATCCTGCGTGACACTGCAGTGCCACTCCTAGATGGGCCCGGTGTTTGTGTCGGCCACTAGGGTCGCTTATCTTACTCACACAGCTACCTCATTGCGCCTCTTTTTTTCTTTGCGTCATGTGCTGTTTGGGGAGGGTTTTTTGGAAGGGACATCCTGCGTGACACTGCAGTGCCACTCCTAGATGGGCCCGGTGTTTGTGTCGGCCACTAGGGTCGCTTATCTTACTCACACAGCTACCTCATTGCGCCTCTTTTTTTCTTTGCGTCATGTGCTGTTTGGGGAGGGTTTTTTGGAAGGGACATCCTGCGTGACACTGCAGTGCCACTCCTAGATGGGCCCGGTGTTTGTGTCGGCCACTAGGGTCGCTTATCTTACTCACACAGCTACCTCATTGCGCCTCTTTTTTTCTTTGCGTCATGTGCTGTTTGGGGAGGGTTTTTTGGAAGGGACATCCTGCGTGACACTGCAGTGCCACTCCTAGATGGGCCCGGTGTTTGTGTCGGCCACTAGGGTCGCTTATCTTACTCACACAGCTACCTCATTGCGCCTCTTTTTTTCTTTGCGTCATGTGCTGTTTGGGGAGGGTTTTTTGGAAGGGCCATCCTGCGTGACACTGCAGTGCCACTCCTAGATGGGCCCGGTGTTTGTGTCGGCCACTAGGGTCGCTTATCTTACTCACACAGCTACCTCATTGCGCCTCTTTTTTTCTTTGCGTCATGTGCTGTTTGGGGAGGGTTTTTTGGAAGGGACATCCTGCGTGACACTGCAGTGCCACTCCTAGATGGGCCCGGTGTTTGTGTCGGCCACTAGGGTCGCTTATCTTACTCACACAGCTACCTCATTGCGCCTCTTTTTTTCTTTGCGTCATGTGCTGTTTGGGGAGGGTTTTTTGGAAGGGACATCCTGCGTGACACTGCAGTGCCACTCCTAGATGGGCCCGGTGTTTGTGTCGGCCACTAGGGTCGCTTATCTTACTCACACAGCTACCTCATTGCGCCTCTTTTTTTCTTTGCGTCATGTGCTGTTTGGGGAGGGTTTTTTGGAAGGGCCATCCTGCGTGACACTGCAGTGCCACTCCTAGATGGGCCCGGTGTTTGTGTCGGCCACTAGGGTCGCTTATCTTACTCACACAGCTACCTCATTGCGCCTCTTTTTTTCTTTGCGTCATGTGCTGTTTGGGGAGGGTTTTTTGGAAGAGACATCCTGCGTGACACTGCAGTGCCACTCCTAGATGGGCCCGGTGTTTGTGTCGGCCACTAGGGTCGCTTATCTTACTCACACAGCTACCTCAATGCGCCTCTTTTTTTCTTTGCGTCATGTGCTGTTTGGGGAGGGTTTTTTGGAAGGGCCATCCTGCGTGACACTGCAGTGCCACTCCTAGATGGGCCCGGTGTTTGTGTCGGCCACTAGGGTCGCTTATCTTACTCACACAGCTACCTCATTGCGCCTCTTTTTTTCTTTGCGTCATGTGCTGTTTGGGGAGGGTTTTTTGGAAGGGACATCCTGCGTGACACTGCAGTGCCACTCCTAGATGGGCCCGGTGTTTGTGTCGGCCACTAGGGTCGCTTATCTTACTCACACAGCTACCTCATTGCGCCTCTTTTTTTTTTTGCGTCATGTGCTGTTTGGGGAGGGTTTTTTGGAAGGGACATCCTGCGTGACACTGCAGTGCCACTCCTAGATGGGCCCGGTGTTTGTGTCGGCCACTAGGGTCGCTTATCTTACTCACACAGCTACCTCATTGCGCCTCTTTTTTTCTTTGCGTCATGTGCTGTTTGGGGAGGGTTTTTTGGAAGGGCCATCCTGCGTGACACTGCAGTGCCACTCCTAGATGGGCCCGGTGTTTGTGTCGGCCACTAGGGTCGCTTATCTTACTCACACAGCTACCTCATTGCGCCTCTTTTTTTCTTTGCGTCATGTGCTGTTTGGGGAGGGTTTTTTGGAAGAGACATCCTGCGTGACACTGCAGTGCCACTCCTAGATGGGCCCGGTGTTTGTGTCGGCCACTAGGGTCGCTTATCTTACTCACACAGCTACCTCAATGCGCCTCTTTTTTTCTTTGCGTCATGTGCTGTTTGGGGAGGGTTTTTTGGAAGGGCCATCCTGCGTGACACTGCAGTGCCACTCCTAGATGGGCCCGGTGTTTGTGTCGGCCACTAGGGTCGCTTATCTTACTCACACAGCTACCTCATTGCGCCTCTTTTTTTCTTTGCGTCATGTGCTGTTTGGGGAGGGTTTTTTGGAAGGGCCATCCTGCGTGACACTGCAGTGCCACTCCTAGATGGGCCCGGTGTTTGTGTCGGCCACTAGGGTCGCTTATCTTACTCACACAGCTACCTCATTGCACCTCTTTTTTTCTTTGCGTCATGTGCTGTTTGGGGAGGGTTTTTTGGAAGGGACATCCTGCATGACACTGCAGTGCCACTCCTAGATGGGCCCGGTGTTTGTGTCGGCCACTAGGGTCGCTTATCTTACTCACACAGCTACCTCATTGCGCCTCTTTTTTTCTTTGCGTCATGTGCTGTTTGGGGAGGGTTTTTTGGAAGGGACATCCTGCGTGACACTGCAGTGCCACTCCTAGATGGGCCCGGTGTTTGTGTCGGCCACTAGGGTCGCTTATCTTACTCACACAGCTACCTCATTGCGCCTCTTTTTTTCTTTGCGTCATGTGCTGTTTGGGGAGGGTTTTTTGGAAGGGACATCCTGCGTGACACTGCAGTGCCACTCCTAGATGGGCCAGGTGTTTGTGTCGGCCACTAGGGTCGCTTAGCTTAGTCATCCAGCGACCTCGGTGCAAATTTTCGGACTAAAAATAATATTGTGAGGTGTGAGGTATTCAGAATAGACTGAAAATGAGTGGAAATTATGGTTTTTGAGGTTAATAATACTTTGGGATCAAAATGACCCCCAAATTCTATGATTTAAGCTGTTTTTTAGTGTTTTTTTTAAAAAACACCCGAATCCAAAACACACCCGAATCCGACAAAAAAAATTCGGTGAGGTTTTGCCAAAACGCGGTCGAACCCAAAACACGGCCGCGGAACCGAACCCAAAACCAAAACACAAAACCCGAAAAATTTCAAGTGCACATCTCTAGTCCGAGGCAGACTCGGATCCTCCCGCCTTGCTCGGTTAACCCGAGCGCGCCTGAACGTCATCATCCCGCTGTCAGATTCTCGCGAGATTCAGATTCTATATAAGGAGCCGCGCGTCACCGCCATTTTCACTCGTGCATTGGAGATGATAGTGAGAGGACGTGGCTGGCGTCCTCTCACTTTGTTTCAGGGGGCTGCAGTGCAAATATCTTTATTCTGGGGACCAGCAGTATTATAGGAGGAGTACAGTGCAGAGTTTTGCTGTCCAGTGACCACCAGTATTATACGTTGTCTGCCTGAAAAACGCTCCATATCTGTGCTCAGTGTGCTGCATATATCTGTGCTCACACTGCTTTATTGTGGGGACTGGGGACCAGCAGTATTATATAGGAGGAGTACAGTGCAGAGTTTTGCTGACCAGTGACCACCAGTATACGTTGTCTGCCTGAAAAACGCTCCATATCTGTGCTCAGTGTGCTGCATATATCTGTGCTCACACTGCTTTATTGTGGGGACTGGGAACCAGCAGTATTATATAGGAGGAGTACAGTGCAGAGTTTTGCAGACCAGTGACCACCAGTATTATACGTTCTCTGCCTGAAAAACGCTCCATATCTGTGCTTAGTGTGCTGCATATATCTGTGCTCACACTGCTTTATTGTGGGGACTGGGGACCAGCAGTATTATATAGGAGGAGTACAGTGCAGAGTTTTGCTGACCAGTGACCACCAGTATACGTTGTCTGCCTGAAAAACGCTCCATATCTGTGCTCAGTGTGCTGCATATATCTGTGCTCACACTGCTTTATTGTGGGGACTGGGGACCACCAGTATTATATAGGAGGAGTACAGTGCAGAGTTTTGCTGACCAGTGACCACCAGTACACGTTGTCTGCCTGCAAAACGCTCCATATCTGTGCTCAGTGTGCTGCATATATCTGTGCTCACACTGCTTTATTGTGGGGACTGGGAACCAGCAGTATTATATAGGAGGAGTACAGTGCAGAGTTTTGCAGACCAGTGACCACCAGTATTATACGTTCTCTGCCTGAAAAATGCTCCATATCTGTGCTCAGTGTGCTGCATATATCTGTGCTCACACTGCTTTATTGTGGGGACTGGGGTCCAGCAGTATTATATAGGAGGAGTACAGTGCAGAGTTTTGCTGACCAGTGACCACCAGTATTATACGTTCTCTGCCTGCAAAACGCTCCATATCTGTGCTCAGTGTGCTGCATATATCTGTGCTCACACTGCTTTATTGTGGGGACTGGGGACCAGCAGTATTATATAGGAGGAGTACAGTGCAGAGTTTTGCTGACCAGTGACCACCAGTATACATTGTCTGCCTATTATATAGGAGGAGTACAGTGCAGAGTTTTGCTGACCAGTGACCACCAGTATTATACGTTCTCTGCCTGCAAAACGCTCCATATCTGTGCTCAGTGTGCTGCATATATCTGTGCTCACACTGCTTTATTGTGGGGACTGGGGACCAGCAGTATTATATAGTAGGAGTACAGTGCAGAGTTTTGCTGACCAGTGACCACCAGTATTATACGTTCTCTGCCTGAAAAACGCTCCATATCTGTGCTGCATTGTAGTATATAGTAGGAGTACAGTGCATAATTTTGCTGACCACCAGTATATAATATATAGGAGTACGGTACAGAAGGCCACTGCTCTACCTACCTCTGTGTCGTCAAGTATACTATCCATCCATACCTGTGGTACATTTCAGTTTTGCACAGTTTGCTGACCACCAGTATATAATATATAGCAGTACGGTACAGTAGGCCACAGCTATACCTACCTCTGTGTCGTCAAGCATACTATCCATCCATACCTGTGGTGCATTTCAGTTGTGCGCAGTATATATAGTAGTAGCTCAATGCTATTGATAATTTGATACTGGCATATAATTCCACACATTAAAAAATGGAGAACAAAAATGTGGAAGGTAAAATAGGGAAAGATCAAGATCCACTTCCACCTCGTGCTGAAGCTGCTGCCACTAGTCATGGCCGAGACGATGAAATGCCATCAACGTCGTCTGCCAAGGCCGATGCCCAATGTCATAGTAGAAAGCATGTAAAATCCAAAACACAAAAGTTCAGTAAAATGACCCAAAAATCAAAATTAAAAGCGTCTGAGGAGAAGCGTAAACTTGCCAATATGCCATTTACGACACGGAGTGGCAAGGAACGGCTGAGGCCCTGGCCTATGTTCATGGCTAGTGGTTCAGCTTCACATGAGGATGGAAGCACTCATCCTCTCGCTAGAAAAATGAAAAGACTTAAGCTGGCAAAAGCACAGCAAAGAACTGTGCGTTCTTCTAAATCACAAATCCCCAAGGAGAGTCCAATTGTGTCGGGTGCGATGCCTGACCTTCCCAACACTGGACGGGAAGAGGTGGCGCCTTCCACTATTTGCACGCCCCCTGCAAGTGCTGGAAGGAGCACCCGCAGTCCAGTTCCTGATAGTCAAATTGAAGATGTCACTGTTGAAGTACACCAGGATGAGGATATGGGTGTTGCTGGCGCTGAGGAGAAAATTGACAAGGAGGATTCTGATGGTGAGGTGGTTTGCTTAAGTCAGGCACCCGGGGAGACACCTGTTGTCCGTGGGACGAATATGGCCATTGACATGCCTGGTCAAATTCCCCCAAAAAATCACCTCTTCGGTGTGGAATTATTTTAACACAAATGCGGACAACAGGTGTCAAGCCGTGTGTTGCCTTTGTCAAGCTGTAATAAGTAGGGGTAAGGACGTTAACCACCTCGGAACATCCTCCCTTATACGTCACCTGCAGCGCATTCATCATAAGTCAGTGACAAGTTCAAAAACTTTGGATGACAGCGGCAGCAGTCCACTGACCACTAAATCCCTTCCTCTTGTAACCAAGCTCCTGCAAACCACACCACCAACTCCCTCAGTGTCAATTTCCTCCTTACACAGGAAAGCCAATAGTCCTGCAGGCCATGTCACTGTCAAGTCTGACGAGTCCTCTCCTGCCTGGGATTCCTCCAATGCATCCTTGAGTGTAACGCCTACTGCTGCTGGCGCTGCTGTTGTTACTGCTGGGAGTCGATCGTCATCCCAGAGGGGATGTCGGAAGACCACTTGTACTACTTCCAGTAAGCAATTGACTGTCCAACAGTCCTTTGCGAGGAAGATGAAATATCACAGCAGTCATCCTGCTGCAAAGCGGATAACTCAGGCCTTGGCAGCCTGGGCGGTGAGAAACGTGTTTCCGTTATCCACCGTTAATTCACAGGCAACTACAGACTTGATTGAGGTACTGTGTCCCCGGTACCAAATACCATCTAGGTTCCATTTCTCTAGGCAGGCGATACCGAAAATGTACACAGACCTCACAAAAAAGAGTCACCAGTGTCCTAAAAAATGCAGTTGTACCCAATGTCCACTTAACCACGGACATGTGGACAAGTGGAGCAGGGCAGACTCAGTACTATATGACTGTGACAGCCCACTGGGTAGATGTATTGCCTCCCGCAGCAAGAACAGCAGCGGCGGCACCAGTAGCAGCATCTCGCAAACGCCAACTCGTTCCTAGGCAGGCTACGCTTTGTATCACCGCTTTCCAGTAGAGGCACACAGCTGAAAACCTCTTACGGAAACTGAGGAACATCATCGCAGAATGGCTTACCCCAAATGGACTCTCCTGGGGATTTGTGACATCGGACAACGCCAGCAATATTGTGCGTGCATTACTTCTGGACAAATTCCAGCACGTCCCATGTTTTGCACATACATTGAATTTGGTGGTGCAGAATTATTTAAAAAACGACAGGGGCGTGCAAGAGATGCTGTCGGTGGCCCGAAGAATTGCGGGCCACTTTCGGCATTCAGCCACCGCGTGCCGAAGACTGGAGCACCAGCAAACAGTCCTGAACCTGCCCTGCCATCATCTGAAGCAAGAGGTGGTAACGAGGTGGAATTCAACCCTCTATATGCTTCAGAGGATGGATGAGCAGCAAAAGGCCATTCAAGCCTATACATCTGCCTACGATATAGGCAAAGGAGGGGGAATGCACCTGACTCAAGCGCAGTGGAGAATGATTTCAATGTTGTGCAAGGTTCTGCAACCCTTTGAACTTGCCACACGTGAAGTCAGTTCAGACACTGCCAGCCTGAGTCAGGTCATTCCCCTCATCAGGCTTTTGCAGAAGAAGCTGGAGACATTGAAGGAGGAGCTAAAACAGAGCGATTCCGCTAGGCATGTGGGACTTGTAGATGGAGCCCTTAATTCGCTTAACCAGGATTCACGGGTGGTCAATCTGTTGAAATCAGAGCACTACATTTTGGCCACCATGCTCGATCCTAGATTTAAAACCTACGTTGGATCTCTCTTTCCGGCAGACACAAGTCTGCAGAGTGCAGAAATAAAACGATACGTGAAATACCACTGGACCAGCGCCTCACTTCTCATGGACCGATATATCTCAACCTCCGTATTACTCGTACCATGAAAAAGAAATGGTATGTAGACATAGTGTGATACTGTATAAAAGGTGGCAATTTAATACATAACACACATTACATAACCAAACCAAACATAACATTTAAAAAACAATTAAGAACAAAACAAGCCACACTGTGGTGGTGCAGACATTCGCTGTTATAACTGGCCTCCTAGGCAAAGATGTTAAAAATGGCTGATTACCGGCTGTAAGTGAGAACTGGCTCACACCAGTTCTAAAGGCATGAAAAATCAAAGGAAGTCACCAAGCTGCAGCATAGGGATTCCCTGGTCTCAGCACTCCTTTACTCGCCAGAACAGTTCTTTATGCCATTAGCGTCCACACAGGAGGTCAGTCAAAAGAGCACCCACGCGTTACGACCCTCCTCGGGTCTTTCTCAAGGTCAGCTCCAATGTGTATGTCTGAAAAAGGTCTCCGGTTTATATCCCTACTTCCTCCCATTGGTCCCAGCGCAGCTGATCTCTATACATTTGAATCCTAATCGTCCATGATCCTGTGCGCTAGGATCCTCCCTAACTACTGGGTGGCTTCCATAGCAACCCCACTTGTGGCTCGTCACTGACGGCTCCCACTGACACTTCCGCCCAATCGCGACCACGTGACGGATGCGTCATCACGCATTGCGCGATACTCCCCTCTGACTTTCCCGATCACATGACTCGTCTTTCTCGTCGTTTAGTGGTTGCTGGTATATCGAGGGTCCTCCTCTCTGGTATCCATGGTAACGCGGACATTCATTAACCACGGATCCTCCTCTCCGGTTTCCACGGTTACATAAACAATCGTTTAAATCATCCATTGAAGTTCTTATTCTGAACTAAGGCGCAATGGGCAAGCACCTTATTTGGGATTTGTTGTTAGGTCCCCAATTAACATATAACTTCTGACGTAGATGCATAAGTAAGGGTTCTTATCACGTGGATTAATCTCTTATTGGACCACATAAAAGAACCTCTAATATCCTAGTGGATCAAAGAGTACAAGGCATTAGAATATTACAATGGTAATACAGTAACACTCCCACCTATTGGGAAAGTATATATATGAAGTGTGTATCGTGCTTATGTTAAGACACAATGGTGATAGAAAAGTAGAAAAGTAAAGGGACCCATGGAGAACTACAGAAACCATTTGACCTCAAAATCTGAATTGAGGCCCTTTGGCTGCAAAGTCCCTAGCTCGTAGATGGCTTTCATTTCTGCCTTTGCTAGTTGGTTTGGCAGATCTCGCCTCCTCCAGTGACCCTTTACCCACTGTAAGCCTATAAAGCGCCTAATTGCAGTTGTGGAGCAGCCATGTTGCTTCCTAAAGTGGTCTGAGAGTGCATGCGTCTCCAGGCCTTTTCTGATGTTTCTTAAATGCTCTCCCACCCGTATTTTAAGGGCTCTAGATGTCCTCCCGATGTAAAACAGGCCGCAATCGCACTCTATGGCATACACCACATTTCTAGTATTACATGTGATGAATTCTCTGATGTTAGATTTTTTGCCATTGATTGTAACTTCACTAGTCTTGCTTTGATTCTCCATTTTAATTTCTCTACATCCTATACAATTCATGCATCTATAAAACCCCTTTGATTTTACTCCACCTTGTGGTACTGGTGGTAATGCACTTCGTATAAGGGTATTTCCTAAGTTGGGGGCCCTCCTATATATACATTTAGGTTTTGCGGGGAGTTGTTGTCCTAAAATGGGATCTTTCTGTAGGACCCCCCAATGTTTGGACATAATTTTCTCTATAGATTAGTACTGGTTACAAAAAGTGGTCACAAAGGCCCAGTCAAAAGAGTTTTGCTTGTCATCTTGCTTATCATCTTGTCTTTTATCATCTTTTCTTTCTAAAAGTTTACTCCTCTCCATCTTTTCAATGTTTTCCAATGCCCTTTTTACTAGCTTGTCATTATATCCGCATGAAAGAAATTTTGATTCCATTTCTTTTGCTTGTTCTTGATAGACGTCTTGCCTAGAGCAGTTCCTTTTTACCCTTTTGAGCTGCCCCGCCAGAATGGTTTGTAACCAGTTGGGGTGGTGGCAGCTCGTGGCATTAATATAACTGCTAGAGTCAGTGGGTTTGGTGAACGTTTTTGTCTGGATGGTGCCGTCCTCTACATAGATGGATATGTCTAGAAAGTTGATGAGTTCTCTACTACTATTGAAGCTGAACTCAATATTTAAAGGGTTATTATTGAGATAGACAAAAAATTCCCTTAGGGAAGTCTCGTCGCCCCTCCAAAAGAAGAGGACGTCGTCTATGTACCGGGACCATGATACCAGGTTCGCCCCGAATGGATGGTCACTCCAAACATATTCCAACTCCCAACTACCCATGAATATGTTGGCATAACTCGGGGCGAACCTGGTACCCATGGCGGTCCCTATCTTTTGCAAGTAGAACTCATCCCAAAGGAGAAGTAGTTGTTCTGAAGTATGAACATAACTCCTTCTAAAATGAATTCTTGTAGACCTTTGCTTAACTCGCTCTTATGGAGAAAACTCTTGACAGCCTGTAGACCATCTTTATGGTCTATAATAGTATACAGCGACCGGACATCGGCCGTCACCATGATACAGTCATTCTGCCATTCTAAATCTTTCAGAACCCTTAGGGCGTCATTGGTGTCTCTCAAATGAGATTTATTAAGCAAGACCAAAGGCTGCAGGTAGTAGTCAATGAATTCTGACAGTCCGGCCGTGATTGAGTCTATCCCGGATACTATAGGTCTCCCTGGTGGATTGGTGAGGTCCTTGTGGATCTTAGGGAGAACATATAGCACCGGGATAACTGGTTCAGAATTGATGAGGAACTTCTGTTCCTTTTCACTTAGGACTTCCCGGGTTCTATACTTGTCGACTAAATTGTTTAGTTTGTCTAGAATGTTACCCATGGGGTCGGATCGTAGTTTATGATAGGTGGTTCTGTCATCTAACTGGCGGAGGACTTCAGCATCATATTTCACCTTGTCCATGACCACTACCCCCCCGCCCTTATCGGCGGGTTTAATGATGATTTCTGGGAGGTCTTTTAAGTTCCTAAGTGCCTGTCTTTCTTTGTATGTAAGATTTGATTTTTCCACATTCATAGTAATTTTATTCAAGTCATCATGTACCAAAGAAAAGAAGGTTTCCACAAAATTACCCTTGATATGTGATGGGTAGAATACTGATTTGGGCCTAAAGGGGGTGCTTGCCCCTGGTTCATCTCCCTCATTGGTCTCGGTTTCTTTACTTAGAAAGAATTTTTTAATGGTCAACTTTCTAATGTACTTTTGTAGATCAACAAAGGTTGAACATTTATTGATAGTATTTGAGGGAGCATACTTTAGTCCTTTCTCAAGGACAGATATCTCCTCCTTAGTGAGAAGATGGGAGCTTAAGTTGAAAATTTTCACAAACCCCTTTACTGGTTTAACAGTATTTTCAACCCCCTTCCTCTCCTGCTCCTTTTTCTGTTTATGTTTAGCTTTCTTGTACTGTTTTTTTCGGGAAAGTTGTTTTAATTTCTTTCCCTGACCTCCTCCCCTTTGGCCCCTAAATTTAGGGAGGGTTACCTGCGCCAATCTCTGTTTCTGCCCACCCCTAAAAAAGGAGTCCGTGGGTTACCCTCCTCCTCCCGGAGTACTTGGAACCTATTCGATCCCCAAGGGACCTGCCGTGGAGTTGTTATCTCTCCGGTATGGTCTTTTCTTACACCTCTTTCTCTCCATTCATTGGAATGTTCTTCTCTTCTATTCCTATTGTTGCCTCTGAAGCGAGGCCTTCCCTCTCTATCCATATGATGGGCATCTTCGTTACCCCCATAATTAGTAGTATCTCTAAACCGGGGGGATCTGTCCCTATATTGCCACAATTGTGGTTCTTGTTTTTTCAATGGGACATATTTTTGTTTTTGTTTTTGTTGTTGTTGTTGAGAGGCCCACCCTTTTTCCCGAACTTGAGTCCTATGATCTTTAGTCACAGGTCTTAGGTCGAAATTAGTGGGGTTCTTTAATTTGTCCCCCGTCTCCTTTCCTCCCTCCTCGGGGACCCCTATAGCCTGCGTCCTATCTCTATTATATTTCTTTATTTTGCGATCCACTAGCATTTTCTCATTTTTATTGATGTTACTCTCTATCCTCTTTTCTAAAGTCTTAAACTCCTGCGTGTCTTGGAATGGTATGGTTAAATCCCTTAGGGTTTTGATTTCTTCCTCTAATCTAGTTAACTCTCCCTTTCTGTCACCAATTATTAGTTTCATTAGGGAAAAGGAGCAATCCCTTAGGATAGATTCCCATTCTTTCTTAAAGCTTTCACTCGCTGTCGAGAAGGAAGCAATTTTAGTGACCATTAACCCTTTGGGGATCATCTGGTGGGAGACATACCTCGGTAATTAAACCGAGGCATTAGAATATTACAACAGAGGTTCTTTTATGTGGTCCAATAAGAGATTAATCCACGTGATAATAAGAAGCCTCTCTTGTGACATAACACACTATTAGCTGCCTCTGCGCACTGCTTGGGTTCTTCATACTACCTATTGCACTTGTATCTTTTTCTTTTCCCTTTGAAGTCCCTTTTTGTGCAGCACTATGTTTAATTACCGTGACAATAGAAAAGCTACTCTAGAAAGAGTATTTAATGAAGAGGTGAGCATATTCCCTTGTTAGATGAGGATCTTGATAACGTCATGAGACGATTGGAGAATGTATTGTTAAAAGAGAACAGGATCTGGTGGGAGACATCAACCCTGGAGAGGTATGTCTCCCACCAGATGATCCCCAAAGGGTTAATGGTCACTAAAATTGCTTCCTTCTCGACAGCGAGTGAAAGCTTTAAGAAAGAATGGGAATCTATCCTAAGGGATTGCTCCTTTTCCCTAATGAAACTAATAATTGGTGACAGAAAGGGAGAGTTAACTAGATTAGAGGAAGAAATCAAAACCCTAAGGGATTTAACCATACCATTCCAAGACACGCAGGAGTTTAAGACTTTAGAAAAGAGGATAGAGAGTAACATCAATAAAAATGAGAAAATTCTAGTGGATCGCAAAATAAAGAAATATAATAGAGATAGGACGCAGGCTATAGGGGTCCCCGAGGAGGGAGGAAAGGAGACGGGGGACAAATTAAAGAACCCCACTAATTTCGACCTAAGACCTGTGACTAAAGATCATAGGACTCAAGTTCGGGAAAAAGGGTGGGCCTCTCAACAACAACAACAAAAACAAAAACAAAAATATGTCCCATTGAAAAAACAAGAACCACAATCGTGGCAATATAGGGACAGATCCCCCCGGTTTAGAGATACTACTAATTATGGGGGTAACGAAGATGCCCATCATATGGATAGAGAGGGAAGGCCTCGCTTCAGAGGCAACGATAGGAATAGAAGAGAAGAACATTCCAATGAATGGAGAGAAAGAGGTGTAAGAAAAGACCATACCGGAGAGATAACAACTCCACGGCAGGTCCCTTGGGGATCGAATAGGTTCCAAGTACTCCGGGAGGAGGAGGGTAACCCACGGACTCCTTTTTTAGGGGTGGGCAGAAACAGAGATTGGCGCAGGTAACCCTCCCTAAATTTAGGGGCCAAAGGGGAGGAGGTCAGGGAAAGAAATTAAAACAACTTTCCCGAAAAAAACAGTACAAGAAAGCTAAACATAAACAGAAAAAGGAGCAGGAGAGGAAGGGGGTTGAAAATACTGTTAAACCAGTAAAGGGGTTTGTGAAAATTTTCAACTTAAGCTCCCATCTTCTCACTAAGGAGGAGATATCTGTCCTTGAGAAAGGACTAAAGTATGCTCCCTCAAATACTATCAATAAATTTTCAACCTTTGTTGATCTACAAAAGTACATTAGAAAGTTGACCATTAAAAAATTCTTTCTAAGTAAAGAAACCGAGACCAATGAGGGAGATGAACCAGGGGCAAGCACCCCCTTTAGGCCCAAATCAGTATTCTACCCATCACATATCAAGGGTAATTTTGTGGAAACCTTCTTTTCTTTGGTACATGATGACTTGAATAAAATTACTATGAATGTGGAAAAATCAAATCTTACATACAAAGAAAGACAGGCACTTAGGAACTTAAAAGACCTCCCAGAAATCATCATTAAACCCGCCGATAAGGGCGGGGGGGTAGTGGTCATGGACAAGGCGAAATATGATGCTGAAGTCCTCCGCCAGTTAGATGACAGAACCACCTATCATAAACTACGATCCGACCCCACGGGTAACATTCTAGACAAACTAAACAATTTAGTCGACAAGTATAGAACCCGGGAAGTCCTAAGTGAAAAGGAACAGAAGTTCCTCATCAATTCTGAACCAGTTATCCCGGTGCTATATGTTCTCCCTAAGATCCACAAGGACCTCACCAATCCACCAGGGAGACCTATAGTATCCGGGATAGACTCAATCACGGCCGGACTGTCAGAATTCATTGACTACTACCTGCAGCCTTTGGTCTTGCTTAATAAATCTCATTTGAGAGACACCAATGACGCCCTAAGGGTTCTGAAAGATTTAGAATGGCAGAATGACTGTATCATGGTGACGGCCGATGTCCGGTCGCTGTATACTATTATAGACCATAAAGATGGTCTACAGGCTGTCAAGAGTTTTCTCCATAAGAGCGAGTTAAGCAAAGGTCTACAAGAATTCATTTTAAAAGGAGTTATGTTCATACTTCAGAACAACTACTTCTCCTTTGGGGATGAGTTCTACTTGCAAAAGATAGGGACCGCCATGGGTACCAGGTTCGCCCCGAGTTATGCCAACATATTCATGGGTAGTTGGGAGTTGGAATATGTTTGGAGTGACCATCCATTCGGGGCGAACCTGGTATCATGGTCCCGGTACATAGACGACGTCCTCTTCTTTTGGAGGGGCGACGAGACTTCCCTAAGGGAATTTTTTGTCTATCTCAATAATAACCCTTTAAATATTGAGTTCAGCTTCAATAGTAGTAGAGAACTCATCAACTTTCTAGACATATCCATCTATGTAGAGGACGGCACCATCCAGACAAAAACGTTCACCAAACCCACTGACTCTAGCAGTTATATTAATGCCACGAGCTGCCACCACCCGAACTGGTTACAAACCATTCCGGCGGGGCAGCTCAAAAGGGTAAAAAGGAACTGCTCTAGGCAAGACGTCTATCAAGAACAAGCAAAAGAAATGGAATCGAAATTTCTTTCATGCGGATATAATGACAAGCTAGTAAAAAGGGCATTGGAAAACATTGAAAAGATGGAGAGGAGTAAACTTTTAGAAAGAAAAGATGATAAAAGACAAGATGATAAGCAAGATGACAAGCAAAACTCTTTTGACTGGGCCTTTGTGACCACTTTTTGTAACCAGTACAAATCTATAGAGAAAATTATGTCCAAACATTGGGGGGTCCTACAGAAAGATCCCATTTTAGGACAACAACTCCCCGCAAAACCTAAATGTATATATAGGAGGGCCCCCAACTTAGGAAATACCCTTATACGAAGTGCATTACCACCAGTACCACAAGGTGGAGTAAAATCAAAGGGGTTTTATAGATGCATGAATTGTATAGGATGTAGAGAAATTAAAATGGAGAATCAAAGCAAGACTAGTGAAGTTACAATCAATGGCAAAAAATCTAACATCAGAGAATTCATCACATGTAATACTAGAAATGTGGTGTATGCCATAGAGTGCGATTGCGGCCTGTTTTACATCGGGAGGACATCTAGAGCCCTTAAAATACGGGTGGGAGAGCATTTAAGAAACATCAGAAAAGGCCTGGAGACGCATGCACTCTCAGACCACTTTAGGAAGCAACATGGCTGCTCCACAACTGCAATTAGGCGCTTTATAGGCTTACAGTGGGTAAAGGGTCACTGGAGGAGGCGAGATCTGCCAAACCAACTAGCAAAGGCAGAAATGAAAGCCATCTACGAGCTAGGGACTTTGCAGCCAAAGGGCCTCAATTCAGATTTTGAGGTCAAATGGTTTCTGTAGTTCTCCATGGGTCCCTTTACTTTTCTACTTTTCTATCACCATTGTGTCTTAACATAAGCACGATACACACTTCATATATATACTTTCCCAATAGGTGGGAGTGTTACTGTAATACCATTGTAATATTCTAATGCCTTGTACTCTTTGATCCACTAGGATATTAGAGGTTCTTTTATGTGGTCCAATAAGAGATTAATCCACGTGATAAGAACCCTTACTTATGCATCTACGTCAGAAGTTATATGTTAATTGGGGACCTAACAACAAATCCCAAATAAGGTGCTTGCCCATTGCGCCTTAGTTCAGAATAAGAACTTCAATGGATGATTTAAATGATTGTTTATGTAACCGTGGAAACCGGAGAGGAGGATCCGTGGTTAATGAATGTCCGCGTTACCATGGATACCAGAGAGGAGGACCCTCGATATACCAGCAACCACTAAACGACGAGAAAGACGAGTCATGTGATCGGGAAAGTCAGAGGGGAGTATCGCGCAATGCGTGATGACGCATCCGTCACGTGGTCGCGATTGGGCGGAAGTGTCAGTGGGAGCCGTCAGTGACGAGCCACAAGTGGGGTTGCTATGGAAGCCACCCAGTAGTTAGGGAGGATCCTAGCGCACAGGATCATGGACGATTAGGATTCAAATGTATAGCGATCAGCTGCGCTGGGACCAATGGGAGGAAGTAAGTAGGGATATAAACCGGAGACCTTTTTCAGACATACACATTGGAGCTGACCTTGAGAAAGACCCGAGGAGGGTCGTAACGCGTGGGTGCTCTTTTGACTGACCTCCTGTGTGGACGCTAATGGCATAAAGAACTGTTCTGGCGAGTAAAGGAGTGCTGAGACCAGGGAATCCCTATGCTGCAGCTTGGTGACTTCCTTTGATTTTTCATGCCTTTAGAACTGGTGTGAGCCAGTTCTCACTTACAGCCGGTAATCAGCCATTTTTAACATCTTTGCCTAGGAGGCCAGTTATAACAGCGAATGTCTGCACCACCACAGTGTGGCTTGTTTTGTTCTTAATTGTTTTTTAAATGTTATGTTTGGTTATGTAATGTGTGTTATGTATTAAATTGCCACCTTTTATACAGTATCACACTATGTCTACATACCATTTCTTTTTCATGGTACGAGTAATACGGAGGTTGAGATATATCGGTCCATGAGAAGTGAGGCGATGGTCCAGTGGTATTTCACGTATCGTTTTATTTCTGCATTTTGTACCAGGAGGTGGGAAAAGCCTCTCTTGTGACATACCACACTATTAGCTGCCTCTGCGCACTGCTTGGGTTCTTCATACTACCTATTGCACAAGTCTGCAGAGGTTCAAAGACCTGCTGGTGAGAAAATTGTCAAGTCAAGCGGAACGTGACCCGTCAACAGCTCCTCCTTCACATTCTCCCGCAACTGGGGGTGCGAGGAAAAGGCTAAGAATTCCGAGCCCACCCGCTGGCGGTGATGCAGGGCAGTCTGGAGCGAGTGCTGACATCTGGTCCGGACTGAAGGACCTGCCAACGATTACTGACATGTCGTCTACTGTCACTGCATATGATTCTCTCACCATTGAAAGAATGGTGGAGGATTATATGAGTGACCGCATCCAAGTAGGCACGTCAGACAGTCCGTACGTATACTGGCAGGAAAAAGAGGCAATTTGGAGGCCCTTGCACAAACTGGCTTTATTCTACCTAAGTTGCCCTCCCTCCAGTGTGTACTCCGAAAGAGTGTTTAGTGCAGCCGCTCACCTTGTCAGCAATCGGCGTACAAGGTTACTTCCAGAAAATGTGGAGAAAATGATGTTTATTAAAATGAATTATAATCAATTCCTCCGTGGAGACATTCACCAGCAGCAATTGCCTCCAGAAAGTACACGGGGACCTGAGATGGTGGATTCCAGTGGGGACAAATTAATAATCTGTGAGGAGGGGGATGTACACAGTGAAAGGGGTGAGGAATCGGACGATGAGGAGGAGGTGGACATCTTGCCTCTGTAGAGCCAGTTTGTGCAAGGAGAGATTGATTGCTTCTTTTTTAGTGGGGGCCCAAACCAACCAGTCATTTCAGTCACAGTTGTGTTGCAGACCCTGTTGCTGAAATGATGGGTTTGTTAAAGTGTGCATGTCCTGTTTATACAACATAAGGGTGGGTGGGAGGGCCCAAGGACAATGCCATCTTGCACCTCTTTTTTCTTTCATTTTTCTTTGCATCATGTGCTGTTTGGGGACTATTTTTTTGAAGTGCCATCCTGCCTGACACTGAAGTGCCACTCCTAGATGGGCCAGGTGTTTGTGTCGGCCACTTGTGTCGCTTAGCTTTGCCATCCATCGACCTTGGTGCACCTCTTTTTTTCTTTGCATCATGTGCTGTTTGGGGACTATTTTTTTGAAGTGCCATCCTGTCTGATACTGCAGTGCCACTCCTAGATGGGCCAGGTGTTTGTGTCGGCCACTTGGGTCGCTTAGCTTAGTCATCCAGCGATCTCAGTGCAAATTTTAGGACTAAAAATAATATTGTAAGGTGTGAGGTGTTCAGAATAGACTGAAAATGAGTGGAAATTATGGTTATTGAGGTTAATAATACTATGGGATCAAAATGACCCCCACATTCTATGATTTAAGCTGTTTTTGAGGGGTTTTTGTAAAAAAACACCCGAATCCAAAACACACCCAAATCCGACAAAAAATTTTCAGGGAGGTTTTGCCAAAACGCGTCCGAATCCAAAACACGCCCGCGGACCCGAATCCAAAACCAAAACACAAAACCCCAAAAATGTCCGGTGCACATCATTAATTGATACTAATATACCAATGATAAGGAGCGCTAAAACATTTTAAAAGGTATATTATTTTAATAGACAATAGCAGGATAAAAAATAATCAGAGTAAGAAGTATTCTGTGTTATCAAGTCCTGGTTTAGCTGACATTGATAGAAAACGCTCACGTATGCACAGTGCTGTTTCCAAAAGACAAGTGTGT